>NW_026622897.1:1200000-1550000 GCF_023065955.2 Ursus arctos | reverse complement strand
TAAGGCTCGATGATTCATTAGTTGTGTATAACACCCAGTGCACCATGCAATACGTGCCCTCCTTACTACCCATCACCAGCCTATCCCATTCCCCCACCCCCCTCCCCTCTGTAGCCCTCAGTTTGTTTCTCATAGTCCATAGTCTCTCATGTTTCATTCCCCCTTCTGATTACCCCCCCTTTCTTTATCCCTTTCTTCCCCTACCGATCATCCTAGTTCTTATGTTCCATAGATGAGAGAAATCATATGATAGTTGTCTTTCTCTGCTTGACTTATTTCACTTAGCATTATCTCCTCCAGTGCCGTCCATGTTGTAGCAAATGTTGAGAACTCGTTCTTTCTGATAGCTGAGTAATATTCCATTGTATATATGGACCACGTCTTCTTAATCCAGTCATCTGTTGAAGGGCATCTTGGCTCCTTCCACGATTTAGCTATTGTGGACATTGCTGCTATGAACATTGGGGTGCATATGGCCCTTCTCTTCACTACGTCTGTATCTTTGGGGTAAACACCCAGTAGTGCAATGGCTGGATCATAGGGTAGCTCAATTTTTAACTTTTTAAGGGACCTCCGCACTGTTTTCCAGAGTGGCTATACCAACTTGCATTCCCACCAACAATGTAGGAGGGATCCCCTTTCTCCACATCCTCTCCAACAATTGTTGTTTCTTGCCTTGTCTATTTTTGCCATTCTAACTGGCGTAAGGTGGTATCTCTTTTTCATGTGTCTGTTAGCCATTTGTATGTCTTCATTGGACACTACAGATAAAAGACTGGTATCCAAGATCTACAAAGAACTTCTCAAACTCAGTACACAAGAAACAAATCATAAAATGGGTAGAAGATATGAACAGACACTTTTCCAATGAAGACATACAAATATCAAATGCCTTTTCTGCATCTGTTTGGACGATCTTATGGTTTGTATCTTTCATTTTGTTAATGTGATATATCCCACTGATTGATGTGGGGACATGAAACCCTTGCATCCTTGAGTTAAATCCCACTTGACTGTGGTGAATGATCCCTTTACGTATTGTTTAATTTGGTTTGCTAATATTTTGTTGAGGATTTTTATGTCTGTGTTCATTGGAGATATTGGCCTGCAGTTCTCTTTTCTTTTTTTGTAGTGTCTTTGTCTGGTTTTGGTATCAGGGTAATGATGGCCTTGTAGAATTAATTTGGAAGCTTCCTTCCTCTTCTATTTTTGAATAATTTGAGGAAAATAGGTATTCACTCTTCCTTAAATGTCTGGACTCACCCGTGAGGCCGTCTTGTCCTGGACTCTGTTTGTTGGGAATGTTTGGATCACCGATTCAATCTCACTACTTCTAATTGGTCTGGTCATTTTTTCTACTTCTGGGACCTACTTCAGGTCCAATTTGTTGGCATAGCATTTTTTTTTGTTAAGAGTGTCTTACAATCCTTTGTATTTCTGTGGTGTTGGTTGTTACTTCTGTTTCCTTCCTGATTTGAGTCTTTTTTCCTTGATAAATCTGGCTAAAGAAATAATTTTGTTATTATCTTTTCAAGGAACCAGCTCTGGGTTTCATTGATCTTTTCTCCTGTTTTATTTTTTCAAGTATCTATTTCATTTATTTCCGCTCTCATCTTGGTTTTTCCCTTCCTTCTACTAACTTTGAGCTTTTTCTAGTCCTTTGGGTGCAGGGTTAGGTGGTTTGAATTCTCTCTCTTGTTGAAAGGCAGGCCTGTGTCTCTGTGAACCTCCCCGTGAGAACTGCTTTCGCCACATGCCAAGTATTCTGGAATACTGTTTTTGTTCTCTAACATCCCGGGTATTCTTTGATTAGTCTTTGATTCCTCTTCGGTTCTTCGTGGACCCATTCCTTGTTCAGTAGCATGTTATTCAGCCTCCACGCGTTTGTTTTATCCAGTTTTTTTTTTTTTTTTTTTTTTTTTTTTTACTTGTAATTGATTTCTAGTTTCATAACCTGGTTATCAGAAAAGATGCTTGGCATGATTTCACTGTTTAATTTGTTGAGACTTGTTTTAGGGCCTCGCATGTGATCCATCTTGTAGAATGTTCCGGGGAGCATTTGGAAATAAAACGTGTACGATGCTGTTTTTGAATGCAGCGTTCTGTGTCTACGTGCGGAGTCCTGGGACTTGCTAGGGCAGCTGGCCGGCCATGGCCCCCATGCCCTGCTCCCATCTACGCCAGCAGGGTGGAGGCTCTCGCCAGTCCTGCTGACCCAACGTCTCACACGGTGCTCCTCCAACTCTTCTTGGGCTGTTTCCTTTCTATTCCAGCTGTTCATGGTTAAACTCTTGCCTTTTTTCTGTGCCTCAGGGCATCTAGGGCTGGTGTGCGCCATGTGCCTGAAGCAGCATGCAGGCCAGGGTGCCCAGATCCCGCGCCCAACTGCACCATGCAGATGGAGGGGGAGCATAACCAGTGGCAGCCAGCCCCTGTCCCCAGTCCAGGAGAGCCCCCCAGGCCCCCAGTGTGGGGCAGACACTCAAGGCCTGGGTCCGTGAAACCGTAGCTGCCCTTTCAGAGCACGGCTTTCGTTTCTGTGCGCCAGGGTGGCCGGGGCCGCTCAGAGTCCCTCAGGGCTGTCCCTCCTGTTGCAGCTGGCAGTGGCAGGACAGGGCTCCATGCCTCCCGTTCGCCCCGTGGTCCCCTGTCCCTTCTGTGCAGACGCTGTCCTGCTGGTCCTGTTCTTCAGGAGCGGCTTCTCTGTCACGGTGTTCCCTCCACGTGTCTGCGCAGGAGGGTCCTTCGCCGTCTTCCCGTGTCGCCATCTTGGATCCTCTCCCAACAGTAATTCCTTAATGTCATCTTCTCTCCATTATCTACCTATTTTTTAGGTTTTGTTGTTGTTAGAACCATAACTCAAATAAAGCCCACATGCTGCATTTTGTTGATATGTCTCTGAATTCTCCTAAATTTACAGGCTTTTCCTCCTGTTTTCCTTTCAGTTTGTTTGCTAAAGAAACCATACCCAGGAGCTTCCTCCGTTCTGGACCCAGTTGGATCCACTCCCACGGCACCGCGTCCTTCACTTGTGTGTGTTCCTGTGAACTGGATCTGGAGGTTAGTTTCGATTCAGATTCAGGTTTTGGCAAAAGCCCTGCAGAGGTGGTACCGTTTGCTTTCATCACTAGGCACATACTTGGTTGTCTGTTTACACATTAGGAGCCACGAGATTATCACACACTCATGCTCACAGAACAGCGATCTAATGCCATGAAGGCCTCTTTATTTTCAGGCAGAGACAGATCTCAAAGAGAAACTTCCATTACCAGCCTTGAGATTGTCATTCATTTAGAAAAGGCTCAGTAAATGCTACTAACTTCCCTGGATTTATGTGCTTTCAAAGTAATTTGATCCCCAGCATACTGCAAAGGTGACTAATGACCTCCCCTCTCTGTTAAGAGTGCTGTTAGGAATTGGGGGACTTAAACATCCTTGATGTGCTCCAGTCAAACACAGTTATGATTACTGCTACTCAACCTGTCCATCTTTGCTCAGGGGGACTTTTTTTTTTTTTTAAGATTTTATTTATTTATTTGACAGAGATAGAGACAGCCAGCGAGAGAGGGAACACAAGCAGGGGGAGTGGGAGAGGAAGAAGCAGGCTCATAGCAGAGGAGCCTGATGTGGGGCTCGATCCCGTAACGCCGGGATCACGCCCTGAGCCAAAGGCAGACGCTTAACCGCTGTGCCACCCAGGCGCCCCTACTCAGGGGGACTCTTAAATTGACTCTTGAGTAGTTATTTTTTTGGTTTTTCTGATATGTCTCAAGTCGTCGAATAGCTTTCTTGCTTTCTAGTATGCCAACCTATTACAAGCCCATCTTGTACAGTTCCTATCTCAGAAATCAAATTCGTCGTTCTGGGGATCTGTGAATCCCTTAATAAGAAATGGTATCAGGGGTTGTAATCTGGGTGCGAGGAATGATCTCTCATTCTCCGTCTAGGATTAGTCTGTGACTTGAGCTTAGAATTATGTATTTTCTAAAGGAAAATATCACAAGTTCACAGTATTTCCAATTCATGTTTTAGATTAATGTGTTTATTTTTTTTTCTGTTTTTTATTGTTAGTCACCATACAGTACATCCCAGTTTTTGATGTAAAGTTCGATGATTCATTAGTTGCATATAACACCCAGTGCACCATGCAATACGTGCCCTCCTTACTACCCATCACCAGTCTATCCCATTCCCCCACCCCCTCCCCTCTGAAGCCCTCAGTTTGTTTCTCAGAGTCCACAGTCTCTCATGCTTCATTCCCCCTTCTGATTACCCCCCCTTTCTTCCCCTACCGATCTTCCTACTTCTTATGTTCCATAGATGAGTGAAACCATATGATAATTGTCTTTCTCTGCTTGACTTATTTCACTTATCTCCTCCAGTCCCGTCCATGTTGCAGCAAGTGTTGAGATTAATGTGTTTATTGAACTTATATAATTTTATTCAACTAATGGATTACTTCTTGGAGTTGAAGAGAGACTTAGAAGAGAAGGGAGACATATTCTAGAATTTTACAAATGGAGAATCAGGAACCCATAGAGGATTTGCCATGGTAATCTGATTAGCAAGTGGCAAAGCAGCCTGAGACAGTCTGGCTGGAAAGAGGATTTGGTGTGTGAATATTGGCCCCTAAAGACTGTGTTCCACGGTTACTTTCAGGACAGAACTCAAGAGCATTTAAGGAAATGAATCATGTTCCCGCTCTGAGCTCCTGACCCTAAGTAGAGGACTCTCTGAGCGTCGGTTTCTCTATTATAAAAGGGAGAAAAAAATACTTGCACAGCCAATAGGATGTTGAAAGGATTCGATGATGCGTTAAACAACTCAAATATAAAGTATTTATCTACGTATCTCTAATTTTGGGGGCATACATATACCTTTTCTTTAACTCTCTACTAATTCTCATATCAGCTAGAAAAACAAAATCACAGGTTTTAGCATCTAATACATGTTCTAGATGGTGCTAGGACAGACAGAAATAAAAATACTTTTTCCTTCATGGAAAAAATAAAACCACCGTTCTGTTTTTAAGTCTAAGTGGACATTATATGAAATTCTGATTATCTTTTCCAATACCTCACTCCCCTTACATACACATGAAAATACTGTCCTGTGTCTCCTGGTACTTGATCTCAATCAGTTAAGTCCCTTTGAAGGCTCACTCATTCCTAACATGCCTGAATCTTAACCTGATTTACATATAACAAAACTCTTTACGGAGAATCATTGCCTAAATAGATAAAAAGAACATCTGCCCTGAATCTAATTTTTTTTCTTTTTGTATTGCTGACTGTCTCAGTTATTCGTTCATTTCATTTAACAGCATTTTATATGCTAATGTTGTGCTTAGAATTATAAAGCCTAAGCATTTTAGTATATTCCCAAATAAAGAGCATAATAATCTTTGAAGCTGCAAATTTAGCTTAGGAAACAAAGTATTCACATCAAATACACAGACCGTAAGTTTTGGAGAAATGAGTATTTTAGAAAATGAAAATAAAAATAAAATACTACTCTGGGACATGTTAACCTAACAAGGATTAATGAAGAGAATGAGTCCTCACTTGGACTTCAGAAAAAATACAGGATTTGGAGTAGAGAGAACTCTCTCCTGTTATCTGTCAGTCCTAATCTCTTCCCTCTTCTCCAGTCTGTTTAAATAGCAGAGCTTGAGGTTCCAGAAATTTCTGTAATTAGCCACTCTTGAAGTTCATAACCTACTGCAGGCATTTACCCCTAAATTCTTCAGCAGAGAGGAGACCAACATTACATATTTCTTGGGCTGAAATGATCTTAAATCTATGAATGCCTGTTTACAATCCCAGGGAAGGTCTTAAATTCTCTCTCCGCCACCTGATACTAGGTTTGCTGGAGGTAACTTCTACATGCAAATGGAAACGTTGTACTGAAATGCGTTAGTGTTGTTATTCCTTTCTAGGCAGAAGATCTGCTGTGTCTCTTCACTGTGATGCAGAGCAATTTTCTCTTTAAATCAGGACTTAATAGTAAGGCAAAGTTGATATTTCGCAATTCACTATCAACTTACTAGGTTTTGTATTTCCAAATCCTTTCCGTCCTTCTTGTTTTTGTTGTAAAGTGGGAGTACACATGTTGCTAGCAAAGCCTACAGTGTTTTAGAAGCAAAGCGGGGCTGCTGCTTCCGCTGCTGCTTCCCCTCCCCCTCTGGCATTGTGCTAAGCTCTTTATTTTTTAATGTTGTTCGTTTACATTTTATCTTCTATTCAAGTTTAGTACAGTGTTATTTTAGTTTCAGGTGTACAATATAATGATTCAACAATTCTGCAAGTCACTCAGTGCTCATCAAGGGAAGTGTTCTCTTCATCCCCTTCACTTGTTTCCCCCACGCCCACAGCTGTTGCTTAAAATTTTGCTGGTCATTTCTCCAAATCTCTTAAATGGTAAACATTATAACCTGAAAAGAAGTGCAGTGGACTTGCTCTTAGGTCACAGAAGAGATGATGAGAGTAGCAGAGATAAGCACTTTGGCATTGTCACTGTGAGCACAACACCTCGGGGGAGACAAGCTCCAGGAACGTTGTTTAGCTCGATGAAATTCTTACGACACAACTCTCTTTTTAATGTGTTTCTCTAAACAGACAAAGCTTGTTCTTGTGGACAGTGGTGCTACCACTGGGGGACCCGAAAAAATCACTGACTCGACCTGTCGGTTTCTTCAGCAGCAAACAGAGCCCCCCACCCCGCGACTCTACAACCCGCAGGACTGGTGTGAACGTAAGTGAGACCGCTTCACCCTGACAGGTCATCCGGCCTCTCGCAGCGGCACGATTCGCGAAAACCACAGGCACCTGCTCCAAGCTCCTGGCGGTGGAGCGACTGGGTCTGGGCCCGCCTTCCCCAGCGGCCGGGGTACAGTCCACACACTGTCACACGGGCTCCAGGTCTGTACCGCGTGCTGGGCTCGCAGGTGTTGACTCCATTCCCCACGCTGCGCCTTTCATTCGGGCGACGTATTCATTCCGCAACCTGCCCATTCCCCGAACCCTGCCCTCCGGCAACCCTCAGTTTGCTCTATTTTTTGGGTCTGCTGCTGGTTTTTATTTGTATCTTTTGTTAGATTCCACATGTAAGTGAAATCATATGGCATTTGTCTTTCTCTGACTTATTGAAATTAATAATGCCCTCTAGGTCCATCCATGTCGTCACAAATGGCCACAGCTCGTCCTTCTTCATGGCTGAGTCACTAGCAGCGTCTGCGGAGACGCCATCTCCGTTCGTCTCTCTCGGTGAGCGCTGGGCCGCGTGCGTACCTTGCCTACTGGACATCCCGCTGCAGCGCACGTCGGCGTGCACGTGTATTTTTCAAATCGGTGTTTTCATTTCCTTTGGGTGAGTACCCGGTAGTGCAATTCCTGGGTCCCGGGGCAGTTGTGTCCCCCCAGCAGAACAGGAGACTCTCTCTCCACGTCCTCACCGACACTTGTTCCTCCTTGGGATGCTGATGTTAGCTGTTCTGTCAGGCGTGAGGTGTATCTCACCGTGGATTGGATTTGCATTTCCCTGATGAAATGCAGTGGATTTCTGTATACTGATTTTCTGTCCTGTGACTTCACTGAATTCGTGTATCCGCTCTAGTAGTTTCCAGTGGAGTCTTTCAGGTTTCCGATACGGAGCATCGCGACAGTGCAAGCGGACTTCTTCCTTACTGAGTCGGGTGCCTTTTCTTTCTGTTGTCTGGTGAGGGGACGTCCCTGTCTTGCTCCTGACCTTAGGGGAAAGGCTCTCAGTCTCTCACCTGTATGAGGTTCACTGTCAGTTTTTCTTAGACGGCCACAGTGACAAGTGGAGCGATGTTCCCTCCAAACTTCTTGTTGAGGATTTTTATCATGAATGGATGTACTTTGTCAAATGCTTTTTCTCCACCTACTGAAATAAGTTATTTTTATCCTTTCTCTTATTGATACGATGTATCACATTGGTTCGTTTGAACCACCCTGCAGCCCAGGGTTAAATCCCACTTGGTTGTGCTCAATGTTTTTTTTTGTTTTTTGTTTTTTTTTTTTAAAGATTTTATTTATTTGACAGAGAGAGAGAGACAGCGAGAGAGGGAACACAAGCAGGAGGAGTGGGAGAGGAAGAAGCAGGCTCATAGGGGAGGAGCCTGATGTGGGGCTCGATCCCATAACGCCGGGATCACGCCCTGAGCCGAAGGCAGACGCTTAACTGCTGTGCCACCCAGGCGCCCCTGCTCAATGTTTTTTTAACGTGGTGTTGGATTCGGTTTGGTATTACCGTGTTAAGGATTTCTGCATCTCTAGTCATGCGGGACATTGGCCTGTAGTTCTCTTTCTTGTGCTGTCTTTGTCTGATTTTGGTACACGGGTGATACTGGCCTCACAGGATGAACTGGGACGTCTTCCCTCCTCGTCTTTAAATGTTTGCTGGCATTCACCTTTGTAGTCGCCTGGTCCTGGACTCTTGTTTGTTCGGAGTCTTCTGACGACGGATTCCATTTCTGCTCAACTGTTCTAGTCCTCCTGCTTCAGTGTTGGTAATTTATGTGTTTCTAGCAATTTCTCCATTTCTTCCAGGCTGTCTGATTTGTTGGTGTATAATTTTTCACAGTATTTTCTTACATTGTTTGGTTTTTTTTGTGGTGTTATTTCTCCTTTGTCCTTTTGTTAATTTGCATCTACTTTATCTCCCTCCCTTTTTAAGACTCTGGCTAGAGATTAATACATTTGGTTAATCCTTTCTAAGAACCATCTGTTCTATTGTTGTTGCTGTTGTTTTAGTATATTATTTATTTATTTCCTTCCTTCTGCTGGTTTAGGGTTTTGTTCATTCTTTCTAGCTCCTTTGGGTGCAGAGTAGGCTGTTTATTTGCAATTTTTCAGGTAAACCTGTATATTTCCATCACAGAACTGCTTTTCCTGCATTCCAAAGAACTTGGACACACTGTGTTTTCTTTTTTTAAATTTTGTTCGTATCCCAATTGCAGTACAGTTAACAGTGTTCTCCTAGCTCCAGTTGTACAGTGTCGTATTTGACCCTTGCACACACGACTCCGTGCTCGTCGCGGTGAGTGTTCTCTGGGCCGCTGTCTTCACTTTTGTTAGTCCCCATCTGTTTAATTTGCTCTTTGATACTGTTTAGCTTCCATGTGTGTGTTTTCCAATTTTTTCCCTGTGATTGATAAAGTTCCTTACCTTTGTGGTCTAAAAAGTTACCTAAAAAAGATTTCAGTCTTCTTCAATTTATCGTGACTTGTTTCGTGGCCTAACATGGCTGCTGGCATGGACACTCTCCTATGCACACTTGAAAAGTACACATATCCTGTTGTTTCTGAGTGGGATGTGATGGATGGATGTCCGTTAAGGTCATCTGGTCTATGTCTCATTCAAAGACACAGTTTCTTTCCTGATTTTCTGCAAGGACGTTCTCTCCACGGCGGTAAGTGGGGTGTTGAAGTCCCCGACTGTTACGGGATCACTGTCCGTGTCTCTAGGACTGTTTGTTTTATGCATTTAGGGGCTACAACGGTGGGTGCATAGACACACCTGTCGCGTAGTCCTGATGGACTGACCCCTTCATCGTGACCTGGTTACAGTCTGTTTTAAAGTCCGTTTTGTGCAGGTCTTGTTGCCCTGGCATTTCCCCCAGTCTGTCGGCGCGGCGTGTCCCGGCCCATTCTTTCGGTCTGTGGCTGTGGTTTGGAGGGAGTCTCCCCGAGGCAGCTGACCAGACGGGTCTTGTTTTCTTACCCTGACCCTGCGTTGCTGACTGGAGCATTCAGACTGTGTGCACCTACAGTGCTTACTGACAAGAACTCCGTCACCGCCCTTCTGCTCACTGTCTTCTGGTGGTTGTAGTTCCTCTCTATTACATGCTTTTCCTCTTGCCCTGTTTCTTAGTGGTTTTCTGTAGATTATGCTCGGCCTCGTTTTTGTACATTATAGGTATGGTGGGGGCATGAGGCTCACACACAGGACCCTCAGTTTATAGCAGTCGCTAGTCTGTAGTCAGTTCATGGACCATTTAAGCTTAAACACTTTTAAAAGAAATATTTTTACTCCCTCTTCCACGTTTTATTTGTAAGTTGTCATATTTTACACCTTTTTAGTCATAATTTTCTTATTTCTAATTATGGCTTTTTCTTTTCCACTTGAAGTCCGTTTAACATTTCTTGTAAGGCCAGCTTTAGTCATGAACTTGTTTAACTTTTGTCTGGGAAACTCTAATTCAGTTTTGAACGACACGTGCTGGGTAGATAGTCTTGGTTGGAGTTTTTCCTTTCATCACTGAGTAGATCATGCTGTTCTCATCTGGCTCGCCAAGATTTTGCTGAAAAATCAGCTGACAGCCTCAGGGGGTTTCCCTTGTACACTGCTTCTCTGCTGCTTTCAAAATGGTCTCTTTAGCACTCCTTTCCGCCATCTCAACCCTTACATGTTACAGTGTGGCTCTCCTCGGGTTCTTCTCGGCTGGAGCTCTCTGGGCTTCCTGGACCTGGATGTCTATTTCCTTCTCCAGGTTAGGGAAGTTTTCTGTTACTATTTCTCCAAATAACTTTTCTGCCGCTTCCTCTCATTCTTCTCCTTCTGGGACTTTTATAACGTGAACATTTGTTTGCTGGACGTTGTCCAAGATGCTCTCTAACCTAACCTCATTGTTAACCATTCTTTTTACTGTGCAGCGTGGCTGCTTTCCGGGGCCCCGTCTTCCGGATCAGTGATGCGTTCTGCACCCTCGGTCTGCACTCACGCTAGGGCATTGTTGCGGACGTTGTCCCTGAGATCTTCCGTTATTCGTAAACTGGGTCAGGTGGACTGTTTACCTCTTTCATTTAGTCCTTCTTATGCGTTACGTCTCGTCCTGTCTCCACATTGTGCTTGAGCTTCTGTGTTTCCACAAATTAGATGCGACAGGTCCTGAAGCTTGTGAGTGGTCATCTGTGACTGGGCGGAGACTGTGCGTGCCTGCTGGCAGGAGCCGTGTCTGGCATGCGCTGGGGGGGTCCCAGGGTCCTCCGTAAAGGAGACCCCCCGCGAAAGGGAAGGCTCAAACTGAACTGGTTGCAAGCCGGGATCATTTTCGGGTGCTCCGCTCAGGGGTGCTCTGCACGGCACCTGGAGTTGAAGCTGGCACAGGCTGGGATGTTCCAGGGTGCCCCCACACCCTGGTAGGGTGACTGCACTCGATCAGGGTGTGGGCTGCGTGCTGTGCGGTGCTTCACACTGGGGGTGCTCTGCGGGGGCAGTGCAGGCACGGTCGGGGGGCACCTGGGCGGGGGTCTCACAGTGCTCTGTGCTGGAGGAGCCCTAGCAAGACCCTGGCGTGGTCTGCGATGCGCACCGTGCACCTGTGCCAGCGCCACCGTCTTGGTGTGACGCTCGAGAATGGTGCGGGCTGGGGGCCCCGGGCCCCCCGAGTGCAGAAGGCTGGCTCTGACGCTTGGACCCTGCTCCCACGTGCGCAGAGGGGGAGGGTGCACGGTCGGGAGCCTCCACCCCTTCCACCCGGAGTGCGGGGCAGCAGCTGCTGCTCTGTGCTGCGGGACGATGACTCGGCTGGCCGCGGTCCCTCAGGGCTCGTCCTCGCAGCTGCAGGTCCCAGCCCGGGGGCTCCCGTCGTTACCTTGTCTCGTCCCTCGTGCTGCTCTCTAGCTGGTCTCTGCAGAGCGGGCTCTCTGTGACTTGTGTGCCCAGCTGCCCTGGGGCTTCCTCAGGAGGGGCTGCTTTCTAACAGGAATGGACTTGGTGTGTCCCAGAGGACGTGGGTTCAGGGTCTTCCCTGTGTCACCATCTTGGAGCCCGTGCTGGCCTCCCTTTCCAAGTACATCCTCTCCCAGTCTGGGATATGAACCATCCGTCACAAATGGGCTGGACCTGCTGACCCCAGGGTCCCCGAGGGTGTCTCCTACCACCGTGCACGTACGCAGCTGCCCCTTCAGTGTCCCTCCTGGAACTCTTCTTATTCCCACGGTGACTGCAGGTCCAGGAGAAGCGGCCTCCTCGCCGAGGACCACAACTTGCCCTCACCGGCCTCCACGTCCTCCGTCTGAGGCCTCCCCGTGCTGCCCGTCTGCGTGAACCTCTGTAGCTGTCCTTCCAGCTCCGAACTGTACTTGTTTCCCTGTTTGCTCGTGCGCGCAGTACGAGACGCTCGATGGAAGACACTGGCTTGTCCGTGGGACCTCAGGAAGGTAAGTGTTTAAGGACAACACAGCACTGCACGAAGCGGCCTCACACTGCTGTGAAACAGGCACAGAGCTTAGCGTCAGGACAGAGCTGATGCATTCCTCCACATGGTGCTGCAGACGCATCACTGTCTCCAGTGTCACAGGACACAACTGGGCCGCGGGGTCAGGACTGGGCCCCAGTACCCTGTGTTCTGACACACAGGGCGGCTGCCTCATGCCGGCCGAGAAAGGCCGAAAGTGCTCAGTTTATACGAAAGGAAGAGCTCGCTGTAAAGGAGGGGAAGTACCACAAATCCTTCCGTTATGAAGGAAACCCTTTTCATAAAAGTAAAAAAAAATAAAATCTGAGCCATTTCTTTTATTGGCTAAATACTCATACTCATTTTGCCTCCTTTCTGTACCTTGGCTATTTTTCTAATTGTTTTAAAGCGTGGTAAGTAAAATAGGATAAAGTCAAATATTATGGAGCAATACATCCTGGGTCTTGTAGTGTCAGGTTGCTTTGCAAACAACCCAGTAACAGACAGACACTGTCCCTATTATTACCTTCCTGATTTGCATTCGGTCTCTGGCCAGTTATGCACCTGCTGTTCAGGCCGTTTTCTCCTACGTCTGTAACCACCAGGTACTCTCCGTGCTGTTTATAGCGCTGGGGCTCATACACACATGCCCTGCGTTTTCTCCATTGAGGTCATTATATGTTTTTGTTTTCCAGGGAATTAACACTTAATTTGGGTCCATTTGAACTGATCTACAACTTTACATGTTATGGTTAAAAAACCGTATCAAACTCCAACCGTAACTTCTGTATATAACTTTCAGTTTTTTTCACATACCTGTTAATAGATTGGAATAAATACTAACTACTCCCTTTTCTATCTGATAAGTCACTCCAATCCTGGAGACAATGAAGCTGACGGGGCTGGGGGGGGGGGGATACTTTACAAAAACGGATGCTCTTTTAGGCCTCGGAGAAATGACTGCCAATTATTACTAAAGCCTTATTAGTTGTTTCCTAAAAATATTCTGTTGCTTTTTATTTTTTATAGAGATTTACAATTCCTGGAAAAATCAATGCACTACTTTTTCTTATGGTAAAAGCAGTATATGAAATAGATTTTACATATAGAATCAAAACTTCAGAGTCTATGCACATATATTCATACTTACATTTTAAAATTTTATTAAGTAAAAGTCTCGTGCTGCATCCTGTTCCAAAGGCAACTATCTCCCAAGTCCCACTCTTGAAAGGTTTTCAATAATTGAGGGTTTTAAAGGGGAGAAATGTTAATGAAATAAGTCTTTCTTAAGACTCTTGTTCCTTTTTTGGGGTGGGCCCAAGATGGTGATGCAGGACGACCCTGAACTCGAGTCCACGATGGACACCACGTCAGAAGCTGTTTACAGCGGAACCGCCTCCCACACGGTGAACGGCGCTGGGGAGGGACAGGACTGAGGGGCCACAAGCAGACTGCTCTGCACCGGGGCCCAGAAAGAAAAGCCATGGTTTGAAAAGTCAACTGGAATAGAAAGAAGCCAGGCCTAGAATCCTGCCACCCAGTGGGCACCTGCCGGAGCGCTCTCCAGGACAAAGGGCTGGGGAAGAACATGGCTTATGTTCCCTCCACCTTGACAGCCAGTGAGGGCAGGGTCTGGATGCCAGCACCAGCCTGCTGCCTCAGCAAAGCCCCAGGCCCCCAGCCCGTTCCAGCTCTGGACACACACACAGGGTTACAGAGAAACAGCGGCAGTTTAAAACAGCATCTAGAATATAAAAGATGCAGCCTTAGAATGTCTGCCTCACTGGTGGGAATGAAGAAGTCAGGAGAAATGAGGAAAGACAGGAACATGGTCCCAGTGAATGCTCAAGAACGAAACAGGACGGAGGTAAGCAAAGCAACGGTCACGGAGACGCTCACCAGACTAGAGAGGAGAGTAGATGAACTCACTGAGAACTCAACAAGGAGAAAAGATAAAAAGAACCGATCAAAACTGAAATAGTCACAAATGAAAAATGCAGAAGAATGGATCAACTACTTGGAAGACACCTGAGCTGAACAGCAGAAAGAAGAGACTTAAGAAAAACAAGGGTAAGTTCAGGGACCTCCTGGATGACGTGTGTATTACAGGATCTCAGAGGACAGAGAGAACGGGGCAGAAGACTTACTTGAATAGTAGCTCTGAACTCCCCTAACCTGGAAGACATCCAGGTTCAGGAAGCACAGAGAGCTCCAACTAGATGAACCCCTGGAGGTCTACACCATGAAACACAACAATTAAAATGGTGAAGGTTAAAAATACAGAAATTTAAAAGCAGCAAGAGACGCAACTAGTTACATACAGGGAAACCCCACAAGGCTGTCAGCTGAGTTTCAACAGAATCTTTGCAGGCCACAGTGGAGGTGCATGATATATTCTAAGTGATGGAAGGGAAAAACCTAGAACAAGAATACTCCCCCCTCCACACGTTTATCATTTAGAATTGAGGGAGAGAGTTTACCAGACAAAGGAGTTGATCACTATTAAGCAGGCTTTAAAAGAAATGTTAAAAGAACTTCTTCAAGGGGAAAACAAAGCACCATAATCAGACAAAGTTATCAGTAACAGCAAATACACAGTAATGATAGAGCAATCACATAAAAAGCTAGTATGAAGGTTTGTGTACATAGAACATCAAGGGGCTAAGTAAAAATGAAGTTCTTTTAGAATGTGTTCAAAGTTTATGTGACCATCAACAGAACACAGACTGCTGTATTCTTAGGATCCGCTATATGAACCTCGCGGTCAGCGCAGAACAGAAACCTACAACAGACACACAAAAAGGAAAACCAAACATAACACTACACAGAGTCCTCCGTGACAAGGAAATAGAGCAGGAGAAGATGAAAGGAGCAAGGAAGAACTACAACCAGAAAACGATCAACAAAACGGCAATAAATTCTTAATAATTACTTTAAATGTAAATGGTCTAAATGCTCCAGTCAATAGACACAGGGTGAATGAATGGACAATAACAGAAGAGCCATCTCCATGCTGCCTGGGGGAGACTCGCTTTAGACCCCAAGACATCTACACACTGAAAAAGAGATGGAAAAAGACAATGCAGGAAAACGGGAGCAGAAGAAAGCCCCAAGGTAGCAACACGTACGTCCGACAAAACGGACTTCGAAACAGAGATTATAGTGAGACAAAGAAGGGTGCTGCACAATGACAGCAGCCATGAGTATCTACGCACCCAACGTCTGAACACCTAAATACAAACCAGTGTTAACAGACATAACACAATAGTCGGGGACTTTAATACACCACTTACATCAACAGAGATCGTCCAGGCAGAAAACAAACCCGTTTCATTGTATGACACATTAGACCAGATATATCCAGAACATTCCATGCAAAAACAATAGAAAACACATTCTGTGCTAGTGGGCTTGGGATATTCTAATAGATCACCTGTTAGTCCACAAAACAAGTCTAAATATATTGGAGAGTGAAATCATGTCAAGTGTCTTTTCTGACCACAAAGATATGAAACCAGAAATTGGAAACAATTTAAGAAAACATACAGGTGGAAGCTAAACTGCATGCTAATGGGTCAATGAAGAAATCTAAAAGGAATAAAAAAACTCATGGAGACAAATGCAAATGAAAAATGAAAAAACATCTGCACAAACAAAGCAGTTCTAAAAAAGGGTAATTTATAGCAATGGGGGCCTCCCTCAAGAAACTAGAAAAACCTCAAATAAACAATCCAACCTCACACCTGAAGGAACTGTAAAAAAACAAATCTCTAAGTCAGTAGAAGAAAAAAATAAAGATGAGAGTAGAAATGTATGCAATATGGACTAAAAACAAATAGAAAACATCAGTGAAACCAAGAGCTGGTTCTCTGATATACCTCTAGCCAGACTCATCAAGAGAAGAAGAGAGGACCCAAATATATAAAACCAAACATGAGACAGGTAACTGACACCTCAAAAATACAAAGGACTATATGACACTACTATAAAAAACTGTATTCTAAACTGAACCATCTAGAAGAAATGGAGGGATTCCGAGAAACATCGAATCTTCCAAGAATGAATCAAGAAGAAGTAGAAAATCTGAACAGACTGAGTACTAATCATGCAAGTGAATCATTAATTCATAAAACTCCTAACAAACCAAAGTCCAGGGCCTGGTGGCTTCCCAAGTAAGTTCTACCAAACATTCAAATAAGATTTAATATCCTCCCCAAACTATACAAAAAATCAAAGAGGAAGGAAAGCTTCCAAATTCATGCTACAAAATCACCATTACCCTGATAGAAGAGTCAAAGACACTACAAAAAGAACTACAGGCCGATATCCCCAAAGAATACAGATGCAGAAATCCTCAACAAAATATTAGTAAATGACATTCGAAAATGCATTATAATGATCATCCACCATGATCAAAAGGGATTTATTCCAGGAACACGAGGATGGTTCAATGATCTGAGATCATTCAGTGTCATATACCACAGTAACATAACAAAGGCTAAAAATCACAGGATCATCTCAATAGCTGCAGAAAAAGCAAAAAAAATCAACATCCACTCCTGATTAAAAAAAAGGGGGTTTAGAGGGAACATACCTCAACATAATAAAGGCCTTGCAGGACAAACTCACAGCTAACCTCATACTCCATGGTGAGAAACGGGGCTTTTCCTCTAAGATCAGGGACAAGAAGTCCACTCCTGCCACACTGATTCAAACTAACCCTGGAAGTCCTAACCACATCCGACAAGAGAAACAAATAAATGGCATCCAAATTGGTAAAGAAGTAAAACTGTCAATGTTGGCAGATGACATGGTATTAAAAAGACTCCACCAAAAAAACCATTAAAAATAAATGAATTCAGTAAAGTTGCAAGATATAAAGTGAATATACAGAAGCCTGTTGCATTTCTATGCACTAATAACAAAGTAGCAGAGAGACTTAGGAAACACTTCCATTTATAATTGCACCCAAATGAAAAAAATAAGAAAAAACTTACCCAAGTAGGTAAAATATGAGTCATGTAAAACCCAGAGCTCTGATGAAAGACATTCAAGACAACACAAACAAATGTACAGACATACCAGACTCAAGAGTCAGAAAAGTTAGTATTAGTAAAATGTCCGTGCTATTCAAAGCAATCTGCAGATTCAGTGCAATCCCTAGCAAAATACCCACAGCATTTTTCACAGAACTAGAACAAATAATCCTAAGATTTGTATGGACCCACAAAAGACCCTAAATAGCCAAAGCAACCTTGAGAAAGAAGAAGAAAGCTGTAGGAATCACAATCCCAGATTTTAAGATATACTGCAAAGCTGTAGTAATCAGAACGACCAAGAGAATAGAAAAGAAAGCCCAGAAATAAACCCTTGCTCATATCGTCAATTAATCTATGAAAAAGGATACAGGAATACACAATTAAAAAATGATAATCTTTTCAATAAATGGTGCTGGGAAAACTTAACCACTACCTGCAAAAGAATGAAATCACTGTCTTACAGCATACACAGAAATAAACGTGAGACCTGATACCACGTAACTCCTGGAAGCCAACACAGGCAGAGGGCTCTTTGTTACGGGCCTTAGCGGCATATTTTTAGACACGTGTCCTAGGGCAAGGGAAAGAAAAGCAAAAATAAACTGCTGGGACTACACCAAAATTAAAAGCTTCCGCACAGCAAAGGAAACCATCAACAAAACAAAAAGGCCACCTACTGGATGAAAGAAGATATTTGCAATGATATGTCTGATAAGGGACTAATATCCAAAATCTACAAATAACTTCTACAACTCAACCCCCAAAAACAATCTGATTACAAAACAGAGGATCTGAGGAGACATTTTTCCAAGAAAACCTACAGATGGAGACACATGAAAAGACGCTCAACATCACTAGCATCAAAGAATCACAATGAGACATCACCTTGTACCCGTCGCAACGGCTGGAATCAAAAAGACAAGAAACAAAGGTGTCGGTGAGCATGTGGAGAAGAAGGAACCTCGCGCTCTGTTGCTGGGAGTGCAAATTGGTGCAGCCACTGTGGAGAACAGTATTGAGGTTACCTACAAAATTAAAAGTAGGACTACCGTTAACTATTCAGGAATTCCACTACTGCGTATTTACCCAAGAAAAATAAAAACGCTAACTTGAGAAGATACACGCACCCGTGTCTACTGCTGCGCTCTTCACCACAGCCAAGACGTGGACGCAGCCTCGGTGCGCGCTAGGGTGGCTGATGATGGACAGAGCACAGCGGACGGACGGACGGCGCGTGTGTCTACATACATACACGTGTACACAGCCGCAGAAGAGAATGAGACCTTGCCACTCATGACGATAGGGACGAACGGAGAGGGTGTTACACCATGTGAAAGAAGTCAGAGAAAGACAAACATCATGTGATTCCATCTCTGTGTGGAATCTAAGAAACCAACCAATGAACCAACACAGAAACAGACCCATAAACACGCAAGACCATCTGGAGGTTGCCAGAGGGTGTGGGGGTCGGGAGGATGGGCAAAGCAGGTGAGGGGAGTGGGAGGTGCAGCCTGCCAGTTGGGGCATGAGTCGTGGGAATACGGTCAACGGCACTGTGACAGTGCGGTGCGGGGACCGATGGCGGTTCCACTGTGGCGAGCACAGCACTGCTGTGTTGTATGCCTGAGACTCATGTAACATTGTGTGTCAACCGTGCTCACATTAAAAACAGAACAGAACGAAAGACTTGCTTTCTTCACGTGCCCATTCCCAGCAGCGACGCAGTATGAAAGAAATCAGATGTGTATTAACCTGTCGACACCGTCAGTGCCTGCGTGGCTAACTAGGAAAATAAAGGAACATAATACATGGTAATCCATATTATCATTAAAGGCTTTTTTTCTTAGCAGGATACACATTACTTAGAAATTAAAGACTATAACGCTATTCTTTCCATAACAAAATGAAAGATCTTAAAATGCCCCATACATTTTAAAAATCATAAAGGACACAATATTTTGACTCTAAATTTGTTCCAACGCAGGTGAGATTAGAAAATAAAAAGTGCCGAGACCAAGACTGTCTTATCCCGACAGCGGAGCTGTATTACCTGGGGGATCCAGCCCACACAGCAAGGGGGGACAGGACACACGCTGGGAGAATCGTGGTGATTCTCGGAGAGCTGGCTTCCGTCAAAACTGCAGCCTTCCAGTAACAAGCCGCCCATCTGTCAGGGAAACAAGCAAACCACTGAAACCCACGTCCAGCCTGAAACGTCAGGAGCTTCCGTGTACTAGCGAACGACGGAGGGCAGCACGTACCCTCCTGACTATGGACGCCAGGGGATTGTTCTCTGAATCTGAGACTAAAGAAGGTGAAGACCTGGGCCACCGTTCACAGGACTTCTTTATGTCTGTGCTGCTTATTTAGCAGGTAGCTTAGAAATAAATGCTTAAAATGTATTTAGTTACAACTGCAGGTATGTCGGTATTAGATTGTTAGAAATATAATGGAAAATGCCAAAAAGTTAGTCTTTCTCCAAGAAGGTGAAAGAAGAGCATAATTAAGGGAGACTGTCTGTCCCTGCTTGGGGTTCTGACGTCATTTTTTAAAGAAAAGAGCGAAGCTCAGAAAGTTGAAGGTAAAGCATCCGTGACATGCCACGCAGAGCTGAGAGAATAATGAAGAGTTAATCTCTTTCTCTAGGTTAAGCTTAGTGTACATTTAGGGAATTATGAAAATAAAAATATAACTATTTCGATATTAGTTCCACATTTCTTCTTTAAAAGTGTTTATTCTTTTAGTCTCTGCACTGTTCATCTACCCTGAGTTCACCTAAAGGCAACAAAGGTCAAGTCAGGACTTTGTATTCAGAGCCGCATCCATAGTCTCATAATGTGAACTTGATAGAAAATAGACAATTTTTTTTAAAGGTTTTACTTATTTTAGAGAGTGCGCACCTGAGCAGGGGAGAGGCAGTGGGAGAATCTCAAGCAGATTCCCCACTGAGCATGGAGCCCGAGGTGGGGCTCAATCCCACGACCCCAAGATCATGACCTGAGCCCAAAACAAGAGTCAGACGCTTAACCACCTGAGCCACCCAGGGCCCCAATACAGAACGATCTTATAAATATTACCTAGTACCTTTAGGTTTTATCAAACGCTAAATGAAAGTGCTATAGCATTTTAGAATCAAGAGAATACTTTATGTTGGAAGGCTTACTAGAGTTTAGCAGAGAATGGGCTTCAGGGAGTGGTGTACGTATGAGGCAGTAACAGTACAGTATGCCTTGACAAATACTTTTGAATAACTCATTTTACAGTAAGATTGCTGTACCGCAGAAAAGATAAGCAACTTGTTAGTGAGAGAGCTGGTATAAAAACGGAACTGTTGAATTCCTGTTTAATATTTTTTCTACTACAGCACTGACACGATGATACTTGGGCAATTTAAGAGTTGATAAAGCATGCTGGCCTTGAAAAAATGTTAAAATTTACAGAGTACCTGCTCATTTCGGTGCTAGAATCTCTCTAGGTAAGACATTTGAAGGCCTCTTCTAGAAATTTCATCAAGTTTCAAGCTGAATTAGTCTGCCCGGAAATTTGTAAACATAGTTCTTGGTGACAGTGCCACAACTTGACCATGTCATTGGAGGATCCCAAGACAGAAACACGTCATTGTTCTCTTCTAACGAGGAGCGGTGCTGAGAGACTTGTTGGCACATCTGACTCTGACAGACATCCTGGGCTCCCCCAGCCTCCCCTATCCCTCAAACTGCCCAGACCTGCCACTTATAAGAAACACCTGAATCTCCCCTCTTCTCTCTGCACCCTCTACGACTACCCTGTCATGACATTTAAAAGCCATCTGTGGAATTTAAAGACTTCATCATTCCCAAGAATGAAACTAAAATGTAAGAATGTCAAAAAGTAATACTCTATCGTTTGTATAATAAAATAACATATCAGGGATGAGAATGGTATCAACAAAGGTTACCCTTGTTTCAACATTAGTTCTTACTTTTTTTTTTTTTTTAAAGATTTTTAAAATTTATTTGTCCAAGAGAGAGTGCACAAGCAGGGGGAGCGGCAGGTAGAAACAGGCAGAGGGAGAAGCAGGATCCCTGCTGAGCCCGGAGCCTGATGCGGGACTCGATCCTGGGACCTGGGGATCATGACCTGAGCCAAAGGCAGACGCTTCCCTGACTGAGCCCCCCAGACGCCCCTGTAGTTGTTCTCTGAAGGAAGGAACAAAAGAAGGCGGTCCAAACACTTCCTTTACTGCTGAAAAAGAGCTTGGAGGATCTACCTAGTCTCCAGGCAAATGGATTTCCTGACGTTAAAATGAAGAATTCCGCAGGCTCCCCTTCCATTTACAAGAGTACTGAGCTAAGCACCCAGCCACAGAGCCACAGGCACTGGGCCAACAGGAGCACAGCAGCGTGTCACCCCCGAGAAAAGCCTCAGGAAGACACAGGACTCCACCAGCCCCAGGAACCGCGGCGCAGCAGCCGCGCGGAGCTGGCCGAGGACTTGTCTTCTGCCTTCGGTGTGTGGTGGCCTCGGCATCAGGGGGACGGCTGGGGGCCCAGCCGTGGGCAAGCCCGGAGTCGCGAGCGCCCGAGGAGCCTGACGCAGGCCGGTCCTGGCATCACGCGTCGCCACCCGCGGCTCACGAGCCACCGATGGGTGACGGCAGCGGGAACCGGAGAGCACCGCGCTTCAGGGCCCGCAAATCGGCATGCGCACGTGTGCTCGCGCGGGGCTGGCGGGTCTGAGATGTCGGCTGGTCTGGGGAACTGCAGCCTTGCCTGAACATGTCAGTGGCTGAATTCCGTCGAGGGTAGCAGAGGTGCAAGGAGAAATAATGAAAAATACACACCCTCCCGTGCACGTGTGTTCCCAGAGAGCCTTACAATACGTGTCTGAGGAAAGTGACCCTAAGTCCCTTGATAAATGAGACAAGGACTCAGATTACTCCATTAACTGCTTAAAGTCACAAGGTTCTTTTTTGGAGAACTAAAATTAGAATATTGTTTTACTAACTGTCAGCCTTCCCCCCCCCCCCCCAATCTACAAAACATGACATAAAAGCTTGGGGTTTTCTGGTTGTAAATAGTTTTGTTCCCGTTTTGTAGAACAGAGGCAACACAGTTCTGGAAATATGAACACACTTTGACTCGGAATGTAACTCATTTCCCTTGCTGTTTCTACCACTGTGAATCTGCAGAATGAGGCCACATACCATACGTGGGGCTCAAGCTGCTGGAGACCACACAACGTGGTCCAGGGCAGGGCTCCTGGATGATAAGCGTCCCCTCTCTTTCCTTAACGACTGGGCAAGAGTGTGTGACCAGCAGCAATAGAGATGGAGTTCTTACAGGTTAGAGCTCAGGTTAAAATAACATGCCACGGGATGAAAGAAAACCGTTCTAATTCCGTTCCCTTCAGGGGAGAATTTTAGAGCTATCTACAGAAAGAGCCAGCTTGTCGTTAATGAAGAGATTCTGGCTCACGAGAGTACCATTACAGACGCCCCTACACAGTGCCTCTCCTCTCGTAGGCCCAAACTCACAACCCAGCAAGGGCATACCTGAGCGCCCACTACGAAACTGCTATCGTTTGACGTATTTGGGATACAATGAAACCACAAAAAAATGACTACTCTCACGGGACTTACATTCCAGTGGAATAAGACAGACAACAAATACACATAATAAATTATATAGTACGTCATGAAGTAGTAATGAAAAGAAAATTGCTAAACTGGGAACTACAACTATGTAAAAAGAACTTCTGAAAAGCCAGTTGCCTAAGGTTACCTAAGTTGAAGAACTATAGTCTTATGTTTAATTTATATAAAGACTGAATTATACGTGATGTCGACTTAAGATGGGGAACATTCCACTCTCCAAAGACAGACCAACAGCGGGACGGGCCGAGCAGCCCGCTACCACACCTGCTGGGTTAGGTCAGCGGAAGGCAGAAGGCGGAGAGGCGGTCTCCACGCGCGGACAGGAAAGAAGAACGGCTAAAACGCTCTACAGCTACTCAGGAGGGCGGCCGTCACTGGGGAGAGGGTTTCCACTGCACACGGTGAACTGGTTTTGTTATTAACATATGCGTGATTACCTACTGTTATTATTATAAAATGGATTTTTAACAGGAAAGCTACCAGAGAAAAATTTATGCTGCAGAAGATGGCTTGACTTTTTTCTTTTTAAACACATACATCTTGGGGACACCTGGGTGGCTCAGTAGGTGAAGAGTCTGCCTTTGGCTCAGGTCATGATCCCAGGGTCCCAGGATCAAGTCCCACATCAGGTTCCCTGCTCAGTGGGGAGTATGCTTCTCCCTCTGACCTCCCGAGCCCTTCTCATTCTCTCTCTCTTTCAAATAAATAAATAAAATCTTTAAAAAAAACCAACACAGATGGCTTGAATTTAACACTGAACTAATATACTCACAAACTGTAAACTCCCTGAGGACAAGACTTGGTCTATTTTTCATAAACTATACTTTATACATGCTTTATTATATACTTAATATTTACTGAATTGAATTCTAGAGCAGGAAACCTAACTGAACTTCAAGATTTGTATTTTTTTTTTTACCAAAAGTTACATTTTTAAATATGTTGTGTCCCTAACATTCTTATCTTTGCATTAGAATTTTGTTTTGTCCAAGTTGCTTCATCCTAAATCTTCACTTTGTCTTTTCACACTGCAAATACAATCTATTTCTGCTGATCTTATACCAAAACGATTGGGGTTTCAGAGCCTTTATCAGAGTTGGTAATATTATTTTTAGACTTAGATAAGCATCAGAAATTACTGCACTACCTTTATCTGCAGCTTTGCTTCTTGCAGCCGACCTTTCCACGAGGCTACAAACTTAAGGCTATCCACAGAGCAGCCCATCGCCCTGTAACAGAAAAGCATCCACTGTCAGAAAGGAAGAATCCTCCAGAATTAAAATACAAATAGTAACGGAAGACATACTCCTGTTCGTTTGCAACTGAAATATTTACAATGTGCAAGCAAGCAGATTTCTTAAACAATGTGCAGCATCTCAGACCTCATGCCAAGTCTGTAAAGTTAACTGGTTGCGCCACGTGCTGTTCCTGGAGCACACGCGGCCTCGCGGTTTCATTTTCACAATCTCTGATCGGACCGTCACGTGGTAAGTGTGCCGTAAATGCCCATTAGTTGAACTGAAACACTGATATTTATGAAACAATCCTCAGGCACTACACACTGAAATCCCCCCAAAGCAACACAGAACTAAGTTTAGTTCAGTTTATTTTTCCAAGCATCTTTTATTACATCCTAATTTATTTAAAAAATCAGTCCATACGATATGATTATCCAAGTGTGTTACGAAAAAAAGAGCTTGATCTTAACTATCATACCCCGCACCCCACCAGGACGCCTGGTCAGCATGTCCAACAGAAATGTCTGCAAAAAGAAAAATGCTTTCGTGCAGTGCAAAGTGGTTGCCACGGGTGACTCCATGTGGCTGGTGTGACTGAGAAATTCCAGGCTTGCTTTTATTTCACGCTGACGCCTTTAACTACAGGCAGCTCCATCGCACCTCCGCCAACCCCGTCAGACTGTAGCCACAACCAGATCGTCAACATTTTAAAAAATTAAATTTCACCTTTTTCAATTCTAATGAAAACATCATAATTATAAGCAATGCTTTTTAAACTAAAAGTTCACCGTGTTAAGAAATGTCAAGTATTAGGAAACAACACATCTCCCTTAATTCAATAATAAGTTTATTTCTTGCCAACGAAGGGAATGTGATCCAAAGCAGAGGGACAAACACGTCAGGAGTTCACCTTGCTCACCTTGCCGTCTCCTGGCGAAGGGCGTTGAGAAACGTGTCTGGGTGGAAGAGCTCGGACAGGTCAAGTGTATCAGAGAGAAGAGCCTGCTTCTCAGCTCTCTCTACCCAGCTCTGGATGGGGAAGAAGTAAGACACGCACCCATTTAAAAACTTTGTAAATTTGAAAGACAAATCTACTAAAGAACTCTTACATAAAAGTCCTGTTCAGTGAGAAAGTTACACCATTTCCAGTTGCTCTGAAATAGTGCCTGGAAAAAAAAAAAGGTTTCTATTTTACATCATGTGAGGTCTATTGTAATTTTTTTTTGATATAACATTCATCTATCCATCCATCATAAAAACAGCTTCCTTGCACAAACTTTTGCTGGTAAAAATCTGCTCCAAAAGTCTAAAATATGAAAATTAATCGAATATGTAACATTTCAGCTGGGACTGGCACTTCTCGTGATAAGCCACCGCTCAAAGTGCGCTCGGAAGATGAGCTGAGAATGGAGCCAGTTCCGGGTCTGCTGCAAATGTGCCATCTCACGGAATCAAGCGTTATTACGGTGGAGGGTAACGTCCAAGAACAAAGGGCTCTTTGTGAAAAGGTGTTTTTGAACAGTCTTTTCTTCTCATCTGGCATTATTTATAAACCCATTCTATCCCAGTGGAGAGATACACGTCATCACTAGGCATGTTTTATGAGTTTAATAAGAAATTGCCATGTGGAACAACTAACAAAACGACGAAGCCTTGTACAACACTGACTACATACGTGCTTCCCGCGTATTAGCCAGTCCTTCCCCCGCCGGCGCGAGGGAGTGTCCTCCTCCTTTCACAGGCGAGGACACGGACACGCGGCAGACAGACGAGCTGCCCTAAGTGGTGTGTTTCTGTGCCACACTCCGTACAGGTGCTGAAGCGCCTTAAGGGAAACGTGACTTACCGGTGATTTCCGCGTCAGTCTGTCAGTCCAGCTGCAGCACAGACACGCTGCCATGGTAACGTCAGCTGGTACAAACCCGCACAATTGTCATCTACTCAGCCATTCATTTCGTATGATTTATAAAGGCTAGGAAACACTGCGTTTACTTAATTTATTACTGTACAGAAAAGCGACGTTTCATGTGCTGAAACACCCCGTTATCCACCCAAGCACGGACGTCTGTCAGCCAGGCGCAGGAGAGGAGAAACTCCAAAGCTACTGTGTTTGCATTAACGTCCTAATGCCTTTGACCAGTCCTCCTACCCTGCAGCAAAAATGGTCCCGTGTCCCTAATACCAGTTGATAATATGCGTATTTAAAGAGGAGAAACAACCTTAAAAGAGAGCTTTTTAACAAACTATGATGATTTCTTCTTGGATATTATCCTTTAAAACAGTAACACTCTATACAGTACCTATTTTCAATAAAGGATATTTAAATTATTCATTGTTTAATCCCTATGAAATATTTTTGTTATCTGCCTATTTTCATTAGCTAAACATAGCTAACAAATTATGTTTGCGTGATCTTTTATTATAATATTTAACGCGTACATATTTCAAATTAATACTATCATTAACCTCTTAAAATTAAATTTTAATTAAAAAATTTCAAAAGAGTTGTTGCCAGTAACGGACATATGCACATGTTCAAATTAATTAACAACTAAAGGGTGGCTGACCATCAGATCTTTACTTTAAGTCTGAATTAATAAAATTAGTAACCAAAGGAAAAGCTTCTATGATCCAAATGTTCTTATTAGTCCATGGTGGGGGGAACTTTTTGTCTGTTACACTTCAAGGCAGACTAAAACAAAGGCATATTTGATAAGATGAAGTTTAAATAACAAAGATTCTCTTACTTAATATGTATGTTGTCTTTGAACAGCAAACTTCATAGTGAGAAACACAGTGAAGCATATTTTTTAAAAAATTACATTTCAACCTGTTTACAGCAGCTTTATTCATGACCATCAAAACTGGGAAGCAACCAAGACGTCCTTCAGTAGGTGAGGGATAAATACACCGAAACAATGAGCTATCACGCCACGAAGAGATGCACGATACGGAGTTCAAGAAGGCAAGGAGAAAAGGCGACATTACTACAGGATTCCAATAATATAAAAGGTGAAACTATGGAGACAGGAAGAAGACCAGGGGTTAGCAGGGAGGGGGAGGAGGGGGTGGAGCAGCGGAGCACAGAGGAGTTTGAGGGCAGTGAAACTACTCTATGATGCTGGAATGATGAGTACGTATCATTATACGTTTGTCCAAACCCACAGACGTAACACAGCAGGAGCAAATCTGAAGGTAAACTGTGGACACTGGGTGATTATGACCGGTCAATGTAGGTTCATCCTTGGTTAAAAAAAAGTACCGTTCTGGTGAGGGATGAGGATGAGGAAGGCGACGTGGATGTGGTAGCAGGGGTGTATGCGCAATGTCCCAACGTCTGTACCTTCACCTCAATTTTGTTGTGAACTAAAACTGTTCTAAGACAGTAAAGGTATTTTAAAAACATTTATAGTCATTTTTAAGAATAGAAATAAAGACTTAAGTAGTACAATCTTTAATGATCAGCAGTACGCATATATGGATTGGGCTTTCAGCAAAGTTGTAGGCATATTAGCTAAAATATTTCTCAGTAAGTGTTTTTCTTTGCTGCTGGCTATCAGCCACTTTCTTTTTAAAGGATTAGGTCTGAGACTGAACATAACACCTACATGCCTCTCTTATGATTATGAGGCTGTATACCTCTAATTCTTCAAATGATGTATAATAAATGTAATTGGGGAGTTAAGCAAATAAAGCGTTAGGTAAATTTTTGACTGCTGAGTGTGCACGCACGCACGTGCACGTACACACAGATTCAGAATTATGGGAAGTAAAACTTCTTAACTGAGTGAACCACAGAGATCATCTACTATAGTTCCCTTATTAAAAGACAAATAAAATGAGTTTCCTGGGGCACCTGGGTGGCTCTGCCATTAAGCATCTGACTCTTGAATTCAGCTCAGGTCATGATCTCAGGGTAGTGAGATTGAGCCCGATGTCAGGCTCCGTGCTGGGCATGGAGCCTGATTAAGATTCTCTCTCTCCCTCTGCCCTTCCCCCAACCCTCCCTCCCTCTCTCTCTGCCTTCCACTCTTAAAAATAAAAAAAAGATTTTTCCAAGGCAATACAGGATGGTTTAAGAATGTTGCAATATTTTATCAAAAAATATGCTAGTGATGAAGCAGAATTTATGAATAAAAATGGCATGCATTCAGTCACTTAGCATTTACAGAAAGTAAGAGCTTATTATCTTGTTAGAGGAGATAAAACATGCACAAATAACTGCGATAAAAAGTATTAAATGGAGACCGTCCACGGTGGTGGCATAAGACCCTGAGTGCACCTCCTCCCACGGACACACAAACCTGTCTGTACCCACAGAGTAACCCTTCCTGAAGAAGAGCTGGAAACTGATCGAAAAGCTCTGCACGACAAACAAGAAACCACAAAGAGACCACACAGAGAAGGTGAGAAGAGATGGGAGACACAGTAATGACAGGAACCTCGTTCCCAATGTGAAGACCCGCAGTGGGGGAAATATCCCTGAGGGGCCTCTCTCTGGCTCACCCACCCTGGGACCCAGCAAGGAAACAGTGGTTTAAGGGCAACTGGACCGAGAGGGAAGGAAGACATTATCAACATAATAAAGGCCATATATGGCAGACCCACAGCTAACATCATACTCAATGGTGAAAAGCTGAAAGCTTTTCCTCTAAGATCAGAAACAAAACAAGGAAGTCTACTCTTGCCACTTTGATGCAACAAAGGACTGGAAGTCCTAGCCACAACAATTAGGCATGAAAAAGAAATACAAGGTATCCAAACTGGAACAGAAGACTTAAAACTGTCACTATTTACAGATGACATGATTTATATAAAAAACCCTAAAGATGCCACCAAAAAACTGTTAGAACTATAAATGAGTTAATTAAAGTCACAGGACACAGAACTAACACCCAGAAATTTGTTGCATTTTTATAGTTAATAATGAATTGTAAGAGAAATTAAGAAATTAATCCCACTTAATGGTTATATCTAAAAGAATAAAATACCTAGGAATAAATTTAACCAAGCAGGTAAAAGACCTGTACTCTGAAAATGGTAAGACATGATGAGAGAAATTAGTGATAACACAAATAAATGAAAGATACACCATGCTCATGGATTAGAATATTGTTAAAAATGTTTATACTAGCCAAAGCCATGTACAGATTCAGTGCAATCCCTATCAAAATACAACAGTATTTTTTCACAGAACTAGAACAAATAATTCTAAAATTTGTACAGAACCACCAAAGACCCTAAACAGCTAAAGCCATCTTGAGAAAAAAGAACACAGCTGGAGTATCACAATCCCACACTGCAAGATACACTACAGCGCTGCAGTAACAAAACAGGATGCTACTGGCACAGGGGTAAACACACAGATCAATGGAGCAGAACAGAGAGCCCAGAAATAAACAGAGGCTTACACAGTCCATCAAAGGACAACGGAGACAGGACACCCAACAGGGAAAAGGCCGCTCCTGAAGCAGCAGAGGAAACTGGACCACCTTCTGACATCATATGTGAAAATAAATTCATAATGGATAAAAGACCTGAATGTAAGATCCGAAACCATAAAACTCCTAGAAGAAAACATAGGCAGGAAGCTTTTTTATGACAATTTTTTATTATGTTAGTCACCGTACAGTATATCCTTAGTTTCTGATGTCGTGTTCCATGATTCATTATTTGCGTATAACACCCAGTGCTCCATGCAGTACGTGCCCTCCTTACTACCCATCACCGGCCTATCCCCGTCCCCCACCCCCCTCCCCTCTGAGGCCCTCAGTTTGTAGAATGAAGGCGGGGGGGTGAACAGAAGGGGGAATGAACCATGAGAGACTGTGGACTCTGGGAAACAAACTGAGGTAGGAAGCTCTTAGCAATGTTTTTTTGGACCAGTCTCTTCAAGCAAGGTCAACAAAAGCTAAAATAAAGAAATGGAATTACCTCAAAATAAAAAGCTTCAGCACAGTGAAGGAAACCATCAAGAAAACGAAAAGGCAACCTACTGAAAGGGAGATCTGTGCAAATCACACATCTGATAAGGGGTTAATCTTCAAAACACATAAAAACTTATATAACTTAGTACCAGAGAAGAGATTTTAAAAATGGGCAGAGGTCTTAAATAGACATTTTTCTCAAAGAAGATATACAGATGGTCAGACACACACATGAAAAGATGCTCGGCATCACTCACCATCAGGGACATGGACATCAACACCAGATGAGGTACCACCTCACACCTGCCAGAATGCTAACATCAAAAAGACAGAGTAACAAGTCCTAGCGAGAATGTGGAGAAAATGAAACCCTCGTGCACTGTTGGTGGGAATGCAAACTGGTACAACCACTATGGAAAATAGGATGGAGGTTCTTCAAAAAATTAAAAATAGAAATACTGTAAAATCCAGCAATTCCATCTACGGGTATTTACTCAAAGAAAATGAAAACACCCATTTGAAGAGACAGATTCACCCCTATGTCCATTACTGCACTATTTATAATAGCCAAGACACTGAAGCAGTCTGTGTCCTTCAACAGATGAATGGGTAAAGATTTGGTGTGTACACAATGACATATGACTCAGCCAGTAAAAAGAATAAAATCTTGCCATTTGCAAAACCAATGGTGGACCTAGAAGGTATTATGGGAAGTAAAACAAATCAGACAGAGAAAGACAAATACAATACAGTCTTAATTCTATGTGGAATCTAAAAACCAAAAGAGACAGATAAAACAAAACAGAAACAGATGTACGGATATAGGAAAAAAACAGCTGGTTAACCATAGCGGGGAAGTTATGGAAGATGGGCAACATTGGTAAAGATGTTTAAGAGGTATACTCTCAGAGTTATGAAATAAATAACTCATGGGTATGTGTTGTACAGCTCAGGGAATATAGTCAATAATACTGCAATGATTTTGTATGGTGACAGATTGAAACTAGACTTACGGGAATCATTATGCAATGTATAGTCATATTTGAACACGTTATGTCATGTATAACATACACTCCATGTGATGTCACGTCAGGTACGTCTCTACGACATACCTCACTACGATGCACACGTGGAGCTAACAGATGTTGTATGTCAATTATACTTCACTTTTTTAAAAACGTGTTAAGTGGAAAGCCACAAACGAAAAATGTTTCATGAGAGTTCTACTCCTATATGAACCAATAGATACAGAATTTTAAAGGAAAAGGCTTTTCCCTGAAAAAAAAATTTTTTTAAAGATTTATTTGTTTATTTGACAGAGAGACAGAGAGAGAGCCAGCGAGAGAGGGAACACAAGCAGGGGAGTGGGAAAGGAAGAAGCAGGCTCATAGCAGAGGAGCCTGATGTGGGGCTCGATCCCATAACGCCGAGATCACGCCCTGAGCCGAAGGCAGACACTTAACGACTGTGCTACCCAGGCGCCCCCCCCGAAAAATTTTATATCAACTTATTACCGTTCATTTGTGAATACAACTAGGTATCACTTTTATGTAGGCTAGAGTTCAGAAAATAAACAACTGTACCTCTTCTTTTAAACATTACTCAAAAATGTTCTTCAACTAATTTACATATTAGTCAAAACTAACATTTTCAAGGATGTAAAAGTCAGAGGCTAAAGCTATTAGTTACCAGTAATGAAATCAGTAAGTATAGAATTACATCTATATCATTGCTATAACAAAATTAAATTCATATAATAAACTTTTTGAGATGAACTCGAAGGCAAAAGAAAAGCATCAGTTGTATACCACAGGCAAAAAACAAAAACTAAAACCCCTTCCCTTCAAGTGTTCACACACATTTATGAAGTATATCATGTATCTATACAAAAGGAAGCTGAACTTCCATCTCTGATCAAAATGAGAAAAAAATAAGAATCTAATATTTTATAAAGGCAGCATCACAGATCACTGGGGAATGGAAAAAATATTTCATTCCCTCAATAAATTGTGTTGGGGAAAAACGGCTTCATGTTTGAGGAAAAAAAGTTAAATCTTTAATTCGCATTCTAACCTAAAATTATGCCATTTAGCATTCAGAGCAGAATGTTATTTCACAGATAAATGGGAATGAAAAGACAACTTCAGATGGGGAAGTAGAGAAGATTATGTCTCCCATTATAGAATGACTTTTAAAAAAGAAAAAGAAATATAAGTTATAGTATATAAATTTTATATATATAAAATATAAATAAAAGTAAGTACTGAAACTAAATTTGGAAATATATTTCCACATATATAAAAATAAATAACATTAACAGAACTGTAAGTATCTTATATGTCATAGCAATTAGTATAAAATGAAACACACTAATAAGCTGATGCCATTTTATTTTGTTTTGATGTACCATTTTCTTGGAAAAAGGGTTTAAGGCAAATAAATATTTTAGGCAATCACAACAATATACAATGGGAAAAGACAGTCTTGTCAATAAATGGTGCTAGGGAAACTGGACAGCTACATATAAAAGAATGAAACTGAATCACTTTCTAAAACCATACACAAAAATAAACTCAAAATGGATTAGAGACCTACATGTGAGACCTGACGCCATGAAACTCCTACAAGAGAACACAGGTAGTAATTTCTCTGACATCGCCATGGCAACAATTTTCTAGATATGTCTTCTGAGGTAAGGAAAACAAAAGCGAAAATAAAGTACAGGAACTACATCAAAGTAAAAAGCTTCTGCACAGCAAAGGAAACCATCAACAAAACAAAAAGTCCACCTACTGAATGGTAAACAATATTTGCAAATAATATACTTGATAAGGGGCTGATATGTAAAATATATAAAGAACTTAATACAGTTAAACAAAAATAATCCAATTAAAAATGGTCAGAGGATCTGAATACACATTTTTCCAAAGAAGACCTATAGATGGCCAACAGAAACATGAAAAGATGCTCAACATCACACATTATCAGGGAAATACAAATCAAAATCACAATGAGATGTCACCTTACACCAGTTAGAATGGGTAAATCAAAACGAAAAGAAAAAGTGTTGGTGAGGATATGGAGAAGAAGGAACACTCGTGCGCTGTTGGTGGGAATGCAAACTGGTGCAGCCACTGTGGAAATCAGTATGGAGGTCCCCCCAAAAATGAAAAATAGAAATAACCATATGATCCAGGGGCACCTGGGTGGCTCAGTTGGTTAAGTGTCCGACTCTTGATTTCGGCTCAGGTCATGATCTTAGGCTCTGCTGAGTGTGGAGCCTGCTTAAGATTCTCTCTCCTCCTCTCCCTCCACCTGCTCCCTGCCCCAACCCTGCTTGCAGGCATGCGCTCGCTCTCTTAAAAAAAAAAAAAAAAAAAAAAAAAAGGTGAAAGGAAAAAAAAATACCATATGATCCAGTAATTCTACTACTGGGTATTTATTTACCTGAAGAAAATGAAACCATAATTTGAAAAGACACATGCACCCCAGTGTTACTGCAGCATTGTTTACAATACCCAAGACAGGATAACAACCTATGTGTCCACTGACCGATGAATGGATAAGATGTATACACATACAATGGAATATTACACAGCCAGAAAAAGGATGAGTCTTTGTCATTTGAGACAACATGGATGGACCTAGAGGGTATTATGCTAAATGAAATAAGTCAGACTGAGAAAGTCAAATACCATAAGACTCTGCTCATAAGTCAAATCTAAAGAAAATAAACACATGAATTAAAAAAAAAAAAAGCAGAATCAGACCTACAAATACACAGAACTGACAGAAGCTAGAGGGTAGGGGTGTAGGTTGGACAAAATGGGTGAAGGGGAGAGGGAGGTACAGGCTTCCAGTGATGGAATGAGTAAGTCACGGGAGTAAAAGGCAGGGCACAGGGAATACAGTCCATGATATCACAGTAAGGATACGGGATAGACAGTACCATGCTGTGGTGAACACAGCATACTGTATAAACTTGTCAAACCACGGTACGGCCAGGGAGAATAGCTTTGTGGCTTAAACACTGTTAGGTTACTAAACGTCGATCTGTGATCTGCCTTGGTAATGTTCTGCCTGCACTTGGAAAGACTGTCTGCTCTGCTGCTGTTGGATGCAATACCGTTCCGTGTACATTACTTAAAAGTTCTTCAAGTCTTTGATAACCTTACTGATTCTTCGCCTACTTATCCAATTATTGAGAGGGATGTTTTGAAATCTCCAACTTTAATTATGGATATACCTGTTTCTCCTGCAGTTTTATCAGCTTCTGTCTCATGGACTTTGAAACTCTGTTAGCTGTGGAATGTTTAGCATTGTTATGTCTTTTGACAATCTGATCACTTTATCATTATTGAATAAGCTTCATTATCTCCTGTTATATTCTTTGCTATGAAACCCGTTTTACCCAGTTTTAAGACAGCCTCATGTTTTTGTTGTTTTGGGGTTTTTTTTTGACAGGTGTTACCGTGGTATAGCTTTTCCATCATTTTACTTTTAATCTATTTGTGTCTTTACATTTAAAGGGCAATGCCCTGATGCCCTACAGCCAACATATCTGAATTTTATTTTATCCAATCTGACAGTTTTTAGTTGGAGACTTTGAAAATTTGTATGCTTGTAAAATGCTACTTAATAATTTATTATTTAGGGAAAAAGTGAGCTTTAAATTGCCATATCCTGTACAAGAAAATTTTAGGATTCAAGGCTGAGCAAGATAGAATTCAATGAGCAAAATTACAGCTTCAATTTGTTTTTAATTTTTTTAAAGATTTCATTTTTTATTTGAGAGAGAGAGAGACACACACACACACGCATGTGGGGGGGCAGGCAGAGGGAAAGGGAGAGAGAATCTTAAGCAGGCTCCACGCCCAACACGGAGCCTGATGTGGGGCTGATCCCACAAACCCAAGATTATGACTCAATCCAAAATCCAGAGGTGGATGCTTAACTGACTGAGCCACACAGGTGCCCCTTCGATTTGTTCTGAGATGACACCTAAACGTAGTGTTTTAAGGGAAAGAAGAAAGATCAAAAAATTTATTTTTTTACCATAATCATGTCTTGGTAAGATTATTTTTAATGACAAATATTCTAGTCACATGTGATAATAATGACCATAAATAATTTCTAAACATAGAAATTACATGTGTGAGGAATATTTGATAAACATAAAATTCAGTGTCACTTCATTTATGAATAATGTTCCTGGCTGATTAGTGGTTGAAATTAAGGCAAATGTTATTCTTTAAAGATGAATTTAGGGGAAAAACTGGATAAAACAGTTCTCTATTGATAACTAAAGAGCCTCCATGAACAGTTAAATCAAGTATTTTTGATACATGCATTGAAAATACTGAAATTTGAAGAAGATATTGTGAAGGCCTCCCGGCAACCACAATGAGAAGCCCGCGGCCCGCCACACAGCTGCCCCAGCTCTCGTCTCCACACACCCTCCCTTTGTGTTTTATCCCATAAGGAAGCAAAGCCCATTCGTCTCCCAGATTCTCCATGCGCTGGTTCCCCTGCTGAGACTTTCCTCTCTGGTTGTTCATGGTTTGCTTTCTCACTCCATTCAAGTCTCTGTTTAAATACCACCTCCTAAGAGAGGTCTTACCTGCCCATCATACCAAAGTGATACCCTCTCCGACCCACTCACTTTCTAGCTCCCTTAATGACATCAATTTTCTTTATAGCATCCTAGTATTAATTAGATAAAAAGTTCAGTTCAGCTTCAATACGGCTACGATCTATTGTTTGCCTTCACCTTCTGGTAAGCCCAATAAATAGATGCCTGCTTTTAAAAGTCCTGGCATCCCAGAAATGAAGGACGTCAATATTTGTAAAGCACAGATGTTACTACCATATCTAGTAAGTGTAACAATGTTATTAATTCCTACCAGGCCTGACATTTATATTTAGTTGATTTACGATCATATATAGACGGGCATTTTATATGCCACTTGGAGTAAAAATAACCCCTATCTGCTCTATAGGTTGAAATTATTAGACTAAAGGATAAATATGTACTTGTTATTGCAAGAGTAAAATTTTTTAAAACAATGACCGTGCAATTGTTCATATTATGTGAAAAAATGAAGAACTCTACAGTTCAGTAAGTAGAGAAAACAGGTTGATAATACACCTCTTAAGTCTACGGACTCTGAGAAACAAACTGAGGGCTTCAGAGGGGAGGGGGTGGGGGAATGGGACAGGCTGGTGATGGGTAGTAAGGAGGGCACGTACTGCATGGTGCACTGGGTGTTGTACGCAACTAATGAATCATCGAACTTTACATCAGAAACTAGAGAGTAATGTACTGTATGGTGACTAACATAATGTAATAAAAAAATTTTTAAAAAAAGAGAGAAAATGAAATTGCTAGATAAGTATAAGGAATAATGTTGAAAGCATTTTAGTAAAAAAAATATAAATAAATTTTAACTAATACAAAGTATAATATACCGATTTGGCTATGGTGAAATCCAGATCTTTATAAAGCTGACATACGTGCATTTGCAACATGAAATAAAACAACACTGAAGAACAAAATTTAATTCTAGGTTCGTTAGTTCTCTCTAACCATAATTCCTTCAAGGGGAAGTCCTAGTCGGGACTACTTCTATCTTGAGAGGATAAAATACCAATGGCTATGGACTTTGCCATTTTAAAATTTCTCAGGGAGGAAAAATCTGGTATCATTTACCAAAACATCTAATGTGAGTCATCTTCAATTCAAACATAAAAACAAGATAGAAAAAAAATTATATCTAGCACGTATTTATTTTTTCACTTATAAAATTTCAAAAACAATAGACATTAAAAGAATACTTATTTAGAAAAAACTTTTGAGATTTTAAAAATCCACGGAGGTTAAAAAAAGCTTCACACATCACAGATACAGATTAGCAATCATCTTCAGGACATTTAGTAAGGAAGGAGTTTTTCGAGATTTGCTTAAGGTGAGGCTCTTATGTTCAAGGTTCTTCCTAGAAAACGTATTCCTGCGAAGGACTTTGCTCGCCTGTCTGCCCCGGACGCACACAGGGGTTAGCCGCAGCATCACTGGGTCTAGCCCAGCGTCAGGTGCACCCACAGGCAGATGAGCACATGGCCCCGAGTCCTTCCAGAGGGTGTGCAGGTGAGCGCGAGGAGCTCAGGACGCGGCTACAGCAGGAAAACCGCGGACACGTTTTTAGAGGTGGCAGGTAGCCACGCGGAGCAGGGGAAAACCGCAGGGACCAGCCAGCCACCCTCAGGCAGCTTGGCGCTCAGCGGGGCTGACCAGGAGACGGGCCCCAGGGCTGTCTGATCTCATTATAATATCATTTGCATTGCGGTGTCCCCGCCCCCTTTCCTCTCAGGTGCTGCTGAGAAGATGGCCTATGTGAGCATGTGCAGTGGCTGGAGAGAGGAAGTCAGGGCAGGCACACAGGGGGTGTGACAACGAGCACTTAGGAGAGGGGAGACCACAGAGACCCCTAAACACACGACGCAGCAGTCAGCGGGCTGCTACCACCCTTGGTGCAGGCCGCTCCTCTCTGTCTGGGGGCTGGGCCCTTCCCTCAGGAAGCATGAGACCAGGGGCAGAGTCCACCGGCCCCAGGACACTTGCACTGCCCTTCTGTGGCCCAAGCCAAGGCTGCAAGACACAGACGACCCCCTGTAGCCATGTCCTTCCCTAACTAACAAGCCGATGCCCTGACGGCCGGGGGTGGGGGGGAGCGGCTGTGTGACCCCAGCGGAACCCTGAGATGGCCAGTCTCCTGCAGGGACCACAGCTCGTCTGCCAGCACCTGCTGATTGTGCAGGAACCCTAGCGTGTCTGCTTACACGGTCCCTACATGGTTTCCGTGGTAAAGCCTCTTACTATGCCACGCCAGTCCCTGCCGAAATTGGTATGCACGTGATAAAAGCAAGATGCAGATAAAAATTCTGGGAAGACCTTGTTATCTTGTCACATTTCTATATTGTCACATTTCTAGAACCAAGATTTATCTTCTGCAAGCAGTACAAATAGCATGGTTTATAGGATTGCTTCCATAAAACTGTAGATCATCATAGACCACAGACTACTACTTAGTATTCCAAATGTGCAGGACAGTTGACCATAGGCAGAATTTATTAGCTGACAGTGCAAAGAAATTACTGTCCCTGTACAACATGTAACTCCTAAAATCTTATAATACTACTGCTATAGCAATAGCTGTATTTTACTGGGTACTATTTCAGTTATGTGCCCTAAGTTCATTCTATGATAGTAACAACACAGTTTAAAGCTCGACTGTATATTAATCTTCAACCTCAGGTTTGGGCCAAGATGTATTTTTTTCATGAAATTCCAATATTTATCTATTTATTTATTATCTATTTCCTTCACTAAATGTAGAGATTCCTGTTGGTAGGAATTCATGATTTCCTCATTACTGTGTATCTCCAGCACTTAGAGCAGTGGTGGGACAAAACAGAAGCTCCATAAATAAGTAATGAATGAATATATATGAATATATATGAATATAAAAGATCCATAACATACGTTTTCTGAGTATAGGATATAAAAACAGGGAGGCTAGAGGTTTTGGACCTCATACAGACTGCTTTTTCCATTCTGTTTATAGGTCTTCCTATGCATGATTTTACTGAGTGCCTACTACGTGTAAATCACCGTACTAAGGACTGTGAGAGTTACTAAAAGGAGTTAGGAAAATAAAGATTCTTCTAGGAATGCAAAAAATACTGCAGAACCTTCCAAGATAAAGTAAGATACCTCAGAAAATAAATGAAAAATTAAAAAGATAATAAGATTACTTTTAATATTTAGGATCTCAAGAGAAAATAAAACAAATCTTCAAATGTTAGATTGTAGAGTAAAAGATTAAACTATAACATCTATTGGGCAAATTTAAATAGAAATAGAAATTAAATCTCATAAGGATGTCACAGATGCTACAGAATACATATTGGGAGGTAAATCACGATGATTAGGAAACGTGAAAGAGGTTTATGTCAGTTTGCTTGAGAATAACCCTAAAAGTGATTGAATCATTCATCTGTTCATTGGATACTGAAAAACCTACTTGTGCAAGCCACTGTTCTACATGCTTGGATAGGCCCATAAACAGACAAAAATGTGCTCTTACAGAGCTTCCATTTAGTAGAGGAATACAAAGAAAATTAATTCAGTGACATGTATAGAATATTAGCTGCGGATATAGGCTCCGGAGAAAAATAAAGAAGGAGAGGAGGGGGGCTGCGACCTGAAACAGGATGGCCAACGAAGTCTCGCTGAGAAGGTGACGCTGGAGCAAAGAGCTCCAAGGCAGAAAATGACCTCCGTGCAGCGTCTGGGGGCAGCAGCCCAGGCAGAGGAAGCAGCAAGAATAAAGCCCCTGGCGGGGAGCATTCACTGAGCAGCCCGGAGGCCAGCAAGGATAGCAGCAAACTAAAGGAGGAAAAGAGGAGGCAATCAGAGAGGGAGGAAGCCTGACCTTCACTTGTCGGCTGATGTAAGGATTTGGGGACTCTGGATGAGGCAGGAAGTCACAAGGGTATTTCCAAGACAGGAGTGATATAATCTGATTTATCCTTTAGCCAGAACATTCAGACTGCTTGGTTGAGAACCAGCCAGGGAGGGGACAAGGGTAGGAGCAGTACTAGTTAGGTGACGGCCGTATTACTAATGACATCAGTCAAGGTAGTAGCAGGTGAAGTGGTATGTCTGGATATATTTTGAAGGTAGAGGCAAGATCACGTTTCTGGTAGGGTGGACGCACACGAGAGGTAAGGAGTTAACAGGGATTCCAAGACTTTCGGCCTCTGTCATAGGAAAGACAGAATTGTCACTGACTTTCATGGGATGACTGTAAGGATAGAGGCCAAGGTAAAAAGTTTCACGGGGAAGAGTGAGAATCTTTATAAAATGTTGCTGATAGTTTGTGGAATGATCAAACACTTGCGTGTTTTTACAGAAAGGGGACTTCAGTGTGAGTTCTCTCATTTACCACACAATTTCTGTAAACTGTTTAACTACTCTTGAAATTGGGGTTTTATTTTTCCCATCTTTAAAAACGGAAATAACACCCACCTCATGTGTTGTAAATATTCCGAGATTTCATGTACAGCACATGCATGCCTGATCTCCAGAATGAGCTCAGTTCTTATAAATGTTTCCCTTTCTGTCCTTCATTAGATCATTTAAACAGTCGGAATAAATGGCAAAAACTGACAAGGCAGGAAACAACAAATGTTGGAGAGGATGTGGAGAAAGGGGATCCCTCTCATACTGTTGGTGGGAATGCAAGTTGGTGCAGCCACTTTGGAAAACAGTGTGGAGGTCCCTTAAAAAGTTAAAAATTGAGCTACCCTATGATCCAGCAATTGCACTACTGGGTATTTACCCCAAAGATACAGACGTAGTGAAGAGAAGGGCCATATGCACCCCAATGTTCATAGCAGCATTGTCCACAATAGCCAAATTGTGGAAGGAGCCGAGATGCCCTTCAACAGACGACTGGATTAGGAAGATGTGGTCCATATATACAATGGAATATTACTCAGCCATCAAAAAGAACGATTTCTCAACATTTGCTGCAACATGGACAGGACTGGAGGAGATTATGCTAAGTGAAATAAGTCAAGCAGAGAAAGACAATTATCATATGGTTTCACTCATTTATGGAACATAAGAAGTAGGAAGATTGGTAGGAGAAGAAACGGAAAAAGAAATGGGGGAGGGGTAAACAGAAGGGATAATGAACCACGAGAGACTATCGACTCTGGGAAACAAACTGAGGGCTTCAGAGGGGAGGGAGGTGGGGGAATGGGATAGGCTGGTGATGGGTCTTAAGGAGGGCATGTATTGCATGGAGCACTGGGTGTTATACACAAGTAATGAATCATGGAACACTACATCAAAAACTAGGGATGTACTGTATTGGTGACTAACGTAACATAATAAAAAATTATTTAAAAAAAAACACCAGTCGGGGGGCGCCTGGGTGGCGCAGTCGTTAAAAGCGTCTGCCTTCAGCTCAGGGCGTGATCCTGGCGTACCGGGATCGAGTCCCACATCAGGCTCCTCTGCTATGAGCCTGCTTCTTCCTCTCCCACTCCCCCTGCTGTGTTCCCTCTCTCGCTGGCTGTCTCTCTCTGTCAAATAAATAAATAAAATCTTTAAAAAAAAAAAAAAAAAAAAAAAAAAACACCAGTCGGAATAGATGAAGTGATGTACTGAAAGCTCATATTTTACATCTAGGAAAATTAGAAGAGCTATTTAGATGAACCCAAAAAGGGTGTCATGAGACACACGTCCAGATCCAGAAACGCCACTCTGAGTCCTCAAAGAACAGTCAAGGTCAAAGAGGGAAGAGATTAGTCAGACTAGAAGCCAAACAAACGTTCAGACGGGTCTCGGCCCCTTTAAAGGAGTCTCATTTGTACACTGGCACAATAGAGCATGAAAGGAGGGAGAGATGAAGAGAAGAGGGAGGGAAGAGTGCTGGAGGGAGTATCTGCAGAGCTAAGAACACTTGAAGTCAAGTACATGGGCCTAAAGATAAGCCTCCACCAGCAGAAGGTCAACTTCTTTCGTATTAGCACAAAGATGATGACGGCAGGTTCAGACAATTTGTAGGTGGGAGACAAGGGTCAGACTTCTCGAAGGGTCACATTTCATAGCTTGAATTTTCTCTGTGAAGTAAAACGTAAGGTGTTCAGCTAAGGGAAAGGGGAGGCGGTGACAGAACGGTTTTCAGGAAAGCAGTGCACGGCTGAAAGGGCCATGGCGGCACACAGGGGCAGGGCCAGCCCCTTCCCGCACTGGACCCTGTCTGGTGTCACAGCAGAGCTCAGCAGCTTGTGTGTGGACAGAGAGTGACCCAAGTGCAACACTTTCTAGGAAGGATGAGGCATCAGGGAATGTGAGATAGGATAAAGCAGACTCTGGGAAGGGGACGGTTCAAGTTATGTGCCATGGAGTCCAGGGTATGCCGGGCAGGTTGAGGAAAGAGACAGATGACAGATGGGAGAAGTCTAAGCAGGAAAAGTCTAAAGAGTCTAGTTCAAAGGTGTCCAGGGGCTCAAAGGTGGAGCAGTCATGCTGATGACAGGGCTGAAGCTGTGGACAGGTGCGAGCTTCATCTAGGAGGACTCATGCTCGCAGAAGTCGTGGTCAAGAAGGCCGCTGGTGAAGCAGGTGCAGCAGCGGAGCGGGGAGGGAGCGAGACGCCGAGAAACCACACAGGGGAAGGGGTACACTGCGTGCACCAAAGAACCAGTACCATTTGCTATTTCTTTAAGAAAATCACTCTAGATCATTCCTTATTCCATTCAGTTTTCCTGCAAGGTACGTGACTGGTCTGAAAAAACTTGATTTGAAAAAAGAAAAAAGAGAAAGCAGCAGCTCCCTACGGAGAGAGGGGGACATGCTCTAAAGTGAATTAGTCACAGTTATGAATCAGTGTCAGTTACCAACCATATGCCCACATATATTAAAAGTGTAGATTCTTCTCTAAATTCTCAAAAGTTATGAAGAGCCACAGTGAGCAAAAACAAACATTTTAAAAGAATGCTTTATGAACACCGATGACAGCATGAGAAATGAACATGCGATGCGTTAGGTACCACACATTCTCACTGGTCACCGGCAACACAGCCATCGCGAACAACGTCTGTACCATGGGGTCATACACTCCATCGCTAACTGGTTTACTCTCACCTGTATTGCGAGGGCACGAGCTACAAGACCTCTCAGGTACTGTAAGGGATCTTCTGGGCCTTCCCACTTGCTCTGCCATGCGAGAGGACACTGCAATTTACAAAGGGTCCAGATTAAGTTTACATATATACTATTACACATAAAAGACCTTTAACATTAGGGTGATGGGGAAAATATTTTGGCATAATCCACATTATGTGCATCATGAATTTATTTCCTTAAGATATACCTGTTTTTCTTTGATCTTATCACAATAAAAATGAATGACAGAGATAGAATGAATTAATCTGTTTTTCTAAAAGGAGATTTGTTATAATTTGGCTATTGTTGATAATGCTGCTATAACCATCGGGGTGCAGGTGCCCCTTCAAATCAGTATTTCTGTATCCTTTGGGTAAATACCTAGAAGTACACTTGCTGGATGGTAAGGTAGTTCTAAATGTCCATCGGCATATGAATGGATAAAGAAGATGGGTGTGTACACACACACACACACACACACACACACACACACAGTGAATACGACTCAGCCATTAAAAAGAATGAAATCTTGCCATTTGCAGCGACACAGATGGAACTAGAACGTATAATGCTAAGTGAAATAAATCAGAGAAAGACAAATACCATCTGACTTCACTCATCTGTGGAATTCAAGAAACAAACAGATGAACATAGGGGAAGGGGAAAAAAAGAGGGAAGCAAACCGTAAGAGATGCTTAACTATAGAGAACTAACCGAGGGTTGATGGAGGAGGTGAAGGAAGGGGTGGGCTAGATGGGTGATGGGAAAGGCACTGGTTGTGATGAGCCCTGGGTGTTGTGTGTAAGTGATGAATCATTAAATTCTACACCCGAAACCAATTTTTACCATGTTAACTAACTAGAATTTTAAAAGAAACTTAAAATAAAATAAATAAAATAAGATTTGTCGGAGTAAAATTCTTGAAACAATAAAGAACCATAAGCTGGTATACACAAAGTAGCAAACCGTGTTTTCTTAAAACAGTATTTAGTACAGAAAGAAATCAAATTAAAATTGACAAGTTCATTTTGTAAGTAGTAAAGATTAAAGAAAAAAAAGGCTTTGTTCCTCCAGAATTTCTTCAAACTCAAAATAGAGAAGTATAATGGAAATTTCATCACCAATTTCATCACATTGAACTATCTGAGAAAAAGAGAAGAAATTTAAAAAGTACTCAAATAAGTAAATAAAACCATTCTTAAAAAATATATCTTTTAAATACCTGACCTTCTATTAACTGGTATTCTCTATTAATACATACTTCTTTACTTCACAATATTCTTTACGTTCACATTCATCATCATATTACACCTTTTCTGTGAGGGTCTGCTGGATTTCCCAAGCATTATAAAAATATTCAAACTTCTAAAGTACAGGAGTAAGGAGAAAACATCAATTTCATAACCCAAAACACTGTCAGACTATATAGTAGGGAAACGACACTGTGGAATATGTCAACAATACATAGAAAACAAAAATTATAAGATAATGGGAACTCAGAGTGTAAAAGAACCTTAGAAAGTATCTGGTTTAATCACTTAAGATGTGTACAGTAAGCCTTCCTCGGAATACAGCAGAAAAGTGCCCCAACGGTGCTCTGAACTAAGACAGGTGCGGGGATTTTAAAACATGACCCCAAAGTGTCCAGTGCTTCTCCCACCAAGACCTGAAGTGTGCACTCCTCTCCTTCAACATGGGTCCCATGAACACAGCAGCAGTGATGCTGGACCAGTTTCCAGGACCAGGCTGTAGGAAATCGGTTGCTTCTATTTCCTATCCTTTGAGACTTGTGATCTTGGAATCCATCCACCATAATGTGAAGCCCAGTTTCTGCAGAGGCCCCTGTGGAGATGGACGGAAGCTTCCAGTTCTCCGCCAAGCGCTGACCTGCCAGCCATGTGAATGAGCGGTGTGGAGGAGACGAGCTATCTTCACCATGTCTTATTTTTAACTGTAAGACTGCAACTTTTAATCCCCCCCTCCTCTGGCAACCATCTGTTTATTCTCTGTATTTATGGGTCTGTCTTCCGATTCCACATAGAGGTCAAATCATACAGGTGTCCTTCTCTGACTTACTTCACGTCGTATAACAGCCTTTAGGTTCACGCATAGTGTCCCATATAGATTCGTTCTTTTCCAAGACGAGTAATCGTCTAGTGCGTGTGCACGTGCGTGCGTGTGCTGTCTTCCTCATCCATTCATCTATCGATGGGCAGGTAGGTTCCTTCCATATCTTGGTTATCGTAAATAGTGACACGTTGAATAGAAGCGTGCATGTGTATTTTGGACTGGTCTTTTTCATTTTTGGGTCAGACCGGATGTTTTCCAGAGCTGTGGTAGCACCGAACTGCAGGGCACTTTCCCACTGTTGTCCCCTGGGGTTTCACTGGTGGGCGGTGCCTGCAGTTAGACCAGATGCCTGCCCCCAGCCCACCACTGGGGCTGCAGTCCAGCTGGTGTGTGCGGTTATCTTCCCTTCTCCCCTGGGCAGGAGTCCCTTGGCAGCGCTGCGGGCCCACGGGCCCGTGATGATGCTTTGGATGGCTCATGCTGAGGGCAGGTTGGCTGCAGTATAGACATGGGAGAGCGTGTGGGAGGTACATGTTACCAGCAGGCTAGGTGGAGAGTGTTCTCACTCATTCCCACTGGGTCGGCGTGTGTAGGCTGCTATATGGACGAGAGAAATGGTGCCCACCAGCTCTTCTGTTCTTGAAAAAGTCTCCTGAATATTCCCGCCCCTCCTGTGGATGCTCTGGGATTAGCATCGTATACAGTAAGTAACTGCTGAACTACCAACAGGAGGGGCTTGAACATTAAGTGAATGACTGTTTTACACTGACACTGATGTCAGTAACTCCCAGTTATCTGTCGCCACACAGTGAACTGCCTTACGGCTTCATGGCATAAAACAACAGACTTCATTGTGCCGCTGTTTCTGCAGGTCAGGAGTCGTGGTGTGACTTAGCACGTGCCCTGTCTCAGGCCTCCCACACCCTGCAGTCAGGTGTCATCTGGGGCCATCATCATCACAGCCTCTAAGGGCACAAACAGCCTGGCAGCTGGCAGGCCTCTGTCCCCGCCAACTGTTGACTGATGGTATCCGTTCCTCCCTCCATGGACATCTCTATCCGGAAGCTCACAACATGGCACCTTTCTCTGAGTAAGCACGGGAGACAGCGAGGGAGGGAGCTAGCAGAAGCCACAGCGTGTTGGAAACTCGGTTCAAAGTGGCACCCACGTAGACCCTTCTCAATTTCCCCACAAAGAATGGTTTTTAAATTTATTTTAATTTCTTTCAGTGATGTTTTGCAGTTTTCAACATACAAGTCTTGCTCTTTTTCTTACATTTATTCCCACATATTTACTCTTTTCAATATTATTTTAAGTGGAGTTGCTTTCTTCATTTCATTCTGGATATTCTAAATGCTCTGAACTAGCATTCACTGCTACTGCATAGAAATGCAAGCGATTTCTAGATATTGATATTCTTACTGTAATTTTATATTCATTTTCCTAATGATTGATGATACTAAGCATTTTTCAATTTTCAATGTTTTTAAGTTTATTTATGTAAGTAATCTCTACACCCAACATGGGGCTTGAACTCAGGACCCCGAGATAAGAGTCTCATGCTCTACTGACTAACCCAGCCAGACACCCCGATACTAAGCGTTTTTTTCATGTGCTTCTTTGTCATCTGTGTATCTTATTTTTTAATTATGTGTAATTAACACAGTTTTATGTTAGATTCAGGTGTACAACATGATTCAACAATTCTATACATGACTCGGTACTCATCGAGATAATTGTACTCAGAATCCCCTGTATCCATTTCACTCATCCCACCATCCCCTCCTCTTTAGCAACCACCATTTTATTCTCTGTATTTAGAGACTTTTTGTCTCCTTTTCCTTTTGGTTTGTTTTGCTTCTTGAACTTCACACATGGGTGAAATCATACGGTCTTTCTCTTTCTCTGACTTATTTCACTTAGCATTGTACCCTTCAGGTGCTTCCATGTTGTTACAAATGGCACAATCTCACCACACACACCCCATATCTCCTTTATCCATTCATCTGTGGACGAAGTGCTATCTTACACCACACACAAAAATAAACTGAAAACTGATTAAATACCTAAATGTGAGACCTGAAACCATAGCAATCCTAGAAGAAAACATGCAGTGCTTTCTTTGACACTGGCTATAGAAAACTTTTTTCTAGATATGACCTCCTCAGGCAAGGGAAATCAAAGCAAAATTAAACTATTGGAACTACACCAAAATAAAAAGCTTTCGCACAGAGAAGGAAATAATCAACAAAACAAAAAGACAACCCACTATATGGGAGAAGACATTTGTAAATGATCTGATAAGGGGTTAAAGTCCAAAATATTTAAGAACTTATATAACTTTAAACCAAAAACAACAAACAATCCAATTTAAAAATGGGCAGAGGACCTGGATAGACATTTTTCCAAGGAAGATGTATAGTCAGCCAACAGACACAGGAAAAGATGCTCAACATCAGTCATCATTGGGGAAATCAAATCAAAACCACATGAAATACGTCCTCACACCTGTCAGAATGGCTACAATCAAAAACACAAGGAATGACAAGTGTCAGTGAGGATGTGGAGAAAAAAGAACCCTCGTGCACTGTTGGTGGGAATACAAACTAGCACAGCCACTCTGGAGAACAGCATGTAGGCTCTTCAAAAAATGAAAAATAGAATTAACATATGATCCAATAATTCCACTACTGGGTATTTACCAATGATGATGAAAACACAAATTTGAAAAGATATGTGTACCCCTATGTTTACTGCAGCATTATTTACAGTAGCCAAGAAAGGCAAGCAGCCCAAGGGTCCATCCATAGATAAATGGATAAAGAAAATGTGGTATATGTATACCTTCTGGATAAAGTGTGTATTCAGGTTTTTTTTTTTTTTTTTTTTTGGAATGCTTATCTTCTCATTAGTGAGTTGTACTTAAAAAAAATTCCTAGATACAAGTTCCTTTGTTGGGTCTCTGTCTCACTAATCCTTCCCCTGTCTGTGGCTAATTTTTTATATTCAAAACAGTATAATCAATTTGGGGATAATTTTTATATATGTTTGGAAATACAGGAGTAGGATTTTAATTTTTTTTTTTTTTTGGCTTTGGCTTTTCAATTGTTCTAGTACTATTAAAGAGATTTTCCTTCCTCTCTTTAATTGCTGTAGTATATTTGGTGAAAATCAATTGATCATACATCAGTGGGTCTTTGCCTAGACTCTTTGTTCCATTCCATTGAGCTATGTATCTATTTTTATCCCAATACCACAGTGCTTTGATTACTTTCTTCAGAACAGTTCTAGAAATTCTTTTGAGCAAGATCTTCCATTTTATTCTTTTCCAAAACTTTTTAGGGTACACTAGGTCTTTTTATTTTTACAAAAAAAAATATTAGAAGCAAATTGTCAATCACTGAAAAAAGATTCTGTAGAGGTTTTGACTGGTGTTGTTTTGAACCTCTCGACTGATTTGGAAAGAATTAACATCTTAACAACACTGAGTCTCCTGATACAGGAACACAGTACATCTTTCTGTTTATTTCGCTCTTCTGTAACTTCCCTCATCAAAGCTTTGTGGTTTTCAATGTATACAAACGTCCTACACATCTTTTCTGTCATCATCCTGATAGGTCACCTTTGTATAACTGCAAATAGTACTTTTTAATTTCAATTTTCCATAGTTGGTTTCAGAATATATATAATTTTTATGTATCCACCTTATATTCCACAACCTTGCTAAACTTAAATGTTCTTACTAGCTCTAGGTTTTTTTTGTTTTGGTTTTTTTTTGTAGATTCCTTAAGACATTGAAAATAGATGATCATATCCTCTGCAAATAAAGACAGGTTTCCTTCTTCCTTCCCAGTCTGTATGCCTTATTTCTTTTTCTAAACTTGTCGTGCTAGCTAGTGCAATGCTGAATAGAAGTAGTGAGAGTGGACCTCAGTCCCTTATTCCTGATCTTAGGGGGAAAGCATTCAGTCCTTTACTATTATGTTAGCTAAGCTTTTTCACAGATGCCCTTCATCTGGTTGAGAAGGTCCATTACTCTAATCCTAGCTTGCTGAAAGCTTTTATCATGACTGGATGTTGACTTTTGTCTAATGCCTTTTCTGTGTCTACTGAGATAATCATGTAACTTTTATTAGTCTATTAAAATGATAAATAACTTTGGGGTTTTTTAAATTCAACCTAACATATTCCTAGAATAAACCCCACTTTGTCAAAATGCATTATCCACTTTTATGTTTTGTTGAACTTAATTTGCTAATATCTTGTTGAGAAGTTTTGGGTCTATGTTGAAGAAGGAAGTTTATCTACAGATTTCCTTTATTGTGATGTCTCTGTTAGCTTTTGCTATCAGGCAATGCCGGTCTCAGGAAGTTCAGGGAAGTATTCCTGCCTCTTCTTTTTTTTTGGAAGAGTTTACATAGAGTGGGTATTATTTCTTTCTTAAATATTTATTAGATTTCAGCAGTCAATTCTAGGAGCTCTCTTTGTGGGAAGGTTAGTAACAAATTCAAATACTTTAATAGAGAGTATAGGCTATAGGCTATTTCTTCTTGAATGAACTTTGGCAGTTTGTATCTTTCAAGGAATTCATACATTTCATCTAAGTTGTTGAATTTATGAGCATAAAGCTATTAAAAATATTCTATTATGCTTTTAATGTCTGTAGAAACTGTAGTGATGTCTCTTATCTTATTCCTGACACTGGTAACTTCTGACTTCTCTATTTCCTCATCTTTCTTTTGGACTATTTAAGTAAAGGTTATATTTCTATCTTATGTCCTATATTGGCTCATTATGCATACCTCTGTAGTATTTTAATTTTATTTTTATTGGTTGCTTTAGGATTTATAGTATACATCTTTAACTTATTACAGTCTGCTTTCAAAAAATAAATATTAAGTGATATTTTAAAAAACCCCAATAGTATTAATAAAACTTCACATACAGCACTAAAGTCTTATGATACTGTACTTCCATTTCTAATTGCTAAATGAATAAAAAAGGACAAGGGAAAGAATAAACTCCGGAGTTACAATCTCTGCTAATATATATATATATATATATATATATATATATATATATATATTCTTTTATTATGCACATTAATAGTATTAAATTAGGGATACTGAAAGAGAATTCCAAGATACTAGAAATTCTGTATTTATGCAGGCCCCTTTGTACTGACATAAATCAGCAGGAGCTGATTTCCATTTGTAAGTGTACCTAATAAAATTCTGATTTAAGTGAAGCTAGAGATGAGGAGGTGGGGGAGTTCTGTCCCAGTGTTTGATAAGCCTCTGGAGATAAGTATGTGGAGTTCAGTGTTCACAAAGCTGCTTAGTGCCTCTTGTAACAAAGACTACCATGCAACTGCATGATATATTTAGCAAACTACTCAGTGACAGAGGAAGTGGGAAGAACACTGATGTAGGACTGCAGTATTGGCTCTGGTACTTTATGGGATAGCATCTCCTTTCAGCTTCAGTTTTCTGATCTAAGTGAAGGAGCATGAGAACAGAGCACAAAAGTTCTCTGAACTGGCAAAGTGTTACATAAAACATAAGGTATTACTTTATTCTAATGAAAAAATGCAAATCACTCACCATTAATAATTATCATTAGGTAAAATAGTCGACGACTTTTTAAAGCACTATTTGCATGAAGCTAGCTAAATTTTAAAAGAGGAAGCCTTTAAGATAAGATGGGGATTTCCCCAAACATTTCATAAGAATGTGCATCTTTTTTTCCCCCAAGATTTAAAGACCAATGATGGAGGTGGTCACAGATACTGACGAGTGCAGTGGGGAGAGCTGAAATGTGATGTGGCAGGTGATTCTGCCAGTTTTTATGTTTTTATGGGAATTCTGACTACACAATGGCGTTTCTAAATCATTGGCCTGCATCAGAACCATCTCAAGGGACTGATAAAATGCAGACTGCAGGATAACACAGAGTTTAATTCACACAGTCAGGGGTGGGGCTCAAGAATTCACACTACCAAGTTCTCAGGTGATGTGGATGCTCCTGGTCTGGAGACCACACTTTGAGAACCACCGCTATAAAGAAGACCAGGGCAGAGAAAGGAGTGAATGCAAAAAACCGTCTAGCAGAGGAGATCCTAACTCTTAGGCATCCTGAAGCTATACAGTAAAGCTCTATAGGTAGGTATGTACATATCTGAACAGACAGCGTTGTTCAGCAAGAAAGATGAAATGATTTTGTATTGTACCTTTATAATTTTTATCTTTTAAATTATAATTTAAAGCCTTCATCCTAATATGTAAAAGAGTAACAATATTTAACAGTATTGTTCTCTTGAACAAATTATAAATATTTTGATTTTTTTACAAAAAAAAGTTTTAGTAGATTACCAGAAACTGTCAAAGAAATACAAAAGTCATAATTCTCTCTAAGAAAATTCTTAACTCCAATTATGTCAGACACAGTAAAGAAAATGTCAAGTATTGAACTATTTCCTAAATTACATTAAATCATATCACTTAATACAGAACTTGTCACATTCAAATGTAATAAAACATTAAATTTTTATCTTGAAATAAATGGGATAGTACTGGATTCACAATTTTTGGTAAAACTCATTGGAAAGTAAATGTCAGAAACTATTTTATGGATCTTGTCTGGGTGAAGGTCAGCCTAGTCTCAGCTGAGTCTCATCAGATACCAGGAAACATCTCTAGAGACACTCTCTGTGGTATAATGTAAATGTGCTTTGCAAAACATGCTTTCATCCTTGGAAAGAATTTTAACCAATATGTTTTCATGCAAATTATAAAAATATTTCAAAAATAGTGATATCTTAGAGGCCATATTTCTCAATTCCAAGTGTAATATATAGGGCGCCTGGGTGGCTCAGTCGGTCAAGCACCTGCCTTCAGCTCAGGTCATGACCCAGGGGTCCTGGGATGGCGCCCTGCTCAGCGGGGGCCTGCTCCTCCTTCTCCCTCTGCCTGCAGTTCCCCCTACTTGCATTCTCTCTCTGACAAATAAATAAATTTTCTAAAAAGTATAATACATAAAACTTAACACATTAGTAATGAGATTGCCTACATCCTCAACACACTGTAATTAAGAAGTCCTCAGGTCCCAGTGCCAAACACAGAAACACTGAGGAGAACTCACTGAGTCAGGGGAAGAGTAGGAGGTGCTACCAAGAATTAAAAATCTATGACCTCTTTATAAAATGCCACTCTTTGGTCTTACTCATGGAAAATGTTTCATATAAAAAAGCCCATTTAACTCTTTATCTTTCACTGTGGTCTCATAAGCCACATTACCATACCATCATAAAAATGATTTATTTTTTCCAAGTGTTAATGCCAAAGATCGGCCCAAACGGTTTATAGCAGAAGCATAACAAGAAGCCAGGTTTGTTGACGACCTTTCCTATTCTTAATATCACATACAGCCCTCTTGAGCTAGCCTATTCCATGCCCTAACCAGCTCCTACCGAGATGAGTACACAGTAACCTACATGATATCCCTACTTCTATAAACTAGTTCTGCACAATGCTGCCGGTCAACTGCTCCAAAAGCCACTTTTTACGTAATAAAGTTCTCCTCAAGTAACAATAACAAAAGCAACTATCATTTAGAGAATGCTTACTTTGTATTAAGCACTTTACCTATGATTTACTTTAATTTTCATACCAATCCCATAGGTAGGTACCTTTATTATCCTCATTTCACAAATGAGAAAAGTAAAGTTTAAAGAGGTTTATCTGACCTGCCCAAGTCACACAGCTACTAAGTGGCAGACAGACCTATTCCACAGGCCACTTTCTTGTCCTTTTGCGACATTATTTCTACATGAAAATATTCTTACTGCCTATGGCATTTAATCCCAATACCTTTTCTTTGGCTTTACAAACTTCAAAATCTGATCTAAAGCTGAATTTTCTCGCTTCATTGTGTACAAGTCCCACTGAACTTGCTGTCCTCCACACGCGGCACGCTCTTATCACTCTGACATCAGTGTTCTTCTCCTGCTAGACCTAATCCAGCTGTCAGTCCATGTAGTACCGTACATTTTGCCCTTAGACAGCATGAAGTTGGATTTTAAAGAAATACACTCTCATGAAAATTTATCTTTTGGTAAATTTAAATCATTTCTATTTATAATGGCAAAGACACCCGCCCAGGCTCCTGACTCCACAGCTCGTCCTGTGGGCTCCGGTGGAGTGACTGAGCACGTCCTGCCTCAGGCTCTCCCAGCAGAGTAAGGTAACAGGAGCATCACCGTGTACGCGGTGACCACACAAGCTGACTCGTGTGAAGTTCTTCAGAGCTCTTACCATCCTTCCTCAGTGTTTCCTTGAAATGCCAAGGAACTTTCAAGATAGATAATATATCTACTTTAAATTAAAAAGAAGTTAGATACACCTTATAGTACAATATACTACTACAATATTTTGATCATCAATTCAAATAGTCATCTATATACAAGGAAAAACCGCTTAAATGCAGCACACAATGCAAAGCGGAGATTCTTTTTCAAGGTAAAGGGAAAAGAAACATAAGGTTGCCAGAGTGTGCCTTTCTGTGCAGAAAAGGGATGGATATTGCAGTAGACTGGAAGTTTGTGTCCTCCCCCAACTCCGTATGTTGAGACTCTAATTCCCTATGTGATAATACTTGGAGATGAGGCTTTGGGGAGGTAATACGTCATAAGGGTGGAGCCCTCATGATGGGACTCATGTCCTCCAAAGAAGGGACAGGAGAGAGGTTGATTCTGCTCTCTTTCCTCTGTGCTATGTGAAGACAGAGCAAACCAGGAAGTGGGCTTCATCAGACAACAGATTTACCAGCAATCTGATCTCGAGAACTAGGAGAAATAAACGTTTATTGTTTAAGCCTTCCCAATGTGTGGGAATTTGTTACAGCAGCCTGAACTAAGACAGAAATATTTTTATGTCAGATATAGGAAGTTCCAAAAAGACGATCTTTTATGTTCAGAGAAGACTTCAAGTTGACCATCGGAGTTTTCTATATTGGGGGTAAACAGTGTTGGGGGCAGGGGGAAAACAAAACTCTTTTCTTTCTAAATTCCTATAGAACCCTAGTGAAATCTTTTCCAGATGCCAAGTTCTATAAGAGAATGGTCAAGGAACTAGGTATCAAATACAAGCCAATCAGTTTGGATTAAAGCTAATCCCAGGATTTTTGCCTGAGTTACCAAGAAAAAGGTGTTCTTTCTGTTGGACTTGGAGCTCAGAGGATAGTAAGACTCAGAATGCTAGGATACCACCATGTATAGAGGATCTGCCCAAAAGTGAAATCAACATGGAGGCTGCGTGTATATACATATCTATACACACACACACACACACACACCATGACAAGACAGGTAGATAAATAACGCAAGCTAAGGTCCTAATGACAATCTGAAGCTCTTGCATCAAGCTGACTTAATGCTGGATACCCCTGGATCCTTCCATTTTATCAGCCAATTAATTCCTAACTAGCTTAAGGTAGTTTACCTTGGGTTTTCTGTTACTGTTAACTGTAAGACTTGACAAATGTATACATAATAAAAGAGTCACTTATAATAATGAAATAAAAACACATATATTTAATTTGAGCTTACCTTTTGGTTTAATAAAGCACTTGCCAATTTCTGTACTTCTGAACTCAGTAAGGTAGTTCCTCTGATGACTTTGCTGAGAGCAGCGAGAGACTGATGAATACTTTGGACTAAGCGAATAGCATTAAATTGTTCCAGAATGATGAATGACAATATTGGAGATCCTTGTCGATCATTGGGAGGAGACACCTTCTGGTGAATCAGGTTTGAGTTCTAGAAAAATAATATGTCAGGTCATACATACTGAAGAGCAGCACAAATCACTGACATTAAACGCTTCAAAAGTTATTAAAATTCCCTGTTGTCCCACTCCGTTTTGAAATACTATTGTTTTATGGTGGCCAAGTTTATTAAATCTCTGAATACACAGGAAGGGAATTCTGGGATCCACCACCATTTGAAGTGGCATGGGGGTGGGAACTGAGAATGCAGGAGCCACATTGAGAAGCAGGAGTCGATACAGTAGGAAAAGTCGAAAGAACAGCATCCGTAAGCCAATGCAAAGAGAGAACAGCTATACTATGAAGAAAAAGAGAAGAAATCATGGCTTTGAAATAAAATGTGAATGGTTATTTAATTCAATTTGAAAATTCTCTGTACGTATATTACAGAACCACACTATAGATCTTGTACTCAAGATCAGTGACTATTACATCTTTGTGTTTATTTCTACATCTATACTTTTTTTTTAATAAAGATTTTATTTATTTATTTGACAGAGAGAGAGAGACAGCCAGTGAGAGAGGGAACACAGGCAGGGGGAGTGGGAGAGGAAGAAGCAGGCTCCCAGCGGAGGAGCCTGATGTGGGGCTCAATCCCAGGACCCCAGAATCACGCCCTGAGCCGAAGGCAGACGCTTGACTGAGCCACCCAGGCGCCCCTCTACATCTATACTTTAACAGAGATTGACACATGGATTTCTAGGATTTCTCAAATTAGTAGCAAAAACTCAAGGAATGGGAGTTGTTTCTAAACAGCTTATACAGTTAAGAGAAAAAAAATTTCCTTCAATATTATTCTAAAAGTGTCAAAATACAATCAAGAGATAAATGTGGGAAGTCCTCTTCTCTTACCTCTGTTATCCTAATTTTCTTTATACATTCTGCTTACAATCCTAGTTAAGGACCCCTTCTCTTTGCCCTAACGGTGTCACGTTCATATATCCCAGGACAGTGCGGAGAGTGCTGTCTTTTCGTCTACTGAGCATGATAAGTCACTTAATGACGTGATGATCTAGCATGGCTATTGCCATTAAATAAATCACCATTAAATAAATTTTATTAGCTTAAGATTATAAGATTATTCCTGAAGACAGACTCGGGCTAAGACCTCAAATTTAGACATTTTTATTTCTGTTACTGCTATATAGGCATACCTCAGAGTTATTGTGGATTCAGTTCCACAGAACAACAATAAAGCAAATATTACAATAAATCAAGTCAAATGAATTTTTTGGCTCCCAGTGCCTAAAAAAGTTATGTATATGCTATACCATGGTCTCTTAATTGTGCAATAGCATTGTCTCTTAAAATAAAAAAACAATGTATACATCTTAATTTAAAAATATTTTATTGTTAAATTTGCTAACATTATCTGAGCTTGCAGTGAGTCCTCATCCCTTTGCTGGATGAGGGTCCTGCCTGGGTGCCGAGGGCTGCCGACGGTCAGGGTGGTGGCTGCTGGAGGCTGGGGCGGCCGTGGCAAGGTCTCAAGACCAGACAACATGCAGTTTGCTGCCCTGATCCACTCTCCCCGTCAGCAACGATTTCTCTGTAGCACAAGAGGCTGTTTGACAGCATTTTACCCACAGCAGAACTTCTTTCAAAACTGGAGTCCGTCCTCTCAAACCCTCTGCTGCTTTATCAACAAGCTGACGTAATATTCCAAGTCCTTTGTTGTCATCTCAACCTTCGCAGCACCTTCACCAGTAGATTCCATCCCAAGAAACCACTGTCTGTGCTCATCCGTGAGAGGCACGTCCTCATCGGTTCAGGTTCGATCATGAGATCGCAGCAGATCAGCCCCGTCTTCAGGCTCCACCTCTGACCCGGCTCTCTTGCTGTTTCCACCTGTCTGCAGCAACTTCCCCCACTGAGGTCCCGAACCCCTCAAAGTCATCCCTGAGGGTGGGAATCCACTGCTGTGAAACCCTTTTTCATGTTGGTATTTTGACCTCCTCCCATGAATCACAATATTCTTATTGGCATCTAGAGTGGGCAATCCTTTCCAGAAGGTTTTCAGTTTACTTTGCCCGGATCCATCAGAGAATCACCATCTATGGCAGCCATAGCCTAGTGAAATGTATTTCTTACACAGTAAGACCTGAAAGTCGAAACAATTCCTGGCTCCATGGGCTGCCGGCATGAGAACAAGATTCATCCCACTGTCCGTCTGCATCAGAGCTCCGGGGTGCCCGGGTGCACTGTCCATGAGCAGTAATACTTTGAAAGAAATCCTTTTATTCTGAGCAGTAGGTCTCAACAGTGCACTGGAAACACTCAGTAAACCAAGGTGTCAGCAGTTGTGCGCTCACCCAGGCTTTGCTCTTCCATTTCTAGAGCACAGGCAGAGTCGACAGAGCACAATGTGTAAAGGCCCCAGGAACTTTCGGAGTGGCCAATGGCAGGGGCTGCAACTGAAAGTCTCCAGCAGCATTAATTAAACAGACATATTTGGGTGAGAGACCTTCCACCACTCTTGGATCCATAATCCAAGAAAACAATTCATGGTACTAAACTTTTTAAAAGGGTGATTTAGGGGCACCTGGGTGGTTCAGTCGTTAAACGTCTGCCTTCAGCTCAGGTCATGACCCCAGGGTCCTGGGATCTAGCCCCGAGTCAGGATCCCTGCTCAGTGGGAAGTCTGCTTCTCCCTCCCCCACCCCCCCTGCTGGTGTTCCCTCTCTCTCGCTGTGTCTCCCTCTGTCCAATAAATAAATAAAATCTTAAAAAAAAAAAAAATAAAAGGGTGATTTAGGAGAGCATCAAAAAATGCTTAAAATTCAGACAGAGTTCACGTGGGGACTATGGTTTATAGACTTGCAGTAAGTGTAAAACACAAACTGAATTTCAAAGACTATGGGGGCGCCTGGGTGGCTCAGTCAGCTAAGCAACTGCCTTCAGCTCAGGGCATGATCTCAGGGTCCTGGATCGAGCCCCACATCGGGGTCCCTGCTCAGTAGAGATTCCACTTCTCCCTCTGCCTCTGCTGCTCCCCCTGCTTGTGCTCTGACTCTAATGGATAAATAAAATCTTAAAAAAGACTTAATATGAAAAAAGAATGTAAAATATCACATTAATAATTTTCTACACTGATCACATGTTGAAATGCTTCTGTTTTGGATACATCATGTGATATAAAATATATTAAAATTAAGTTCACCTGTTAGCACTTATAACAGATGACATCAATGGCTCTCATCTGTGTTTCACATCCTACTCCCATCACATAGTCCTGCCCTTGAGACTAGCAAGTAAAATGCTGTATGTTCAGCAATAACAACAAAAGAAAAGAAAAAATATACAGTACGGTCTCAAAAGTGACTAATAAAAGATAAAAAAGCATTGTGATGGAAAAGAAGGCAGCGGCAGCAGCAAAACATACTATATAAGCTGTGGTAAGTTAATCAGTGGAAAAGCGTAACGTAGCAGGAGACCGCGAAGTACAGTCGTCCAGATCACGACATAATCCACTTCCTCCAGGCCTTCCCAACTTCTCATAAAAAAATCCATGTCAAATAATTCTAAAAATAAATGTGGCAATTCTACACACCTGAAAGGATGAAGTACAGAAAGAACTCATAGTAGGGATATGTTATAATCTGAAGACAAAAAAACTGTGAATAATGTATGTTTTAATTCAATACATACACATACATAAGCTAAAATCACCATGAATAAGTACAACACACAGCAGCATGATTTTTGGTGAAACTCCCAAGGGACTACCGTTGTATCTTTTGTCAGCTGATTATTGTAAGAAAAGCCTTTCCTAAGGACTAAATACAAATGAGTAAACTGTGTTCCTCTGAAGGATGGCTTTGACATTTTAAAGCTCATCTTATCATTAAAAAGCTAAGTGTATCCAGAGAAAATCATTAAGGGATTATGGAGCTGCTGGGGAAAAAGGTTATGGGTATTTTAAAACTTAACTATTAAGCATGGAGTATCTTTCAGGCCAGGAAAACCACTCTAATTTGGCATATTACAGGTGTGAATCCAGGATCTGTGTGTTTTAACTGACGTAATTGTTGAAGTGGGATACTATTTCACACTTCAGTAAAATGGACGACACGGGGAAGTGGTGTCGTTTTCTGAAAATGGTTCTTTCTGAGAGCATCTGTCATAGGAGGACATTGTAGCACTGACTAGACCAGAGGCTGGCAAGTGTTCCCGTAAAGCTCCAGAGAGGAGACACGCCAGGCTGTGCGGGTCACTGTCACTCCAGCACGCTGTAGGGCAGAGGGGCTGCAGACGGTCGGCAGACGAGCAGGCTGGCCGGATTTCAGTAAAACTATTTCCAGAAAATGAGGACAGGTCAGAGGTGTCCCTTGGGCTGTAGCCGGCCAAGCTCTCAGGGACACCATCCCCTATTCAAAGTGTTACGGAGATTCAGGTTTGGATCCTTCCCAGATCTGCGATGCAAGGAAATTACTAAGATTATACTCTCTGCTCATGTTTGCTCATGGCTTATAAAACAATGATCAACAACCAGACAGAACCCCCACATCATAAGATCATGTCTTGGTTCAAGATATTTTTTTCTATGATAAGGAAGATATTAAAAAGACTCAACACATAATCAGTTTAAAAAAGCAAAAAAGGAAATGAGAAACACCTTCATTTCCATGGGGTAGAAATTTTACTTTTGCCCTCCAGGAACTCATTCTTCTTTAGATAATCATTTCCTACTATCTCTCTGGGGCAGAAACAGCCTCTCCTAAGTCTCCGTCCATATGGTTCTATAAGAATTTACTCAACTCAGGTGCAGAAATTAATGTGACTTAAAGCTTCACTTTTAAGAGCACTCCCAACCACAGTGACGGCAACAAGACAGAATCCAAGGCAGTGAGAATTCTGCTGGGTGTTCTGAGAAAGAAGCCCCTGTTTCCATTAGACTTGAACCTAAGAGATCGTAAGGTGGAGAACAGGTGCAGTCATTTTGTGACGATGGAGAGACAGCTCCTTCAGTTCTATACATATGTGTTACGTTCTATAGAGAGATAAATGCACTCCTAATCAGAACAGTCAAAAGCTTGCCATATCTGCCTTAAATTATGTCTCTCCAGAAGTGGATTTCTGACAAAGAGAGCAAGGAAGGGAACAAAAAAGGAAATAAGGAAATAAATAGTACTATCCATTTGGTGACGTGGAGAAAGATCTATAGAATTCCTGGCATCCCATTTCCCAGAATAACGGGCTGCTTTGTCGTTTTGTTTTATTACACCCAAAGCCAGCTACGAGTAACAGAGCTTAGCGTAAACTTGCTAACAGCATTCCCAGGATCACGCCAAACTACCAAATGGATCAAAGGAAACCAAACATTTGAATGCTCATTTCATTTAGTTCAGTTACAATTAAATGTGTGTTCACTGACCAAGCAGAGCTCAACTAGGACAAGTGTGTGCTGATGGCCCAATAAACTGTTTAAATCACACGTGCCAAAGAACTAGACGAGACGGCAGAGCTGCTGGCGAGAAGCAGAGGGAGCAAAGCCGAGGCGCAAAGACGGGAGGGCGGTATTTTGAGTTGACGCACTGAAGCTGATGGAAGCTATTACATCCTCTGAAAACTGACAGGAAGCTAGGGAGTGCTAATAAAAAAAAAAAAAGGAGCTTTTGGTTTAAATATAAATTATTTGCTAATTTTATGTGCCTTGAAAACTCCCTAGCTTTGATGTATAATCCTACAGTATTAACAAACAGCAAACCCAGCAGAACCACTACCCCGTGGTTCTCTGATAGCTATTTTCGTACCAAACTTGGGTACACAGAGTAAAATGGCATATCACTAAGATGAATAAGTATGTTTCGCAGGCTCTCTGCTCCATGATGCGGCCGGAGCAGTGGTTCTGCGGCTCCGTGGAGGTCTCAGGCGAGAAGGTAACAACACAGTCTCACCCTGAGAGATGTCATGTGGACCAGGGTCCCTGAGGGGAAGGACGACTGACATTCTAGAGCAGACACTCAGTGCCAGGCACACCATGAGTTCCCACACGTTATTCTGTTACACGTTACCAGTTTCAGCAATATAAAAACAGGGAAGAGTGGACCACGAACAAGGATAACAGATGTCACTGAATTTGAAAATTTTATGCAAAATGCATCTACAATGAACAGCTATCTTTTCTTCAACGCCCTCCTAAAACGGGTGTGCTGACGTGTACACTGACTCTCAGAAAGACAGCAAGACACGCAAATGCCATGTGCGTGCACGCTGTTTCGAAGTCTGCGAAGAGCCAAACATTCTCGTGCAGCGAGTGAACTGGTTCATGATGTTAAGGCTGAAGGGAACACTCAGGTTCCGGCCACTCAGCACCCAGATTCAACGAGAAGAAACAATTCCAACGCCACAGAACACGCTACTTCAGAGAGAAAGGCAGTCGACAAGGCACACTCACTTAAAGGACACGAGCAACTTATTTTACAACTGCTCCAAGTAAGAAACAGAGAATTTCAGTTCAGTTTTTAACAGAGTAAGATGGGGCTAAAAACAACTACGCTGAATAAAATACTAAAGCATATTCTTAAATACACCCAAATGCAACCTTGAAAGGGGAAGAAAGAATTATTCAAACAATTAAGTGCTGAGTACTCCATTTTCACCTCTATTAACTTCATCCTGAAGGCAAACACAAGGTATTCTGGATTAGAGATAATTATATGTTCATTACCTCATGGTAAATAGTAAGTGTGTTGATATTGTCCTTGTCCCCTGTCCAAGGGCTGACCTTTAGGGTGGTCTGGTGAGAGCCAGATCAATTATCCTACACAGGAGCCAAATGCCCCATGGGCGAGGTAGACAAGGGATGGGAAAGGTGCTGATGCTCTCCTCATAGACAGTATCAGGCTGCCTCCTCCCTCTTCCCCTCCAAAGAGGATGTTCTAGGAAATGTAATGGGCTTGAACCCTAATCAACAGTGTGGTGTGTAAATAAAATCTCTCAGGAGCCACGCCATCTAAGAGATGGCTCCAAGTTCGGGCTTCACCCCTCTTGACCTGTAAAAACCCAGGGAGACAATGCTCTGGTCTCTCCAGCACCTTGGGGCTTAGGAACTTAGTCAGGGTCAACCCTGCGGCCCTCTCAGAGAAATAATAATAGTTTTATTATCCCTTCTGATCAGAGCAATAACTAGACAAAATGCTACAAAGCTAATTCTCACGGTGTGTGAAGAGTCATACAAGACTGGGGCTCTTTATAGTAACACTAGAAATCCAGGAACATTTTTTATTTTTCCATACTAAGAGTGGGAAAATGGCAAGCAGAGTCCACTGATGCCAGAGAACCCGAGCTTCTGCACTCATAAATACGGGGCTGCGAGACCAGAGATCTGGTCCAGTATCTGCTCAGGTGGAGAGGTTAGAAAGACAGCCCCCAAAACTGAAATCCCGAACGAGGACGCTCTCAGGAGAAGGGTGAAACAGAAATAACACCCCTTCGCCTCTGTCCCAAGGAGAAGTAGGGAAATCGTGGGTGTTAAAATTTGGTAGTGACTGGAGTGGGGAGTGCAGGTGTAGGACTCTCTTCTCAAAAACAACTGTCACAATTGGAACTCGAACGTTAGTTTGTATGTACTACTTTGGAGGTTCTAAGGCACTTCAAGAGGGCAATTTAGTTTATACAGTTCCAGGGCAGGGCTATCTCAAAGTATTTGAAGGGCTCATGATCGTGACTAAACCAAACAAAACCCTAATCCTACATTCTAAATTGAATGGCAGAACCCAATTGTTGGCTACAAATAATTCCTTCAGGTAAAGTTACCAAAATAATCAGCAGCTCATGGCTTAAAAAAAAAGAACCCAAACTACTCTATAAGTAAGGCACCCTATCAAGTTATCATTTACAATGCAGAAGAGAATCAAATCCACAAAGATTTCAGATATCAGAATAATCACACATGATTATTTATGTTTATCATAAAACAATTACAGAAATGTTTTTAGAACTGATAGAGAATCTTAAAATAAACAACAAGCAGATCTGGCAAAGAAACAAAGAAAACTTTTAAAAATTAAAAAATACATAATCTAGGGGTGCCTGGGTAGCTCAGTCGGTGACGCGTCTGCCTTTGGCTCAGGTCATGATCCCGGAGTCCTGGAATCGAGTCCCACATCGGGCTCCTTTCTCTGCGGGGAGCCTGCTTCTCCCTCTACCTCTGCTGCTGCTCCCCCTGCTTGTGTGCTCTCTCTCTCTCTGACAAAATCTTCAAAAAGAACTTGGAAGTTTAAAATTAAAATTAAAAATAAAATTTAAGAAAAAATATATATAATTAAATATAAAATATAAAACTGTAAAACTAGATTAGATTTAGCTGAATGGAGTGAGGGAACTGGAAGACAGATGTGTAGAGTTTCTTAAGAACGCATCACACAGACAACAGGAAATGGGAAATAAGAGAAACAGGACACTTGATGAGGAAAGAGGAAAAGGCTAGCCTGTATCTGATTAGAGTTGCAGAAGAGAGAAGGAGTAAAGCAGAGCTAATAGTTCCAGTGACTTGGCAGTGCTGATGTGCACCAGCAATCCAACTTCAAAAAGCCCGTTAAGTCTCAAACAAGACCTAAAAATGAATGAATTAAAGACAAAGAAAATAAATACACACTGAGTCTTAGTAAAACTGCAGAAAAGTAAGACAAAGAGATCTAAAAACAGTAAGAAAGGAGCAATAAAGGGACTTCTCAGCAGCAACGAGAAAAACCAAAGAGGAGTAGAATTATCTCACTATACCTTCAATATAATGAGAGACAGTAACTGTTAATATAGGAAAATATACATTTAAACAACAGAGGAGGGGCGCCTGGGTGGTTCAGCGTCTGCCTTTGGCTCAGGTCATGATCAAGTCCTGCATCGGGCTCCCTGCTCAGCGGGGTATCTGCTTCTCCCTCTCCCTCTGCCCGTCACCCTGCTTGTGCTCGCGCTCTCTCCCAAATAAATAAATAAAATCTTTAAAAAAATTAAAAAATTAACAACAGAGGAAAATTAAAGGCATTTTCAGAGAAATAAGAACTGAAAGAACTTATCGCCAAAGGACTTTCCCTGTACTTCAGGCGGAAGGGAGGTGACACTAGCTGTTCGTGCCTGAGACGCCAGAAGGAAGGAACAGTGAAGACCCCGAATGTGGGGCAGATCCCAACCAGCATCAAGTGACAACCACCCCCGAGTCTGAAACACGTAACAGTAACTCCACAGGAAGTGGGGGCTGCGCATTGTGTCCTAAGCTTCTTGAATTCTCTTCCACGTAAGTAATTATACTTATTTTAACTTTGATAAGCTAAGTAGGTACAATAAAATATCACTGGAAAATGAAAAAGCATATATGATTTGTAAACTATGAGAGAAAAATATCAGAGACAACAATCAGTCCAAAGGAAGAAAAGAAAGGAATGAAAAAAAAGTAGGAAAAATACAAAACATAATAATATAATGTAATCCAAATTAATGTACATAGACTGAGAGATCCACCTAAAGACCAAACCAAAGCCACTTGTTGGCTCTTTGTAAGATACACCCATAAAAACAGATTCCAAAGCTGAGAGTAAAAGTAGGAAATAAGATACATCTACCCAATAGCAAAAGAAAGCTTATACAGACTCATTAATATTAGAATAAAAACACTTTAAGAGCTAAAGAAAATTACAGTGATTAAGATTCAACCTATCAAGAAATAGTTGCTGGAGGGGAGGGGGGATGGGCACTAAGGGAGCATGTGGTGAGCACTGATGAATGTATGCAACTCATGAATCACTACACTGTACCCTTGACTAATAATACAGTATATGTTAACTAACCTGAATTTAAGTAAATATTTTTAAAAAGAAGAGATAACATTCTGATTTTGTATAATTCAAGAACGGACAGTAAAAAACATTTTCTGATCACAGTTATAGAAGAAACCTTAACTAAAAGGTGACCAGGAAAGCAACTCATCAATAAGAATGCATGACAGAAGATGAACTCATAATGGAATTTAGAAAATATTTGAAACTGAACAATACTCAAAACACAAATGTAAGAAATGGAGGGATATGGTTAAAACAGCAATATAGCCTTCAGTGTTGAAACTAAGAGTCAGAAGAGGGCAATTACTGAAGCAAACCCCTGAATCAAGAAGCAGAAAGAAGAGAAGGAAGAACAAAGGGAAGGCATACCCTGTTCCTGGAAATGAGATACCCTCTCTCAGCTCCAATCAACCCACTTTTCCATCCTCTCTGTGTAGCTTTGTGATGCTGAGGCTGTGCCTCGTGGAATGTCCAAAGTGGAACAGCAAGCCCAACTGGGAAGCGAGGAGCTCCGTCCTTCCTGCTAGCTGGGCTTCTCCCGGGGGTGCTCCAACCCTGAGAAGAGACCCCCCCCCCCCAACCCCAAGCTCTGCAAAGGGACTGCGCCCCCAGGAGGCAGCGCTCTCCTGGGTCTGAGTCCGACTCCCAGGGCAGGAGCTGTCCACGGCTCCAGGTGCTGATCACCTCAGAGGCTACCCTGGTTCCCTGCTCCAGGGAAGGGAGTCGCTTCCTGCACACATCTGTGTCCTATTCTTTCTGTTGGTGTTTTTTGACCCTGCAAGACTTGTATAACCAATTCCCTGTATTAAATCATCTGTTGAAATACCTCGGGTTCTTTCTACTTTGCTGACTGGAATGCCACAGGCAGAATGTAAGTTACTGTAAATTACATACTTGGTGTGACTGAAAGGAACGAAATCTGTCAGCATGGGTGGGGGAGAGAGGTGGTGCAGAGAGCTTTACTAAGAACTAAATTCCAAGGGAAATCTTTCACCTGAGACTGACTGAAACAGGAGATTAAATGTGCTCAGTTTTAGATGTTGCAGAAAGCAAAAAAACCCCACAAACAAAACAGCTCTAAGTACAACTCAGAAATGCTTTTATACAACAAAGGTGTGTAGTATAAATATGTTCCCTACCTTAAATTTTCTAAAACCAGGACATAGTAATCATATTTTTATGATTTCACCTTAATTAAAAGGGAAGAAAAGTGAGTAACTGAGAAGAAATCATTTAGAAGATATTTTTAGTTTAAGAATTTAAGTACTAGTCCTATTGTTTATTCTAGTACTCTCTATTTTAATTTTATTTAATTACAATCCATTCTTTTAAAATTAGGCTACTGAGTCCACAAATTTAATCTGACAAATATACAATCTACTTACCCGTCCAAACAAAGAAATAATAGTTACTGCATCAACAGGTTCAGTTACTGTTCAGAAAAAAATCCATCACCTCCTTTCCCTCAACAACTCTCTCAGCCTAGAAGAGACGGTTTCATACGTACCTCTTATCACACGGGTAATTTCAGTGAGAATTAATGGGAGTTCTCACGCCATATAAAGGAGATGTAAATTGGTTAGAATGTCAGTAATTCTCATCAGTTATCACCATCAACCAGGTATTAAAAATTGATGAGTGGTAGCTGGTGTGTAATAAAAATTTTAAAGCATGAACTGACCTTTCAAATGCAAACATGCAGAATATTAAATGAGATTAGGTTTTTCTCTTATACTTTTAAGTATTTTGCTTGTCAAATTACTGGTTTTCAAATTACTATTTTTCAATAGAAATCCCAAGAAAAATGTCACAAAAACAACAGATGTTACTACATTATGCATCTGAACTATTTAAAAATGATATAACATAAATTAACGATTAAGAAAGTAATGCTAAAAGTTATAGTTACATATTTATATATTTTTTCCTGAAATAGATATAATCACTAATATCGTCACTAAAAATCTAGAGAATCAGCCTTAATTAACCATGAAAGCCTAAATTAGTAAAGGATCTTAAATATGGCCATGTTATCAATACTACTAGGGCTTGTTATACTAAGCATTTCTATGTATGTATGTATGTATGTATGTATGTATGTATGTATGTAAGGGCTGGGGAGGAGCAGAGCAACAGAGAGAAAATCTTAAGCAGGTTCCATGCTGGGTGTGGGACGCAGGACTCTATCTCACGACCCTGAGATCATGACCTGAACTGAAATCAAGAGTCGGATGGTTAACCAAATGAGCCACCCTAGTGCCCTTACACTAAGCTTTTAAAAATCCACAAATATTTAAAGAACTAAGAAGAAAAAAAAATGTTTAAACCATTAAGGATTCGTGTTTTCCAAACCATGTTCACATCTACTTTTTACTGGATCCATACAAGAGTCCTGTGATGACTGACTACCTGTGAAATGTCTTGGACGCTTCTCTTATGTATGTTTACACTGCCGTAACACCTAGAGGATGAAGTGTGTCCTGCTGAAGAGTCTTGCTCTTAAGATCGCCACTCTGTCCAAGCACCCTTCACCCCTGGCAGGCTGGAGCAACAAACATGGCAGACTCTTTCATCTCTGCACCACCACACCTGTCTTTTTAACCTAGGGAATTTCTTACTCATCATGTAACTTTCCCTGGCTTCCTCTCAGCAGAATTAAGCACTCCTTCACCCAAAACATTAGAATACTTGTATTTTTTGAGTATTACCAACTCTTAACCAATCATAGCAGCGCCCAGCACATAACAGGAACAGTAACAGATATCTGATGAAGGACTGATGAAATGAGTAAATACATGAATGCAGAGAAGAGGTTAGCATCCCTTTTTTACGTATACAAAAAAAGCTAAGATAAAGTTCAGAAATGATTCAGCTAATGTCCCCTAGCCATTAAATGGGTAAAGATGAGGACCTAGATGACTCCCTAATAATTACTTTTCATAAGATTATTAATATTGCTTAGATATAATTAATCTTTAAGTTTAGCTAGTAATTAACCATAATCTGATAGAAATAATGTAAGGAGGGCATGTATTGCATGGAGCACTGGGTGTTTTATGCAACTAATGAATCATCGAACTTTACATCAGAAACCAGGGATGTACTGTATGGTGACTAACATAATATAATAAAAAAACATTAAAAAAAAGAAATAATGTTAAAAAACTCTTAAAAAGGAATGTGGTGGTGAATAATTTGAAACATTTACATGCATAAATTTTAAAACTCCTCCAAAATAAGAGAATTCCTATTCCTAAGGGCCATATCTTAATTCGCCTAGTTTCAAACACTACTTTTATGAGAACTGTTATGCAAGTTATAAATTAGTACTCTAGAAACACGGAGAAGGAACTGAGTAACAGCGGAGACAGCTTTGGAAAGATGCTGGGACTTTATGTGACCATTACTGGTTGCTAGTATAATGAGCAGACGCAAAGAGATGGAAACAGCACTTGGAAAGTCCTCACAGACAAATCTATAATGGTTTGTTCGTACAACACTCAGATCTGCTTTACTATGGCAGAGGTTTAGAAGTAAGACTGGATGTGGAGCCATGTTGTCAAAGATTTTTGTCTTTAAGAAAATTAATGGGATAATTATATGAAATATGATTTGAGGAAGAATATATTAGAAGGAGAGTCAAATTTGGAGTTTTCTGCTATAATCCCTTTGAAAGAACAGAATTCTAAATTATGGCAATGGCTTCAGGAAGGAAATGGAAGAGATAAGACACAAAAAATTATAAAAGGATGAAGTGCAAAATACTTAATACATTAATATGGCCACTGTGAATTTAATATAATGGTAATTTTTAAATAATCTATATTTATCTTATAAACAAAAGTTAAAATGAAATTTCAAAAGTTATGCTTATTTCTGGACAAAATGGCGAACTGTCTCCCACTTGTGAATCCTGTCTTTGACAAAACGAGAGGATACTAAACCAGAATATGGCCCACCAAGCATGGGAACCATCTGGGAGATGCTTGTAAATGGGAGGCTATGGCAACAGGCAGCTAAAGAGGGCTGGGTGCCATGGCTGGGGCCAGGCTAGGAAGGATTTTACGTTGCTAATTTTTCACATTGCCCTGAATGGATCATCTTGCCCCATGTCACCATTTCTGGCTAAAAACAGCAGTATCAAGCAACAGCCATGGACAGCAAGTCCTTGATACTACACAGCATGCAATCCAGCTGGTGTGGGAAACAGGGCTAAACTGGTCTTAGTAGAAAGGCTGGCATTTGGAATTATAAGCTCTCAGATTAACAAGCAGAATAAATACAAAAAGAAATTCACACCTAAATGCATTATGGTAAAATTTAAGTGATCAGAGACAGAATATTCTTAGAGGAATAACACAAATCAGTTACAAAGAAATAAGAATAGGAATAACAGTGAACTTCTTCAATAAAAAGACGAAGAAATAATCTTACACCTAAAGGAGCTAGTAAAAGAAGAACAAACAATCCCAAAACCAATAGAAGGAAGAAAATATAAAGATTAGAGAAGAAATAAATAATATAGAAACTAAAAAAACAATAGATCAATGAAACCCGTGGAGCTGGTTCTTTGAAAAGTTCAAAAAAACTGATGAACCATTAGCCAGACCCATAAAAAGAAGAAGAAGAACAAGAACAAGAAGAAGAAAGAGAGAGAGAGAGAGAGAAAGAAAGAAAGAAAGAAAAAGAAAGAGAAAATTTTTAAATAAAGGACTCAACTTCAGAAATGAAAAAGGAGAAATAATAACTGACACCACAGAAATACAAAAGATAATAAAAGAATCTTATAAAAAATCATATGCCAACAAATTGAACAGCCTACAAGAAATGGATAAAGTTCTAGAAACATATCACCTACCAAAAGTGAAACAGGAAGAAACAGAAAATTTGAACAGACTGATAATCAGCAAAGAAAACGAATCAGGAATCAAACAACCCCTAGAAAACAGAAGTCTAGGACAAAACGGCTTCACATGTGAATTGTACCATACTCTTCTCAACTAGTCTAAAAAACAGAAGAGGAAGGAAAACTTTCACATTCGTTCTATGAGGCCAGCATTACCCTGATACCAAAACCAGCTAAAGACACTACAAAAAAAGAGAACTGGCCAATATCCCTGATGAACATAGATGCAAAAATACTTCACAAAATATTAGCAAACTGAATCCAACTCGACAGTAAAAGATCATTCACCACAGTGAAGTGGGATTTATTACTGGGATACAAGACCGGTTCAATTTTGTAAATCAATCAATGATACATCAGAGCAAGAAGACAAAGGATAAAAGCCATATGATTATTTCAATAGATGCAGAAAAAGTACAAAGTACAACATCCACTCACGATAAAAACCCTCAAGGAAGCAGGTTTAGAGGGGAAACACCTCAACATAATGAAGGCCTTACATTTAAAAAAAAAAAATGCACAGCTGGGGCAGTGCATGGCTCAGTCAGTTAAGTGTCCAACTCCTGATTTCGGCTCAGACCATGGTCTCAGGGTCCTGGGACTGAGCCCTGTGCCGGGCTCCAGGCTCAGCGGGGAGTCTGCTTGAGGTTCTCTCTCCCCCTTTCCCTCAGGCCCTCCTTCCCCCACCCCCCCACCCCGCTCATGCGCTCTCTAACAAAAGTAGATACTTTTAAAAAATGCACAGCTAACATCATACTCAATGGTGAAAAACTCAGAGCTTTTCTGCTAAGTTCAAGGATAAGACAAGGCTGTCCATTCTCACCTCTTTTATTCAACCTAGTACTGGAAGTTAATAATAAAGTATCAAGGCACAAACTTAGCCCAGGGGGTGAAGGATCTGTACTCTGAAAACTTTATAGAACACTGATGAAAGAAACTGAAGGTGACACAGACAAACGGAAATACATTCTGTGCTCCTGGACTGGGAGAACAAATACTGTTAAAATGTCCATACTACCCAAAGCAACAGACTACGGGGTCTGTTGTTATCTTGCAGCTCTCTCTCTCTCTCTCTCTCTCTGTCTCACATGCATCCCTAAGAACTTGAAATTACCATTCCAAATGCCCGGGATAGTGCATTGATCCTGTCTTTGTAACAGAAAGTGACCTTTATATTCAATCCAAAAGACACGGAGGAGTGTTTCACTTGCATCATTTCTTTCAAACTCATCCACCTGGTACCATGTCAGACGACTCTGACTGTCCAGTTGTCCCCACTGCCATGACTACATTTTACACAAACGGAAGTTCAAACATGCTTCATGCCTACAAAATTGTAAATACGCGTCTCTCCTAAGATGTGAGTTCCGGCCAACGATTCTCACTTACATTGTCCTGCATTCATGTTCACTTTACAAAGCTGAAGAGTTTGTCTTAATGGTTTCTTTTAAAGGTTATGATTAAGGCCGGTGATGGGTAGTAAGGAGGGCACGTATTGCATGGAGCACTGGGTGTTATACACAAACAATGAATCATCGAACTTTACATCAAAAACTAAGGATGTACTGTATGATGACTAACATAATATAATAAAAATTTTTTTTAAAAAAGGTTATGATAAAATCAGTTTATGATTCATAAAAGCTGCAAATTAACCCAAAGTGCAGGAGCACTACCTCCTTGTTTAGTTTCAACCAATGTGAACATAGCTCAAAAGTCTAAATCCAAATACAATATAGGTTTTAAAACTTATAGAATACAATTTCTTTGTAAAATCAAATCTCCTGAATGAGAGTGAGGGTAAAATTTCCCTGTACAATAGAGGACTGCAGCACTAAATCCATTTAGCTTACCACAAACCCCCTCCTTCAGCTATATTAAAAGTGAAGACTGGAAACCAAGAGCCCAGATCTCAACAATGAGCTAAAGTCACACCATTCTGTATATTCAATTTGATCAACAAATGTACTTTGAGCTCTATCTGAATATAACACTTACTGTGCTCTCGTGAGTTCCTAACTTGTTAAGCTTCACGTGAATAAAACATTAAGATTTCTGGGTTTTACATAAGCTATTTTGGAATGTCCAGTAATCTCCTATTACTAATCTAACTAAGCGGACGTACTAATTTAACTATATTAACTAATTTAATTAAGCGAAAGATCCATACGTATCTTCAGCTTATCAATCTAAAAGATTCTAGAGATAATTGTTAGAAAGAGAGAGGGACATCAATGGTTCCCCTGTTAGAAGTCATCAGTCATCCCTGCCCTGGGCAGCAGGAGGGATCCCAGCGGGAGGCTCTGGGCAGGAGTCTGACTCCTACACTGTCCACACCCACAGCGCCTGCGGATGGCATGCTGACCTCCATCCCACCACCGCGGCAACGAGCGGTGTCCCCAGTCTCCCCGTCAGGCTCCGTCCACTGTGGGGGGACAGTCCTGTCGGGGAAGACGCAGTGAGGCAGCCCAGAACAGCAGAGGCTCTGTGCACTAAACTGACGATGGAACACAGCCCGAAGAGAAACAGAACACGTGCTCAGAGCCTGAACAGGCTGACTACCTGCTGAAAAAGACAATTTCAACAGGCACTGGAATCCTGGAATACTCAAAATACTCAGAGTACAGCCCAAAGTTACTCCTTATGTCAAGAACCAGTAAAATTTCTACGTGAATAAGAACTCATAACAGATCAAGACCCCGCGTGGCAGTGGGAGGTGGGGTTGCAGCAGTCGGGACCACATGCCAGCAAGCTGCGAGGAGACCACTGTAACAAACACGAGCCGTGAATTAAATATCTCCCTTGGACTGTTACGGAAATCATCCAAATGCAACTGCTTTCCCCTCTGCCTCCTGGATCCTCTGTTTGTCCGTGAGTCCCTTGTGTGTATTTAGTCCTTTTGCTCAGAACAGAAGACCCGAATTCTCAGAATCCACTCAAGCTTTGCAATCCTGACTGAGATTCTTTGCAGGCGTTGTTCGTAAGTGTTAACGCCACAGAAGGAAAAGAAGTAACACTGAACCCATGCCCGACTTCCGTTAGCCACGTCCCTTGCTTCACTCCCTGCCAAGTTCTCTGGAGCGGTCGGCTATTTTTATTCTTCTACTAAGAAGACTTCCCGGCTCGCCTTCCAGGCTGCGCAGGTCCTCTCCTGCTTTCTCTCAGGAGCGTCACGCAGTCTCTGGCTTCATGACAATAAAACAATGTCCACTGTCACAATAAGCTTAACTGGCCTTCACCTTTTTTTTTTTTTTTAATAAGTCTCCCTCCCCCTCCCCGCTCCCCAAACACAAAACAACAGAGAATTCATACTAAACCAGCCACACTAACATGTTTGGGTGCCTTACTTATTAGTAAGAGCTGGTAATATAGACAATTTCTATTTTCCAGTCCCTTTACTTGCTAAAAGTATTTCAGGATCTCCATTCCGCAGTCCAACACCAGGCTAGACTAGCATGGCTTAGAAGCAGAGCTCACGAACACCAAGACACGACGCACTCCGTGTCCACCGCTCACTCACTCTCTGCTGACCCCACAGCTTCTGAGAACCACAGATGCCTTACTGACATTAATTTGATGCTGGAAGTTGCACATGCTTTGGGTAAATTTTCAAAACTACTTGAAACAGGGGCGCCTGGGTGGCTCATTCGTTAAGTGTCTGCCTTCCACTCAGGGCGTGACCCCAGAGTCCTGGGATCGAGTCCCACATCGGGCTCCTCCGCTGGGAGCCTGCTTCTTCCTCTCCCACTCCCCCTGCTTGTGTTCCCTCTCTCGCTGGCTGTCTCCCTCTGTCAAATAAATAAATAAAATCTTTAAAAAAGAAAAAAAAAAACTACTTGAAACAAACGGTTATTTTTGACTCACAACTTCTCTCCTCCAGTTTTTCTTTTTTTAATTATGTCTAACAGGAAAATTCTAAAATGCTAGCTCTTGTTAAAGGTACACAGATTAAGTCCGTATCTATGACTACTTCCCTTAAAGGAAGTCAAGTTTTAGAAAGAACAGACACATCATACGTTTTAGGTCAGGGTGAGATATCTACAGGGTAAGCTTTGAAGTTAAATCTTCAGCTAAACTCATTGTAATTTTGGAATTGCTAGATTCTGGAGTTTTTAAAACTTCCTGATAAATGTTCTTTCACAGCTAGAATAACACTGGTAGACTCCCTCTCTCCAGGTCACTCAAAAACCCACTAAATAAACAGATTTTGTCTTAAACTAGTAGTTATAACTTAAAAAAAGAAGAGAAACTGAATGTGAAAAAAATCTACCTGAAACCATTTAAAATATACTTACACATTTACTTATATTTTGTCACAAAAAACATGTTTGTGAAGACACATCTAAGAACCGCAGTAATACTAAGGCAACAGGGCAAGAGAACTCGATAGAAATCCAGCTAACACCAGGCCAAGTGCCAGTGCACTTACATGACATGACATATGTATTGCACCATGTGAAGAGGAGATTGAAAAATCCTGTAACTACTGAAACAACGGCGTTCCACATAGCCAGCAGCAAGAACAGAAAAGCCAGAGCGAAGCCTCGGGATGGCTTCACACTCAGAGAAGGAGAAATACACAGCTATCCTAAACCCCTGGACTTCTAGGTAGAAAAAGTATGCACCAAGATCCTGGGACAGGAAAAGATGCATATTTTTTAAAGATTTTATTTACTTGAGAGAGAGAGAGAGAGAGACAGTGAGCATGAGCAGGGGGAGGGGAAGACAGAGAGGGAGAAGCAGACTTCCCGCTGAGCAGGGAGCCTGACATGGGACTTGACCCTGAGATCATGACCTGAGCCAAGGGCAGACGCTTCAACAACTGAGCCACTCAGGCGTCCCTCTGAAAATTTTTTTAAAAATATACTTAAGGGAAAGGAAATTTCTGTATTCATCACTGACCCCTTGTTTAGCAAAAACTCATCGTTTCTGTTTTCAGAACTTCGCCAAATTAATGCTTCGGCATCTTCAACTGCTTCCTCCAGCAGATCATTCCTTCCAGCCTACAGACACTGCGGTACTTCCCAGCCTGAAGAAAAACCATGCTGGGACCCTTACTTACCGAACCGCCTTATTCCTTCACTCTCCCGGGTAGCACATTCTGGAAGGAGCTGCCTCTCCATACAGTCTCCCCTCCTTGTCCCACAGGCCAAGGCAGTTAGCCTTCAAACACAACCTCCGGTCTCCTGGCTCCACCTCAACTCTTCCTGTCCAGGTCAAGGTCACCAGGGACTTGTATTCTGAAAATCCAGTGGCCAAGTCTGTACCCAGTTTCCTCACCTCACACCAGCAACTCGGCACAGTCAGCAATCCTGTTCCTAATGAAAGACGCTCTCCTCAAGGCTTCTGGAATGCTTCCATCTGCTTTGGGTTTTTGCTGTTTCCTCAAGGAAAGCTTGGTCATGCCTGTCCTGCCTCTAACTCTGTGTTGGACTCCTCAGGGCCGGTTTCTGAGTCCTCTTCCTTCTCTCTCTGGATGACGTAATGCATGTAATGCTTCGTAATCACTTAAGCGTTCCCTAGACGCTAGTAAGTCCCAAGTCCTAGCAACCTTTTTGAGGTCCCCACCACGCAGCCAACATTCTCCTTGACGTCCACACGTAAGCTCTCCACCAACCCTGCAGCAGCCTGGCCACTGCACCCCTACCCCCGCAGCGCCTGCAGCTCTCCCCGATCCCGGGCTCGGTAAGTGGCGCCACCGCCGCCCAGTCACTCGTCCAGAAAACCCACGTGGGAATCCACGATGCGTCTCTCCCTGCAGTACTTCCAGGATCCAACCTGACGGCACCACCACAACCCAAGCCATCATCACCTCCTACTCCGACAACAGCCCCTGGTTGTTCTTCCTCTTTCCTCCCGAACCTCACTCCAAACTCACTTCTACACAACAGCCGGGGAGCGCTGTTAAAATGGTCAACAGGATCATAGCTACCCCCCTGCTCCATACTCTCTCCACGGGCCTCACTGCACTTGGAGTAAGACACAAGCTCCTCCTGCATCTTGGGCACCATCCCTCTTCGTCGTCTCCCTCCACACAACCCTCTAGTCTCTGTGCCCCAATCACATGGGCTTCCTGGCTTCCTTTCAGGCTCACGGAGTGTGCTGAACTTGTCCTCCACTTGGGGAATGTGTTCACGCCGTCCCAGCCGCTTAGAAAGGTCTGTGTCCCCTGCAACTCAGTGTGGCTCCAGTCTTCTCGTGGCTCACTTCTCAGATTCACTTTCACTCCTGGAGCAAGATACTCCCTCACTCTCCGGTCCAAAATAGGACATCGTTCATCTTCTCTATAACAGCACCTGTGTTTCCCTCCACAGCATTTGCAATAATTTGTAATGATTTTTTTGCTTATGTACTTTATTTACTCATTTAATTTTTTAAAGCTCTCTCTTGTAACCCAACTGTAACTCTACAGGTTCTGCCTTCCACACAGTTCCAAGCACAAAAGCACTGAAGTTCTCCATGAAAATATTCTGAACGAATGACTGAATACATAGTTATAGAAATAATAAAATTATCTTGCTCTGGAAAGAGACACACATCATATGTACGCCTCTCTGGAAAGAGACCATACGTTACAAATCTTTATGCCTTCAGTAACAGTGAAACACTACTCAGCCAAGAATGCTCACACACCAGGCATTGCTATAAAAGCCTTACATAGATTAACTCATTTAATCCTGATGAGACACCTATGAGGCAAATACTATCATTAGCCCCATTTTATAGGTAAGAGAATGAAGACAGAGAAGGTGAGTAATTTTCCTGGGCTACACAGCTACACAGCTAGTAGGTACAAACGCTCAGATCCGAGCCCAGAAGTCTGGCCCCAGAAGCTACCCTCTCATCCTATGTTACATGAGTGACGAGCCAGGCCGTGCTGGCGGACAGCAGGGCCCTCTGCCCAGTGAAATGGCTGGGGCGGGGAGACGGGGGGGTGACAAAGAGCCTTGCAGTCCCCCCGGCTGAGTAGCTTTCCTGGGAGTCTCTGCACAAAGTCTCTTCCCCGTCCTCCCCAGAGGAGAAAGAGTCAGTGCCAACAGGACATAAAGATCCCGTCCAGTGGGGGACCTATAACAAACTGCGTTTACCGATTTTTTTTATAATAATTTTTTATTATGTTATGTTAGTCACCATACAGTACATCCCTAGTTTTTGATGTAAAATTCCATGATTCATTATTTACGTATAACACCCAGTGCTCCATGCAATATGCGCCCTCCTTAATACCCATCACCGGCCTCTCCCCGTCCCCCATGCCCCTCCCCTCTGAAGCCCTCAGTTTGTTTCCCCGATTCTTGAACAGGAAGGAAAAACAGTTATGTCCCAATAATGACATTATATACCATGACAAACCTTCTCATACTTAAAATGTTTATATTGAAAATACAACATAATAGTAACTGAGAGTTTCATCTTGGGAAAGAAAATTACAATCTTTTTCAGTTAGAAAATTCTTTCATTCCTGTGATGCTCTGTGTAAAGAAATAACTATGAAACTGCAAAGCGAGGAACACTGTCACGAGATGACTAAAAGGGGCTCATGTAATAAACAAACGAGGAAAACAGAGCTGGAGCGACCCTTCCTTACGTGCATCATTTCTGTGAATTCACCTGTTAAGTATTTTTTTGAGTTTAAGGACAGGATGACAGTTTACTCATCTCTATTACCACAGTGTTTGCAATGCATAGCTCTGGAAAGCTAGAGAGAGCAGGGGTATTTGTGTTAGTTAGGTTTCTAAAAAAAAAAAAAAGTTATCCAACTGAACAGAAAGGAAGGTGCATCTATGCAAAGGGAACCACAAGAGCAGATACAAAAGTTCCAAGGTGCTTGGCATGTTATTCACCAACCAACAACCCACCAACCAACAGAAAGACCCAGCAAGTACTCTGGCGACAGAAACAGGACATGCGGTACAAAGAAGTCAGTATGGGGAGCGCCAGGCAGCCCGAGAAGAGACCACATGTGCCCACGCTTAGAAGGTGGCACTTTATTTTACTCACAAAGGTAAATATGTGAGGCAGAAGGCAATTCAGAAGAGTGTGCAGGGGAACTGCAACCTGAGCACGATCCCCAACTGTCTGCGGCTGGAACAGTCACAGCCAAGGCGGCCAATGCCAGTGGGTCCGAAGACGTGGCTCAGGACCGACATCTCAGCCTTACTGGGATCCACCCCTGCACCGGGCCGCCTTCCAGGATAGCGCCTCACTGGAAGAGCCTACTGAGCTGAACAGCTGACTTCTCCCCGAGGTGCTTGGCCTAAAAGAACTGACTTTGGCGTCCTCTACTTTAGTCTGTGCTGCTGTCCCCACACTGAGCGCCACGAGCAGGACGGGGGCGTGAGGGAGAACTGTGCCATGAATCCAACAGCAGAGGGCTAGGAACAAACTATGCCTACAGCCCAAAAGAAAAAAATGAGTGTTTGGGAAAGAGAGAATTAATTTGAATTTCTAATGCTGGGTTGGGTCTTAAAAGGTAAATAATTAATACAGACCTTTGAAGTCACTTCTGTGGTCCTCTTTAAGCAGTAACTGTAGAGACTTCTCCAGAGTTACAGAGAAGGTCTGAGCACATGCCAGTGGATGGTGGGTGGGGAAGCAGGTTGGGAGGGAAGACCGAACAGCATATTCCAGAAAATGCCGCACAGTGTCAAGAGCCAACATCAGGAACTTAAAGAATGACCCAAAGCTGTCGTATCTATTTATACAGGCTTGTGAAGTTTTCCACAGTTTACTATCTGTGGCTTGAACCCCTTTTGTCCTGTCCTTTGGTCACAACTCTGCGCTCTTCATCAAACCCAGCAGAAAAGTGCTCAGGTTTAACCACTTCCTGGGGTCTCGCTTTCCTCAGGAAAGCTCCTGTGTCACACAAGTCTTGTACTGAATACATTTGTACGCTTTAGTCTTGCTAATCTGCCTTCTGTAGCAGACCCAGCTGAGAATCTCATACGGTAAGAGAGAAAAGATACCTTTCCTCTCCCGCACTACAAGATCAGAGGCTGGATTTCTTGTGCAACACACGCAGAAGTGGCAGCTTACGGCCAGATCGAAGGTCAGCTAGAAACGTGACCAGCGCAAACTCAGAGACCAAGAAAACTGTAAGAAAGTAAGGTGACAGAACCATGGAGTAGGCCTCCGTCTTACTCAAACTTGAAAAATGGGTCCAACAAGTTCACTTATACTCCAGAGAAAAGCAAGTAAGTCTCCAGGAGATATGTGGATTATGTCTCTAAAATGTAAGATGAGATCTCTGCAATAGTTAGGATTACTTTTACCATACTTTCACAATTTTGTAAGGGATAAATGTAGTAATTTCAATTGTTTTTAGTCTCTAAGTGAACCCTTTGAGAATAATGTTACATTATTAATCTCAGAATAAATAGCTATATCACAATATGATATAATATGCATATATTTGAATACACATGTGTTTGTATATGTGTACAGATTTTAAGGATTGCATGGCTCCAAAAATCAACATAAAATTCAAAGTAGCCAATGACATATTAAGAAGCAAACCAAGTAGGAAACTGACAAGAAGCTGGATGCTGACAAGGAGAGTACTGCCATACATCGAGATAAAAACTTAACTGCTAACAGAGAGAATTAAAATGCGCATAAATTTGGTTATTAAGTTAAAAAGAAACAAAGGCTGATTTAAGCACGGAAGAGGGAAGAAGAGACCCTTCCCTCTGAATTGGTACGAAGACGGGATCGCAGTCAGGACACGTACAGAGTGCTTACTTGTGGGCAGAGTGGGGAGTGTGGCTTAGGATGCCAGCCGGTGTGAGGTTTCTCCTCCAGCTGCCTACATCAAGCTTTCTCAGTGCGATGATCTGAGTAGAAGCAGTGACTGCAGTTAGCAGGGGTCAGTGCTTACTGAGACTGCTGACCAATTGTTGAGACTGTCCTAATAACCCAAAATTACAATTCTGTAAGGTGTGAGGACTTCGAATTTGTTGAAGGTTTTAAACGTTTTCCTAGGTTCTGAAATTAGCTTTATTTGACTTCCCTTATTTTAGGAGGTTAGATCCGATACACAGGCATTTTTACAGTATTACTAAATGGATGAACTGCATAAGTAAATTTGTCAAATCCAGAAACTAAAGCCCTGTTCTCCAAGACCAGGACTCACGGTACTCTGTCGGCTTTGCCTGGTGAGTGAGCACCTACTCCACGGTCAACAACATAACTATTCTACAGTACAAAACCACACCAACTTCCAGCCGACCAACGGTGCTCCCTCAGCACCCTGAGTCCTGTGAAAAATGCCACTTTGACGAGCAGTCGTTGACTTCACAGAACGAGCAGAGAGACGGCAAGCAGTGATCACAGGAACACGCAGCAGGTGCAGACGAGCTGGTACAACAGCGGGCATGACAGTGACGCCAGCCACCCTGCCTCTCAGGCTCATCTGTCCTCCTCCTTCCCGGACACCAGTACACAGGAAGGGGAAGTGCAAAGTTTGACCAAGAGACAATCTGGGGGTAAAACTGGGAAAAAAAAAAAAAAAAAAGGATAGGGAGGAAAACGGGGCAACAACTGGAGTACTACTCCAGCACTAACCTGGTTTAGTTTCTTCCAGAGGTTGAGGACCGGGGACAGCTCGTTAGACCAGATTTCTCTATCGAATTTGCAGCCAGCTGCTGCGGATCTGCCCAAGACTTTCAACTGTGAAATCACCTGGATGAAAATAAGTAGTAGCCAAAAATGAACAGACAGAAACAGTCAGGACACAAAAATAGCTACACTGATGTTATAAAACTAAAGACCAAATATAAATAAGTTTTAATCCCATTCTCTCTTCAATTGGCTTAACATTTAACCAATTTCCTTAAGCAGTTTTTAAAAAGAGAACTTAAAAGTGAGAGAAACGATCATAAAAATTACACGTTATACTGCCTCTTATGTGAGAAGTGGCTTCGTTAGTCAGAAAGCTCCAATTATCTATCGTCAATGATCTTAGTGTCTCTGTTTGCTCATGTCTGAAACCTAAAATATTTTTCAGTTTGACTCGCTTAAACTTTGTAATTTCCAAATGCTAATTAAAGATAGCATTTCTGAAAAGAGGAAATGGTAGGAAAGATAGTACATAGCATACCAAACTACATAAAACAGTAAAACAATTCTAAGTAATTATTTGTTGTCACAAATGATCATAAATCCAAGTCTTAAGGCTCCGTATTAATTTTTTGTTGTCACGTAAATGTTCCCTCCCACTTCGACTCTAACGAACGACGTGCGGACGGACCAGTTAGAACGAGGTAAGGTGCGCACTGACCCCTCTGTGCCCTCCTCGTGACCAGCTTCGCCATCACCCTGCTCACCAAACCCGCTCCCTCACTTCTGTCTGCTCAGGTGGTCCTTGCAGACTTCCGCGTCAGGAGCTCACCTGTTAATCACCTGCCACGAGGGAGGAGCTAGAACGGAGGACGCTCAGCACTGGACTGCAGAGAGCGGGGTGTACCCAACAGTGAGCGACCACGGACTCACCTCCACTAGTGTTTCAACGAAACGGTAAATCTCCTCGCTTACCTGGCCTAAAATAAACCCACAGCCACAGGCGTGCGTTTTCCTAAGCTAGTATTTTAAACTTCAACCTTTGCAGCATGTTGACTCAATTTGTTTTATTTTTTGAAAGACATAAATTGTTTTTCCTTTTTTAACAGATTGGGCTATATTTCATATTTCGTTGGTTCCTTGTATTAGTCAAGTTCGTAACAAAATAAGAGCCATCAATCTTCCGAAATGAACGCACTGCTCGGTTGTTAAACACCCAAAATCACGCTGTAAAACTCAACTTACTTCTAGAGCTTTTGATTGATTCTCCAATCTTGAAAAACTCATGGTGATTCAGTGTTTCATTTTCTTTGTTTTTCTGATAAATTGTTTTCATTTGCTCTAGCTGAACCTTAAAGCAGCAGCTCATTCATCAGCTTTGCTGCACCACAAAACATCACTAGTTGGTAGTCAGAAGAAGTGCTATTTTAACTCTGGTAACATCTCCTATCACTTATTTGTGTTTTAAATTTATCAAACATGACAGGAAACAAATAAGAATGCAAAGGGATGTCTAAAGGAAAAAAGATTCAAAATTTTTTTACATGAGGCAAAAAACTATTTTAAGAATAAAGTATTTACCAGCCCCAAAAGGTCATGTTTTCTGTCCTGCAAAAATAATATGTGAGGTTTGTTTTTCTTAATAACACTATCATAATTTTTAAATAAACAAAGATTAATAAAAAGGGAGTTCAGGGGCGCCTGGGTGGCACAGCAGTTAAGCGTCTGCCTTCGGCTCAGGGCGTGATCCCAGCGTTCTGGGATCGAGCCCCACATCAGGCTCCTCCGCTGGGAGCCTGCTTCTTCCTCTCCCACTCCCCCTGCTTGTGTTCCCTCTCTCGCTGGCTGTCTCTCTGTCAAATAAATAAATAAAATCTTTAAAATAAATAAATAAATAAATAAAAAGGGAGTTCAAATATCTAATAAATTTATTTTTACAATGAGGATAGAGCTATAACTTGAAATGATAGACCATCTTTTGTTCTTATAAAGTCTTACATATATATCTTTTTACAAAGTGCAGGTAATAAAATATCTTTCCAGTATCCGTATTTTAAACCGATTAAAAACTACTTTACTCAATAGTACTCCCTTAAAATGGGATCAAAAGGGATGAGATTTTCCATGAACAGCACACTTGTGCCTCTTCTTCCCGGCTCTGTCCACACGGAGCAGCGCGCGCGATGCCGCTCGCACACTCTGGGGCGCCCGCGCAGCTGCAGGAAAGCTAAGAAGATGCTGGTAGCCCGCTCCACTTGTCCTCCTTCCAAGAACAATGAGAGGCACCCGAGGAATACCTATGCTTCTCCTGAGCAGTGAGTGTGTTTATTTTTAAGACTCTAAATCTTACAGTGAATTGCATTTTCCTCTGAATATTATGACACACGCAGAAGAATTTCTGATCTAACAATACTGACTTTTTAGAACATTTTACTTATTTATCTGACAGAGAGAGCACAAGCAGGTGTAGGGGCAGAGAGAGAAGCAGGCTTCCCACTGAGCAGGGAACCCGATGCAGGACTCAATCCCAGGACCCTGAGATCATGACCTGAGCCGAAGGCAGATGCTTCACCGACTGAGCCACCCAGGTGCCCAGACTTTATAGAACTTTAGAGCATGAACTTCGTTGTCTGTTTTGTCTTCTTTTGGCATAAACGGTTTCCCTAGTTTTCTTTTCCTTTCCTCATTTTCTCTTTGGCCTATTTCCTCAACTGTTGATTTTATACCAAGAGATGACTTATATTTTTTAAGTCGCCTCTGGTGTAATCCTTCTTGGAATGAGAAGGAATATAGATTTTGAAAACAAACACTCCCAATTTACTAATGAGAAAATAGAGAAATTAAATAAGTTACATTCTAAGAGAATTAGCAGTTCCTGCTCTAGCCTTGGAACCCTGAATCAGCATGCGAGCTTCTGGAAGATGAAAGACAAGGTCGTTGAAAACCAAGTCACCCCAGCCAATAGCCAGGGTCACCTGCAAACATAAGCAAGGCTGTCCTGGCCCTCCAGGCCTGTCAACTCTCCTAATGAAGGCAGCCTCACATGTGAAACTGAAGAGGAAAACAAAGAGAAATAACCCAGCCAACCCTCAGAATCATTAAAAAAAAAAAAATCATAAAATATTACTGTTTCAAGTCACAAAGTTTTGGGATGGCTTGCTGTGGAGCAAAGACTAATTAAATCATCAAGAATAACAGAAAACTTCTTCAATGTACGTTATGGATTGAACGTCTGCATCCCCCCAAAACCAACAGTTGAAGCTCCTTCCCCAGCTTGACCGTGTCTGGAGATGGGCCTCTGAGGAAGTAAGGAGACACACGCGGGAGTTCACACGCACTCTCGGTCTGTGTCTCTGCAAAAAGGCACAGAGGAAGAGCCATGTGAGTCCACGGTGAGGGGACAGTCATCTACAGGGCAGGAAGGAGAGTCCTCCCCAAACCTGAACATGCGGACTCCCAAGCTCCGCTGTTGGTTAAGCCTCCCACCCAGTCTGTGCTACAGATGGCGCCCCGCTTACGACGGTTCTACCTAAAATGTTTCAACCTCACGATGTCCCGGAGGAGCTAAGCACTCAGGAGAAAGGGCGTATCAAGCTCTGATCGTTCCCCGCTCCTCCCTCACGGTGCTGAGGGGCGGCGCTGAGCTCCCTGTCAGCCCACCGTCCGCAGGGTAGACAACCAGCGCACTTACAACCCTGCTGTTTTCACCGTCAGTACAGTAGTCAGTAATTACGTGACCTATTCCACATCTTATTATAAAACAGGCTGTGTCTTAGATGATTCTGCCCAACTGCAGGCTAGCATAAGTGTCCTGAGCATGCTGAAGGTCAGCGAGGTAAGCTATGATGTTTACTGGATTAGGTGTCTTCAATGCATTTCCCACTTACAATATTTTCAACTTACGATGGGTTGATTGAGCTAGAACCCCACTGTAAGTCAGGAAAGATCTGTGTTTTGTTACAATAACCCAGGCAGACTATTGCAACCTTATAAATGGTGTCTACAAAATGTGGCAAATATTAGAATCAAATGTTAGAAAGCCTTTAAAAATCCCTTTAAAATCAGAGCGAGAAAAGAATGTTGACTGTCATTTCTTTTATTCAACATTTCACCCAAATATCTAGTTATCCCAAGAAAACAAGAAAAGGCAGTTAAATGAATAAGGACTTGAAAGGAAAAAAAAAAAACTAAATCATCACTTTCTCAGACAATATAACAATTTACCAAAACATGAAGTAACTTGTAATAGTTTCATAAAAATTATATTCATGCTATATATTTTTCTATTTGTCTATATTTGAAATAAAAAGAGCCTGGGTGGCTCAGTTAAGCATCCAACTCCTGATTTCAGCTCAGGTCATGATCTCCGGGTTGTGAGATTGAGCCCCACATTGGGCTCTGCACTGGGCATGAAACCTGCTTGGGATTCTCTCTGCCCCCCCCACCTCTCCACCCCCGACTCTCTTTCTCAAATAAAATCTTAATAATAAAACATTTAAAAATTCATTAGATAATATTAATTTTTAACTTCAGCTCAAGTATTATGTCCTTTTTCAACAGTTACTTGGGAGCCCTTAAAATGTTACTTAGTCAATACTCTCATCCCCTACCCCAAACATCTCCATGCTCCCGCTGGGTGCTGGGCCAAGTACAGTGTGTTTAGCTGTGTCCACATATCAGGACATAACAAATCACATTCATCTTCCCACAGACTGCAAAAAGGAAGCAATACACTAACTTGTTAGAGTAGGATATGGAAGAATGTCCAGAAGTTTATCCTTATGTTAACAAAGGGGGGGAACCCCTCTTCTACAGGTCTCATGTCTTTCGATAAAAATATTTATGCCACTCATACACAAGACCAAGCTGTGATCTGTGAGATGAGATTTCACTCAAGATCAAAAGTGAAATGCACAGTCCACTTCCCCATGTTAAACACTCACATCATTTTTCAAAGTGATATATTAAAAGGCTGAAATTAAAATCTCAGGAGATCTCCTAGCTTATACAATTTGATTAAGCAAATTAAGAATGAACTTCTCTCTCATCAAAGGATGTTTAAATTTTACTAGGGCTAGGAAATATACCAGTTTCAAATACTGAGGATGAACATTAAGTTATGAATAGTACATATTAACGTTTTATATGTAACTTTGGTTACATAATTATATATACACATCCATGCACATCTGTGTCTTCTAACACATCTATCTGCTTTTTTCAGTTTATTATATACCACATTTGAAAACAGTTTGGCAGTTAATTAAAAAATATGTACATGTCGTATCATCCACCCATCCTACTCTGAAGTATTTGACCAAGAGAAATAAAAGCATAGCTCATGCAAAGACAGAAAATGTGCAAATGGCCACAGCAGCTTAATTTTTGTAGAGCCTCAAGCGAGAAGCAATAAGGAGCGAGTGCGTGAGCACACTGCGGTACACGCACACCACGGCGACTACTCAGCAAGAAAATGGAACCAACTCCTGATACACACGACAACCCTGACAAGTACAGTAATCACGTCGACTGACGAGCCCGACAGAGGGGGTACTTAATTGTACAGTCCTTTCATACAAAACTCTGGAAAATGCACACTAATCAATGACAAAAAAGACATCGGCAGTTGCGTGGGGTAGGACACAGAGATTACAGTGTTACAGAAAACTTCTGGGGGTGATGGAAATGTTCACTATCTTAATGGTGTGAAATATTCCAAATGGTGTATACATATGTAAAGCCTTATCAAATCATACACTCTAAACATGGACAGCTCATTGAACATCAACTAACTTCTTAATAAGCTGTAAAAACTGAAAAAAGATAATTATTAAAGCAACATAACAATGTTAGAAGCAGGTATTTCAAGATGACAGCGTTCAGAAAATTCTGAACGCACCTTTTCGCATGAACACAACAAATCTATGGCTACATATGGAATAATTTCCTTGGAAAAGGTCCTGAAAACTTGATGAACAGTGCCTCCTCAAAAAGGATAAAAGAGCTACATCAAGATCGGTAGGAGAGGTAGACATGCCCTAGCTAAAAATCCCACCCCAAGAATGATGACCCCCCAATCAGGAGGGATCTCAATAATGCAGAACTTTCCCCAGAGGAATGAGGGTTTTGTCCTCGCCAGCACGCACGCCAACCCTTGGGTCCTGTACCAAAGACACAGCCCTGAAAATGCTGGGCTCTGAAAAGCAATTTAGAGTATGACAGGGAGAAATACAACTATATGGAATAACGGACCTGCTCTTAAAGAACTCACTCACACACACTCACCCCAGACCAAGTGCAAAAGCAGGAGTCTGATAAATAACTAGGCCACAGATAAAGGGGACCGATTTACTCATCTTAAATTGACCACTGGAAAGACAGGAACCTGTTAGGACTCTTAGCAGGGATAGAGGCACTGGTGGGCATCATTTCTGCAATCTCATTCTACCTTGCTAATGCGGACACTTAGCAGGTGCAATTCTGGCGATCATTCTCTAACTGGCTAGCCCCACACAGCATGCCCCACCCCACGGTGCTGCAGCCGTGTAACAGTAACAGAATGCGTGTCCTGCCCCGGGCACCACAACCACGTATCAAAGAGCCAGGCAAGCTCCCCACCCCATCCCCAACATAGCCACACAACAGCCAGCCCAGAGAACATGCTTCCCTCGCCCTCGGCTGATCAACAGCTGGGTGAGTGCCCCACCCTCGCCACACAGCAGCCAGGGCTCCAACACAGTTGAGGGGTACAGGAAGTCCACAAATTCCCCTGGAGCATGGGCCATGGTGCCCACAAGGGACTGTGCACCTGGGACCCACTGATCATCTCCTAGGTAAGACTACTCCTTCAGGAATGGGAGAGGAAGCTCTTTCACCTAGCACAGAGAAACACACACAGAAGATCAGGCAAAACGAGGACACAGGGGTATGTTCCAAATGAAAGAACAAGACAAAACTCCAGAAAAAGACCTTAATGGAACAAAGCTAAGTATATACCCTATGAAGAGTTCAAAGTAATGGTCACAAGGATGATACTGAACTCTGGCAAAGAATGGATGAACACAAAGAGAATTTCAACAAAGACATAAAAAATATAAGAAATTACCAAACACAAGTCACAGCGATGAAGAATACGATAAATGCACTAGAAATAGACTACAGAGGTTTAACAGCAGACTGGATAAAGCAAAAAGAACAGATCATTGAGCTGTAAGACAAAGCAATGGAATTATCCCAGATCTAGCAACTAAAAGAAAAAAGATTTAAAAGAAGTGAATACACCTTGAAGGGCCTAGAGGCCAACATCAAGCAGACTAATATACATATTACAGGGGTCCCAGAAGCAGAAGAGAGAGATGAAGGAGAAAAAACTTATTTGAAAAAATAATAGATGAAAACTTCCCTAATCTGAGCAAGGAAACAGATACCCAGGTCCAGGAAAGCCAGCGAGTTCCAAATAAGATAAAACCAAAGAGATCTACACCAAGACATATTATAATTAAAATGGTAAAAGTCAAGGATAAAGAGAGAACCCTAAAAGCAGCAAGAGACAAACATTATGTCACATACAAGGGAAACCTTGTAGTGTAGCTGTGGCCGTGAGGCTATCAGCGACTTTTTGCAGAAATGTCACAGGCAGATGAGAGTGGCATGACATACGCAGAGCGCTGAAAGGAAAGTAAACTTCCAACCAAGAAGACTCTGTCTGGCAAGGTTATCATTAAGAACTGAATGACAGAAAAAGTTTTCTAGATAAGCCAAAGCTAAGAAGTTCACCACTAAATTGGCTGTACGATAAATGTTAAAAATTTTCTTTAAACTGAAAAGAAGTTGATACTAATTAGTAACAAAAATATGTGAGTAATAATCTCAATGGAAAAATATATAGGTAGCAGATTAATCTACCAAACATTCAAAGAAGACTTAAATAACTATCCTTCTCAAACTCTTCCTAAAAAACTGAAGGGCAGTAAGGGCTTCTAAACATATTTTGCAAAGCCATCTTTACCCTGATACCAAAAGCAGACACGAATGTTACAAAAAAAATCACAGGCCAATATCACTGATCAACAAAGATGCAAAAATCCTCAATAAAATACTAACAAACCAAGTCAAACAATACATTAAAAGAATGATAAATCATGATAAAGTGGGGTTTATTCCAGGAGTTCAACGATGATTCAACATCTGCAAATCAATGTAGGACATCACCTAACTAAATGAAAGTTAAAAATCCTAGGATCATCTCAATAGATGTAGAAAAAGCATCCGACAAAATTTAACATCTATATCTGATGTAAAAAAAAAAAAACCCTCAAGAGAGTGGGTATAAAGGAAACATGTCAACTTAATAAAGCCCCTATCTGACAGTCCTATAGCTAACATCACACTTGATGATGAAAAGAGGAAAGGGGCTCTCCTAAGGACAGTAACAAGACAAGGACGCCCCCTCCTGGCACTTTTATTCAACACAGGATCGGAAGACCTCGCCGCAGCAACTGGGCAAGGAAAAAAAATGTACCCAAATAAAGGAGAAAAAGTATCACTATTTGATGATGACATGACATATATATGGAAAACTAAAGAATTAACAAAGGGAGTTCAGTGAAGTCATAGGATACAGTATCAACAGACAGAAATCTGCAGTGTTTCTACACACCAATAACGCAACAACAGAAAGAGAAATTATAACTGGGTCAAAACAAAGTACCTAGGAGTAAGTACAATTAAGGAGATTAAATACATTATACACTGAAAATCATACTGATGAAAGAAACTGAAGAAGACACCAATAAATGGAAAGACATTCTATGCACCTATACTGGAAGAGCAAACACTGTTAAAACGTCCATACCACCCAAAGCAATCTACAGACTCAATGCAATCTCTATCAAAACTCCAACGGCATTTTCACAGAACTAGAACAAACAGTCCTGAAATTTGTATGGAAGGCCAGATGACCCTGAATAGCCAAAGCAATCTTGAAGAAAGAAGCTGCAGGTTTCATGCTTCCTGATTTCAAACTCTACCATAAAGCTGTAGTAATCAGAACAGTATGGTACTGGCATAAACAGATTTATAGATCAATGGAACAGAATGGAGAGGCCAGAAATAAATGACCACGCACGCGGTTAATTAATTTACAACAAAGGAGGTGAGAATACAGGATGGAGGAAGGACAGCCTCCTCGGTAAATGGGGTTGGAAAATCAGACATTAAAATGGGAAACAATGAAATGATGAAATGACCGCTATCTTATCCTGCATAGAAAAAGTAACTTAGTGGCGCCTGGGTGGCACAGCGGTTAAGCGTCTGCCTTCGGCTCAGGGCGTGATCCCGGCGTTCCGGGATCGAGCCCCACATCAGGCTCCTCCGCTATGAGCCTGCTTCTTCCTCTCCCACTCCCCCTGCTTGTGTTCCCTCTCTCGCTGGCTGTCTCTATCTCTGTCAAATAAATAAATAAAATCTTAAAAAAAAAAAAGAAAAAGTAACTTAAATGGATTAAAGACTTGAATGTAAAACCTGAAACCTTAAAACTCCTGTAAGAAAACATAGGCAGTAAGCTCCTTGACATTGGTCTTAGCGATGTTTTTTGAATCTTACAACAACAAAAGCAAAAATAAACAAACAGGACCACATCCAACTAAAAAGCTTTTGTACAGTGAAGGAACCATCAGCAAAATGTAAAGGAACCTACTGAATGGAAGAAGATATTTGTAAACCTTATCTCTGATAAGGGGTTGGTATCCAAAACATAGAAAGAACTCACAAAACTCAACATGAAAAACCAAACCATTTTATTTAAAATTGGGCAGAGGGGGCACCTGGGTGGCTCAGATGGTTAAGCATCTGCCTTCAGCTCAGGTCATGATCTCAGGGTCCTGGGATCGAGCCCCATGTTGGACTCCCTGCTCCTCAGGGAGTATGCTTCTCCCTCTCCCCTTGCTTATGAGCTCTCTCTCAAATGAATAAAATCTTTAAAAAAGTAAAATAAAATTGGGCAGAGGAGCTGAATAGACATTTTTCCAAAGAAGACACAAATGACCAACACACACATAAAAAGATGTTCAACATCACTCATCAGGGACACGCAAATCAAAATCACAATGAGATATCACCTCACACCTGTCAGAATAGCTATTATGACAAAGACAAGAAATAACTAATGTTGGAGAGGATGTGAAGAAAGGGGAGCCCTCATGCATGTGACAGAGGAATGCTCCCTGGGGCAACCAATGTGCAGAACAGTATGGAGTTCCTCAAAACATGAGAAACAGAACCACCGTATGACCCAGCAATCGCACTTCTCCGTATCTACTACAAGAAATGATAAATGCACCTACCCGTTCACTGCAGCATTCAGTACAACATCCAAGACGTGAAGACAACTGAGACAGCCACTGACAGATGAATGGCTAAAGAAAAATATGGTGTTTCTATGTGCATGATGTATGTATCACAGTACGTACGGAATATAATCATATATACGCAATGGAATACTAAGCCATAAAGAAGAATGACAGCTGGCCATTGAGTCAACATAGATGGACCTTGAGGGCATCATGCTAAGTGAAATAAGTCAGAGAAAGACAAATACTGGACGATTTCCTATGTATGTGAAATTTAAAAAACAAAACAGAACAGAACAAAACCCAGATTCACAGATACAGAGAACAAAGTGGTAGCTGCCGGGGGAGGGCGAGGGTGGACAGAAGTGGGTGACAGACATGAAGAGGTACAAACCTCCAGTTACAAATAAGCGTTGGGGATGTAATGTCCAGCATGGGATCGACAGTCATATCAGACTAATTCTGTAAGGTAGCAGATGGTAGCTAGACTTGTGGTGGTGATCAGCTCTCAACTACACCAATATCAAATCACTGTGTTGTGTGCACATCAACCTAATAAGATACTGTATGAAATTATAATAATAATAAAAACAGTGTTAAGAAGTTCAGAGAGTAACCAGGAAAGTGAAAAAGTGGACGTTAGGGTCAGTACAAACACTGGCTAAAAATTCATCTGTGTCCTATAACACCTCTTGCATGTTTAAATTTTCCTGATGGCCTCAACATTTATTTGAAGGGTCATGCGGTTGCGATGGATTTTAAGGCCCTTCAGTTCAGGGCAGTTTTGGCATGTCTATAACATGTTGATAAAGCTGAGACCATTACCTTGCAGAATGTCCCACATTCTGGATCCAATGGTGTTTTTTAATTTGTTCCTTACTCCCTGTGATTCCTGCTAACCAGGAGTCGTTCTAAAATCTCACCTGGGTTCAAGTTCACTTTTCTTCAGAGAGGCCTTTGCAAAGTGTACTTTCGACTGCGTCGCACCAGGAGGCACTCAGTGTCTGCAGGACCCCACTCTGATGGGCAGACTCATCACTGGGCACAGGGAGCGGCTGCTGATCCCTCCCCTGCAAACTTCCCCATCGACCTTCCAGGCACCAGTCCCAAATTCGGTAACAATTTTATGAATCAATTACTTTATTAGGATTTGTAAAAGTGATATTTCAAATTCTGTCCTTCCTTCTCTTTATTATTGAGAATTATTCAATAAAGAAGAATATTTTTTCATCAATTTCCCTTCCATTATCATGAAACCTCATTCACAAAGCAGATAAATGCTTGTTTCCCTTTAACAGCTTAGTTTTCAAACTAAGAGACATTTTTATTTCTTACTAAATGGTAACACAGAAAAGTAAAGTATGAAGTTTATAATGTTAGTGAACTTAGTGTTTCCTTGTAAACATTCAAAAATAAAAAAAAAATTATCGCGTATGTTACATAATTAAATAGACTGCTAATGTCTTTCAATTCTTTTGCTTTTGTCTTAAATGGTCTTAGAACTTGAAAAGCGGCAAGTAATCAAATCCAGACTTGCCTACCCACAGAAATCCGAGGTTGACACTCGCGAACCAAAGTTCACAGCACCTCTTGCTGCTGACGGTGCGACTGGCAAAGCTGTAGCACACAAATACGTCCCGAAACATGAGTAAATACACTCAGATGGGAGGATATGTGAGACAGAAGAGCATCTTCAGCTTCCTGATGTCACAAAATAAATGCACCAGGACCTTGTGTCTTCTGCAGGAATGGAGGAAAACCCCGTGCGTCAGGGTCAGCACAGCTGCTGAGAGCTCCTAACAGCCACGCAGCGCACCGTGGCTAAAATTATTACACGAGCCATTAATCTGCAAATCTTCAGCAATAGAAAAACCATCATTAGGAATAAACATAACTCCTTCTAAGAACTCTGCTATGAAACTGCTATTGGGTCCAAAGAAATAATCAAGTTCTGGAACTCCAAAGCATGTTTAGAAAAAAAGTAACTGAATACGCAGCTAGCACTTAAAAACACATAGCTCCTACAGACAAACAAGCATGGTGCCTTAACAGAAATTCTTTCTCTAGAGAATTCCAGCTACTAAGGAACGTGATCAGGAAGAACCTCCTCCCCAAACCTGCAGAACCAAGGCCCCGCAGCCGTTCCCTGCCTTGTCTCTGCCTAGTCTCCCCTCTGTGGTCACTGCTGCCACACTGCCCTGCACTCATCAAGGCCACTCACAGGCTCCCCACTCACCGGGCTCCCCCCACTCACCAGGCTCCCCACTCACGGGCTCCCCACTCACCAGGCTCCCCCCACTCACCAGGCTCCCCCCACTCACCAGGCTCCCCACTCACCAGGCTCCCCCCACTCACCACGCTCCCCACTCACGGGCTCCCTACTCTCTAGCCCCCCTGGGCCCCTGCTGCCTCCTGGCCTCACATCCCACCAGCCCTTCCCCACCTCCCACTGTGCTGCAGCCCCATCTGTCTCACTGCAGTCCCTCCAATTAAAACTCAGGGATGGCCCCTAAGTACACAGAAGGGTGTTAAAAATACACATTAAGACCACAATGAGATACTATGTTAACCCACTCTATTAGCAAATTGGAAGGCATTCAAAAATACTACCGACTGGTGGGAACTAAAGGATGTAGATACTACAGTCTTCCGGTGAAAATGTGAAGTAGTACAGCCATTAAAAGCATTCTGACACAATTCTATTCGTAGATATGTACCTGGAGAAACTCTGCTCAGACATACCATGAGACATGTACACAAATGGACATACTGTGTAGTTTGCCATAACTAAAAAATGAGGAGTTTTATTTATATAATGAAATACTATAAAGCAATAATAATGAAACTACAGCTAAACCAGTAACATAAACAGAATACTAGAAAAATAACGTACAGTGAGATATTCAAGCCCTAGAACACCACACGCAATACAGTGTTTTATCAATTAAAAAATTAGCAAAATGAAGCAATATGCTTTTAGGAACAAGTGTGTGTGTGAATGCATGCATGCAATACAACTACTAAAAAAGTTTAAAACAAAAGAGAATGTTGGCTCCTTTAGCAGAATGGGAAAGGAACACAACAATCATGGAAGTTGATTCAAGTTACTGGTAATATTGTTGCTCTTCATTATTGGTTCATGAGTTTCATTTTATCATCATGCTTTTAATGTTTTGTATATATATTACTGTTATATATATGCCTTTATATAGATGAATGATTTTATTTTGAAAAGACAGTAAAAATTTTAGAACTAAAGAAATACACGCGAGTCCAACAGAAATATAAATCTTGAAGGAAAACTTCCAAATTCATTCTATGAGGCCAGCGTTACCTTAATCCCCAAACCCGACAAAGCCTCCACCAAAAAGCAGAATTACAAACCAATATCCCTGATGAACACAGATGTAAAAATTCTCACCAGATACTAATAGGACCAAGCAGTACATTAAAAGGATGACTCACCAGGACCAAGAGGGACATACTGCTGGGCTGCAAGGTGGTTCAACACCCACAAATCAATGGGATCCACCACATTAACAAAAGAAAGGGCAAGAACCATACGATCCTCTCAACTGACGCAGAAAAAGCATTTGACAAAATACAGGATCCTTTCTTGATTAAAACTCTCCACAGTGTAGCAATAAAGCAAACATACCTCAATATCATAAAAGCCATGTATGAAAGGCCCACAATGGGGGAAACTGAGAGCTTTTCCTCTAAGGTCAGGAACAGGACAGGGACGTCCACGCTCACCACTATTGTTCAACATAGTACTAGAAGTCCTACCCTCGGCAATCAGACAACAAAAAGAAATAAAAGGCATCCAAACTGGCAAAGAAGAAGCCAAACTCTCACTCTTCGCAGATGACATTGATACTTTATGTGGAAAACCCTAAAGACTCCACCAAAAAACAGCTAGAACTCATTCAGGAATTCAGCAACATGGCAAGATACAACATCAATGTACAGATACCAGTTACATTTCTATACACTAACAGTGAAACAGAAGAAAGAGAAATTAAGAAACAGATCCCATTTACAATCACACCAAAAACCACACGATACCTAGGAATAAACCTAAACAAAGAGGTAAAGGATCTGTACTCTGAAAACTATAGAACACTCATGAAAGAAATTGAGGAAGATACAAAGAAATGGAAAAACGTTCCATGCTCATGGATTAGAAGAATAAATATTGTTAAAATGTCTATGCTGCCCAGAGAAATCTACATATTCAATGTAATTCCTATCAAAATACCACCAGCATTTTTCACGAGCTAGAAGAAATAATCCTAAGTTTTATATGGAACCAGAAAAGACCCAAAACAGCCAAAGGAATGTTGAAAAAGAAAACCAAAGCTGGAGGCATCACAATGCTGGACTTCAAGCTCTATCACAAAGCTGCAATCTTCAAGACAGCATGGTACTGGCACAAAAACAGACAGAGATCAATGGAATGGAATAGAGAGCCCAGAAATGGACCCTCAACTCTATGGTCAACTAATCTTTGACAAATCAGGAAAGAATATCCAATGGAAAAAAGACAGTCTATTCAACAAATGGTGTTGGTCAAACTGGACAGCCACATGTAGAAGAATGAAACTGAACCATTCTCTTACACCATCCACAAAAATAAAGTCAAAATGGATGAAAGACCTAAATGTGAAACAGGACTCCATCAAAATCCTAGAGGAGAACACAGGCAGCAACCTCTTCAAACTTGTCCACAGCAACTTCTTGTTAGCCACGTCTTCAAAGGCAAGGGAAACAAAAGCAAAAATAAATTACTGGGACTTCATCAAGATAAAAAACTTTTGCACAGCAAAGGAAACAGGTGACAAAACTACAAGATGACCTGCAGAATGGGAGAAGATATTTACAAATTTCCTATCAGATAAGGAGCTAGTATCCAAAATCTATAAAGAACTTACCAAGGAGGACACAGGATGTGATGAGCACTGGGTGCTATATACAACTGATGAATTACTGAACTCTACATCTGAAACTAATGATGTACTATATGTTGGCTGATTTAATTTAAATTAAAAAAAAAAAGAACTGGGGCGCCTGGGTGGCACAGCGGTTAAGCGTCTGCCTTCGGCTCAGGGCGTGATCCCGGCGTTCTGGGATCGAGCCCCACATCAGGCTCCTCTGCTATGAGCCTGCTTCTTCCTCTCCCACTCCCCCTGCTTGTGTTCCCTCTCTCGCTGGCTGTCTCTCTCTCTGTCAAATAAATAAATAAAAAATCTTTAAAAATAAATAAATAAATAAATAAAAAATAAAAAAAAAAGAACTTACCAAACACGCCCCCCCCCCCAAAATAATCCAGTCAAGAAATGGGCAGAAGACATGAATAGACATTTCTCCAAAGACGACATATAAATGTCCAACAGACACACGAAAAAATGCTCAACAGCCCTAGGGACCAGAGAAATACAAATCAAAACCACAATGAGATACCACCTCACGCCTGTCAGAAAGGCTAAAATTAAGGCAGGAAACAATAGATGTTGGCCAGGATGTGGAGAAAGGGGAACCCTCTTATACTGCTGGTGGGAAGCCACTCTGGAAAACACTATGGAAGTCCTCCAAACAGTTACAAATAGAGCTACCCTATGACCCAGCAATTGCACTACTAGGTATTTATTCAAAGGATACAAACAAGTGATCCGGAGGGGCACCTGCACCCCAATGTTTACAGCAGCAATGTCCACAACAACCAAACAGTGGAGACAGCTCCCATGTCCACTGACAGATGAATGAATAAAGAAGATGTGGTTTATATATACAATGGACTATTACTCAGCCATCAGAAAGGTGAAATCTTACCATTTACACTGACATGGATGGAACCAGAAGGTGTTATGCCCAGCGAAATAAGTCAAACAGAGAAAGATAACTATCATATGATTTGGAACTTAAGAAACAAAACAGATGAACACAGGGGAAGGGAGGGGAAAATAAAGTAAGATGAAATCAGAGAGGGAGACAAACCACAAGAGACTCTTAACTATAAGAAACAAACTGCAGGTGGCTGGAGGGGAAAGGGGTAGGGGATGGGGTAACTGCAGGATGGGCATTAAGGAGGGCACATGATGCAATGAGCACTGCGTGTTATATGCAACTGATGAATCACTAAATACCCCTGAAACTATTAATACTCTATATGTTAATTAATCAAATTTAAATTAAAAACAAATATAAATCTTAGGAGAAAAATGAAGCCCATTAAAAGGAGAAGCCATATTAAGGTTTGTGGGAAGTTGCTATTTTATGTAAGTCAGGAAAGGTCTGCTTGATAAGGTCACCTGAAGGGAATACCAGAGTAAGCCATACAGATGTCTAGGAGTCAAAGTTCCTGGCAGAGGAAACAGAACACAAACCTGGTATAGGCAGAAGCCTGTGGTCAGGGTGGTCTGTGTGCTGCCCCGAGTGGACTAGGAAAGGAAAAGCAGAAGACAAAGACAGAGGGAGGGGTGTGTAGGTGTTTGGAGACCTTTGTACTCTGAGTTGGATGGGAAATGACTGGAGGAAAATGACAATTGCTATCACCATCTATGAACTATGGAAATGTCCATCATTTTATTGGAACACCTATTTCCTGAGTTGGACTGACCTTGCCCAGAAGCCAAAATCCCTCTAGGAAGATTTAAGGGCTTGTGTAAATATTGATTCAATTGACTTAAGACTTTTTTCTGAATCATGCAGGGTATTAACTAGATGCAGAAAAGTAAGAACTACTTGCAACAAAATTTCACAATTATCTCAGACTGCTCTAGAGATTCGTTGATTTCTAAAGAAAGGAAATAGTTTTGTTGAAGACAGTGTTAAGAATGCAATTTAAGACTGCACATCCCACAGTTTACCAATTCCATAAGTAATAGCTCAAAACTGTTAAAGTGTAAAATATTACATAGGCTATCCAAAGACAACACATCTTTTTCTCATAGCCGTGGAACAAAATCACACACACAATACAAACATTTATTATTTTGGGGTGGGGGGTTTAAATGGACAAGAGAAACTGACAGTTACCAAATTCACAAAATTCCTAGGTTGGTTTTTGGGTGGTTTTTTTTTAGATTTTTTACTTATTTACTTGACAGAGAGAGCACAAGCAGTGACAGAGGGAGAGGGAGAAGCAGGCTCCCTGACAAACAGAGAGCCCAACACGGTGCTCAATCCCAGGACCCTGGGATCATGACCCAAGCTGAAGGCAGACGCTCAACTGATTGAGCCACCCAGGCACCCCAAATTCCTAGTTTAAAACACTCATTTGCGAAAAAATTCTTAAGAATGGTGAATTCTTGGAGACAGCTTTCTATATTTAATAATTCAAGAAACCGGATTCTAGTGCTGGGCCTACCACTTACCAGGTCATGACAACGGGAACTCACTACATCTCTAAGTGAAGTTTTGAATAGATTATTTCTAAAGTCTGATCCTGCAGGACGATACCTTTTGTTAATTCTGAGCCTACAGTCAAGTAAGAAATCTAACTTTGACTAAATCGTCAAAGAGAATCTGATATGCAGGGGCGCCTGGGTGGCTCAGTCGTTAAGCACCTGCCTTCAGCTCAGGGCATGATCCCGGCATTCTGGGATCGAGCCCCATATCAGGCTCCTCCACTGGAAGCCTGCTTCTTCCTCTCCCGCTCCCCCCTACTTGTGTTCCCTCTCTCACTGGCTATCTCTGTCAAATGAATAAATAAAATCTTTAAAAAAAAGAGAGAATCTGATATGCAGATTTCATGTTATTCAGAATACCAAAATGAGAAATGCTCTTCAGTTTCTCAAATCTCTAGTAAAGACGCTTTCAACGGAGGGTGCCAAAGAATCACCCCAAAATATGAATTTCAAAGCCCCAATCCCTAACAGTCTGATTTCACACATCTTGGACAGAACTTAGCAGTTTGTCTTTGAAAACAAACTTCCCAAGTAATTCTCACGTAAGTGGCCAGCACCACCACCCTAGATACTCCCTAGGGGTTAACTTAGCAGTAAGACGCACGTCAGTTTGATGATTCATCTACACCTGCAATTGTGGGTGAACAGTTAACTTCAAAAAGAGGGAAAGAAAAGAAAGTCATAAAGGGGGCGCCTGGGTGGCACAGCGGTTAAGCGTCTGCCTTCAGCTCAGGGCGTGATCCCGGCGTTATGGGATCGAGCCCCACATCAGGCTCCTCCGCTGGGAGCCTGCTTCTTCCTCTCCCGCTCCCCCTGCTTGTGTTCCCTCTCTCGCTGGCTGTCTCCATCTCTGTCAAATAAATAAATAAAATCTTTAAAAAAAAAAAAAGAAAAGAAAGTCATAAAGACACGAATCTGTTGATTTTACAGTGACAAGGAGATAAATCCAGGAAAGAGAAAGAGAAAGAGGAAGCAACAGAATTGCTTGGAGAGTTGAGGTCCTACAGATCCACAGCCACGGTTTTGAACGGAGAGGTTACGTGGGGAAGCACAGAGACCATAGTTACTGGCGCAGGCAAGCGCATGTGGTTACTGGACACGCTTTCAAAACCCCCGAGTAGATACCTAGTTACTTCTCTGACTGCTTCATTCTGGCTCTAGGGTCGCACCAACAGGGTTAAAGCTTCCCGTTCCTCGACGATACTGCACACCTAATACCCAATTCCTGGTGAGAATCTTGCCGCTCCCCAGCTGGCCTGTCGGACTTCACCACAATCTCTGCTTGTCAGACGGCCTACTATGGACCATTCTCTCTGCGTGGATGATTGAAGAAATGTTCTTACCAGAAGGTTGAAAAATATGTAAACTGATATATCTGAGGTAAAATTTTCAATTACTAGAGAGCTCAAGACCCGTCAGGGGTAGAAGTAATTGTAGGCTGTTTACACTGATTTTATGTGGTAGATGTTGATATTTAACTCAAAATAACAACAAGAAAAAGGAACAAAATATCACACCATTTTTTTCTAAGCTACATGCTGCACCTTTTCTTAGCCTGGAGAATATGCTGTCACTGCATGATTATCAACAAATGCAAACATAAAAAACAGTTGTTAAATAAACTATTATTAGAAGTGTCTCCTACAGTTGAACTCGTTGCAGATATCTTCAACACCTAATTTCTTTTAAAAGAGAAATAAAACAAACTTCTACATAACAAAAAGCTAACTTTCCATCGTCCTTTAGTGACTATAATTAACAAACTTGTGTCTTATTCTATTTATTAGATTTTCTGACATATCAATGAAGATGTACAATAACTAAAATCCATCCTCAAAAACCACTGAAGAGGAAAACCACCAAACCCAGATCCCATACAAGACACACACACGTGCGCGCACAAAAAGAATGAGATGAGACGATGCATGTAAAGTACTTGGCATGAGCACTGAGTAACGTACAGAACTGCTGAGTCACTATATTGTACACCTAAGATTAATGTAACACCATACGATAATCATACTTGAATTTAAAAAAATTTTAAAAATTAAAAAAAAGAAAAAGGCACATAACATACACCCACAGATATCTCCTTTTCTAAACACATATAACCTTATAAAAATTCTATCTTTTCTATTTTGTAAAAATTGTACCTCTGTTTCAGGAATGATACAGAAATACTTTTATGATAGCTATGTATGAGAACTATCAAGTAGTAGTGGGTTTTTAGTTTGTACTCACTCAACTGTTCACAATATGTATTATATTTATATGTATATATACATATGTATATATATGCATATTTCATGAATCAACTTATTGATTTACTAATTATTTACTACTTCCTGTAGGCTTTATAAGATCTGAAAACTTCCTGAAACTGCAAAATTTTGTGTGTATGTACTTGCATGTATTTTTCTGAGGAGAGAACGCTAAAAGGGATCCATCATACAAAAGCAGAGGTTAAGAACTACCGCCCTCAACGATGACTGTTACTGGTCCTGATGCTTCCGTGAGTACACCACAACTTCTTCTACTACTCCTCTATTGTTACCATTTTGAATTTATAAAATGCTGCTTTACAAATAATGCTGAAATGAGACCCGCTGTAACTTTACAACTGGTTACTGACTAAGAATCAATCAACCTTTAGAAATGCAACTGTTAGGGGCGCCTGAGTGGCGCAGTCGTTAAGCGTCTGCCTTTGGCTCAGGGTGTGATCCCAGGGTCCTGGGATCGAGAACCTCATCGGGCTCCCTGCTCCGCTGGGAGCCTGCTTCTTCCTCTCCCACTCCCCTGCTTGTGTTCCCTCTCTCGCTGGCTGTCCCTCTCTCTGTCAAATAAATAAAATCTTAAAAAAAAAAAAAAGCAACTGTCAGGTCATATTCACACACCATGACAGTTTCTCCAGGGCACCTGCTATGCTACGTTCAGGTCCACGACTGGCTCAAGGATGCAATAAAAACACATTTGAAAGTAAACAGCTACGGTGTGGCAAGAACGTCCTCATACGATAAATGTCCTTAACTGGACAACGAGCACTCTCTCGTAGCTGATACCGCAGAAGGCAGTGGGCATGAGGGTCTCACATTCTCTACAAGGAAAAAGAAACCATCCAAATTCATACAGAGACTGAAAAAATGAAGAAACACTCAGTAAGCAACAGGATAGAATCAATGACATAATGAAAATTTCAGAATAATGATGAACAGATATTTTTCAAAATTTAGTGAGAATTATAAAACAGGTTCAAGAAACTCAATGAATACTAGCAGTGAGATGAACAAAAAGGGAGGGAAGGAGACCCTGTAGGGAACCAACCACCGGCTAAGCGGCAATCCACAAACAGGAGGGATACCACAGGCCGGCACAGAGACACTCACTCCCTGAGAAGAGGGTGGAGCCTCAACTTGGGCCCCCCTGGCTCCAGGGACCCGCACTGGGAAGACAAGCCCCCATGATGACTGGCTGTGAAAATCGGCGGGCTTAGCTCCAGGAGATAATCAGGAGAGCGGAATCTCTGCTCTTCCAAGGCCAGCACGCTACATCATTAGGCCTCAGATCCAGCACACAGGCACCTTTTCAAAGGGAAGTTTAGAAAGTGCCTAGGAAACAGATGAGGGTGGCTGGAGGGGACGTAGGCGAAAGGACAAGGGTCACTGGGGGATGGTCACGAAGAAGGGCATGTGATGTGATGATGAGCGGTGGGGGTTATATGCAACTGATGGATCACTAGATTCTACCCCTGAAACTACTAATACTCTGTATGTTAATTAACTGAATTTAAATAAAAAAAAAAAATAAATTTTAAATAACAACAACAAAAAAAATGCCTAGGGTATAAGTGAAGGAGATTTCCTAATTCTAGGACTTGCGCCAGAGGGGCAGGGACCTGTAGGAGCTTTCTCTGGGAGAGAAGATATGAACAAACACCACTTTTCTTCCCTCTCGCTAGCCTAGCTGGCCTGATTCTGACACTACGTACCCACCGGAACCCCTTGCCCCGCCCTGGCATGCCACCACCCTCTGGCCTGCCCAACCCTACCAGCTGAAAAGGCACCCTTCCCAAGTGGCTCCCAAGCTGCCACACCTGATGGGCGGCCCGAGTGGTGACCAGCTCACCCCGGCAGGGACCCCTGTCTTACCACACGGCGCGGGCAGGCTCCGCGGGAGCTACTGCCCCAGCCCAACAGCAATACGTACACATCTGTCAACAGTTAGTTTAAACATAAATGGACTAAGTGCTCCGATCGAAAGACGGAGCGCCTGGATTAAAAACAGCAAGACCCCTGGTATGTGCTGACTTTAAAAGACCTGAAGACACATACAGAGTGGAAGGGACTGAAACAGATAATCCATGAAAACAGAGGAGAAAACAAGTCAGTAACAATACTTAGATCAGACAATATAGACTTTAAAACAAAGTCTGTACAAAAGAGACGAAGAAGGGTATTAAATAAGGATAAAGGGATCAATCCAACAAGAATGTAAGAACTGTAAATATGTATGTATGTACTCAACATAGGAGCACCTAAATATATAAAGCGAATATTGATAGACATAAAGGACGGTACTGACAGTAATTCAGTAATAGTAGAGGACTTTAACACCCCATTTACATTAACGGACTGATAATCCAAAGAGAAGCAGTAAGGAGACACTGGCTTTCAAGGGACTGAACAGATAAAAAGAGAATATTCCATTTCAAAAATGAAGAACACATATTCTTGTCAAGTGAACATGATTTATTCTCCATAACAGATCACATGTTAAAACACACAAGAAGTTTCAGTAAGTTTAAGAAGACTGAAAAAATATCAAGCACCTTTTCCAACGACAATGATAGGAAACTAAAAATCCATTACAGTTACCGTCCAACACATGCAGGCTAAATACCACGCTACCAAACAACCAATGTGCCAATGAAGAAAGACAAGAGAAAATAGAAAAATACCTTAAGACAAATGAAAATGGAAACGCAATGGCTCGAAATGCTTGGGAAGGAACAAAAGCAGTTCTAGAAGGGAAATTTATAGAGATAGAGACCAACCTCAAGAAACAAAAAATCTAACTTTCCACCTAAAGGGACCAGAGAAAGAACAACAAACAAAGCCCCAAATTAGAAGAAAGAAAGAAATAATAGAAAGCAAAAATAAAGAAATACAGATTTAAAAAAAATAGAAAATATCAATAAAACTAATTGAAAACTATTGAAAAGATAAAGTGGTAAACCGTTACAAGAATTACTCAAGAGTAAAACAGAAGAGCTTCCCGGGAAGATGGTGGAATGGGAGCCCCCAAGCATATCTCATCCCATGACACAACGAGGTAGCACCCTTATCTGCATAAATAACCCAGGAAATGACCTGGAGACTAGCAGAGCAGACTCTCCACAGCTAAATGTAGAGAAGAGGCCACACTGAAGAAGGCAGAAAGGGCAGAGTCACGGGAGGGAGCCAGACGGACCCATGGAACAGTGTGTGGGGGCACGGAGCGGGGAGAGGAGCAGACCCCACAGCAGGCGTCCCACATACAGGGAGACCCACAAAGGGAAGATGAACCCACTTAACAGTCTACTCTGAAAACCGGAGGCACCTAACTTTGCGAATTCTTACCATCAGTGGAGTCTGACACCTGGAACTTTAAAAATCAGAGAGCTCAGATCCGGGAGACGCAGCGTCCCCTCCTCTGAAGAGACACAGCCTAGAAGCAGCACTCTGGACACCATTTCCCTCCCCTGCGGTCCGGCCTTAACACCAGCAGGCATAGGCACAGCAACACAGCTCACCACCTAGCGTGCTAACTGTGCTCCCCACGCCCACATTCTCCTGCGCACAGGCCTGGGCTCCAGAACTCCTCCCACTGGACACCGCTGCAGCCCCTGCTAACACGGCCTGACCCGCGCCTGTGCTCTTCCACAGTGTGTCCCCTCCAACCCCACTGGCCTTAGGTCATCGGTGGCTGCAGGTCTCGTCCTCCGCCAGTGGACCAGCACCTTACTAACCTGACGCGCCCCACCCTGGCTGGAGCCCTCCCAAAGATGTGCCACAGGTTGGCAGTGCACCAACAGCACTGACAGGGGCTGGCACCCCTCCAAAGGGACCCCTGCTCCAGGGGGAGGGAAAGAGAAGCACAGACACCAGTCAGACACCGGCCCCAGCAGCAGGAGACACTGCCCACCCAAGGAAGTTTCTCAGGGGACAACGCAGGGAAAGTACCCTGAGCTTCGGTATGACCGCATCTCTGGGGAAGTCTTGGTCTGATTCAACACAAGCCCAAAGTGGCCCCAGACTGGCCCACAAACAATACACAATCCTCCCATGACAGGCACAGCCACCGAGACAAGCAGACTGAAGGCAGCTCAGCCACAAGAGTAGGACGCGTGCCACACACCCAGCAGACGCCCCAGAAGCCCAAGTGCAGACACAAACACACCCAGGCCAGGGCAACGGGTCCAAACCCCAGAAGCAAACCACGATGATGGCCAACTGACCTGTGACCAAGCAGGAAAGAATATCCAATGGGAAAAAACAGTCTCTTCACCAAATGGTGCTGTGAAAATTGGACAGTCACGTGCAGAAGAATGGAACTGGACCATTTCCTTACACCATACACAAAAATAGACTCAAAATGGATCAAAGACCTAAATGTGAGACCTGAAACCGTAAAAATCCTAGAAGAGAGCACAGGCAGTGATCTCTCTGCCATCAGCTGTAGCCCCATCCTTCTAGATACATCTCCTGAGGCAAGGGAATGAAAGGCACAAGTAAACTATTGGGGCCTCATCAGGATAAAAGACTCTGCACAGCAAAGGACATAATCAAAAATAAAGGCAGCCTACTTAATGGGAAAAGATATTTGCAAATGACATATCAGATAAAGGGTTACTATCCAAAATCTATAAAGAACTTACACAACTCAACACCCAAAAACAAATAAGCCAATTAAATAATGGGCAGAAGATATGAATAGACATTTCTCCAAAGGAGACATACAAGCGGCCAACAGACACATGAAGAAATGCTCCACATCACTCACCATCAGGGAAATGCCAATCAAAACCACAATGAGACATCATCTTACACCAGTCAGAATGGCTAAAATCAACAACACAGGAAACAACAAATGTTGGTGAGCATGCAGAGAACAGGGAACCCTCTTACACTGTTGGTGGGAATGCAAACTGGTGCAGCCACTCTGGAGAACAGTATGGAGGTTCCTTGAAAAATGAAAAACAGAGCTACCCAATGACCCAGCAATTGCACTACTGGGTATTTAGGCAAAGAATACAAAGACACTAATGTGAACGGATATATGCACCCCTATGTTTATAGCAGCATTATCAACAATAGCCAAATTATGGAAACAGCCCATGTGTCCATGGACTGATGCATGGATAAAGAGGATGGGGTGTATACACAATGGAACATTACTCAGTCATAAAAAAAAAGAATGAAATCTTGCCATTTGCAACGACATAGATGGAGCTAGAGTGTATTATGCTAAGCAAACTAACTCAATCAGACAAAGACAAATATCGTATTATTTCACTCAGATGTGGAATTTAAGAAACAAAACGAATTAGCAAGAGCGGGGGCAGAGAGAGGCAAAGAAACAGGCTCCGAACTACGGAGAACACACTGCTGGGGACCAGAGGGGAGGTGGGAGGTGGGCAGGGGGATGGGGGAAATGGAATAGGGATGAAGGAGGGCACCTGTTGTGATGAGCACTGGGTTATGTATATGGAGCGGCTGAATCACTATATTGTACACCTGAAACTAATATTACACTGCATGATAACAACACTGGAATTAAAATAAATAACTTTTAAAAAATGTTGCCTTAGAATAATCACAGGAGGTAAAATAAATATATTTTGGAGGAAGTGATATTGTTCAATGTTATTTTACTAATTTTAACATTTGTATTAATATAGAACTCCTTGGCTCTTTTAAAATTTACTTAAGGTAGAGCTGGAATCTACCATGCTAGATAAAATGAAAATTTTAAAGAATGGCTTGTGGGGTCTGAAGTATTAAATCGAATTTCATATTGTTGGCAACGTTTTTTCTACCCAGCACCTCTTTTCTTGGTTACCTGAGAACTGATTATGCGCTGAGACGAGCGAGCTATATTGGCAGGAAGACCGAAGAAACTCGGTTTGTCATCCTCTGGAAGCTTTTCAATGACAGCACGGTAGTCCTAAATGTAAAGAAGTGAAAAACAGCATTTCTATCAAGACTGATGTTGCAACCACTAAAACCAGAAAGAATAGATATTGGGAAGTATTAAATTATAAGTTACTCATATGTTCACATTTTCCAGGTAAATCTAACTTTCAGTCTATGTAATACTTAGTTGCCTACAGAAAATATTCTTGGTCATTACTACCTCTTCATCCCTAAATTTAAAAAATACAGTATCACATAATTTAACTCACCACATTCAAAGGGACCCCACGTGTACAATATTATGTGACACATTTTTAGGAAAGCCCTGAACCTACCCAAGACTAATCTGCAGAGTGCAGTTTTGCTTATTCCAAGAAAAATATTCCAGCTATTTTCCCAAACTTACAGAACCCCGTGAACCTACATACACACGCTCTGGTAAGCAAGCACTGCTCTATCAATCGCGTCACATGAAGCAGTTCCACAGCGAGTCTTCAGTCCGCCGCTGAGATGTAATGAAACACACTGATAATCCTATCGTTTCCTTCCAAGAATTACTGTACGCACTGCAAAGGGTCATTTATCAAGCAAGCATCTGCAGTTATTGACTCTAAACTCTAGATGGGAAACTTAAGTGTAGACCAAGAGGGTTTATCCACTTTGGCTCAAGGTTAAGAACTGTTCTGTTTGGTTGTTGTCATGCACAGGACGTACTGCACACGTGTCTACACTGTTCCTGTGGAACTTGGAGAAACGGTCGTTTCTGCCCCCTCCTATCATCCTTTCTCATCCCTGGCAGCTGTCCCTGAAGTCCTTCCAATGCAACAGTTGGACTTCAGGAAGCCCAGGGCCTGAAAACATGTCCAATTTTGGAAAGACATGCTGTTTTCTTAAGTTTTTCCCATCCTGAAACTCAACACGTGTTACTTCCCCAAGGTGTTCAATCACAACATGTTCATGTATACGTAATTATGCATGTATGTGAGCATGTGGATACACGCTTGTCCACGTGTGCACGTGCACAGTGTAGGGCACAAGCAGGTGCTCTCACCTTCCTGGGAAGTTCTGGTTTCCTCCTTCTGTAGAACTCTATTAGATGGAAACTTAACACTGATTCTCATAAATCATCCTACAAATATAAAACTCTTATTCTCTATTGATACCCTTTGCTCATTTCAAAACAGCTGTGAACTTCGCTCATGTATGCTGGCTAGAAACTTCCCCCCAACCATACACAGCCATGTTTCCTAAATGACAGACAGCTACACATCCACACTGATTTGTCCTCACTTGGAGGCAAAAGAATATACACCAAATGATAACATTTACGTGAAGCTCAAAAGCTGGCAAAATTAACATAGGTAGGGGCGCCTGGGGGGCTCCATTGGTTAAGCTTCTGATTTTGTTTCTGCGCAGGCCATAATCTTACGGTACTGGGATCGAGCCCCACATCGGGGTTCCATGCTCAGCGGGGAGTCAGCTTGAGATTCCCTCTCCCTCTGCCCCTCCCCCCACTCATGTGCACACTCTCTCGTCAAATAAATCAATCTTCAAAAAAAAAAAAATCTAACGTAGGCTGTGAGAAGCCAGATGACACCCCCTTTGTGGGGGAGGCACTGACTAGACGGGAGCACAAGGAGGTCTTCTGGGGAGCTGATGATGTTGTTTATGTACCCCTGTGTTAAAATTCATAGCACAATACATTTATGATGTGCACTTTCCTGTAGGAGTTTTCCGTTTAAAGCTCACAGAGAGAGGGAGGACCTGTCAGTGCACTACATGAAATAAATGGACCATGAACAGCCACGGGATGCCTCTATTTGCTGTGGGAAGCCCTCCTGCCAGAAAGTCAGCCCCAGAGAAGCCCATGGTGCCCACGTGGTCTAGAACACGGCCCCAGGGGGCAGACAGGCAGTGGCTCTTACACAATAAATGAGTGAGTGAATGAAAGAAACTGAAAAATAAAATAGATGGAATACTTAACAGGTAAGATATTGAGTAACATATTCGATGTTGGTTTTTAAACTTAGACTTTTGACAATTATGTCACTGAAACAAGAATTTTCTCAAAAAATACTTGGGATGAGAGAAAAATCCACAATCCTGAAAGAAGAACTATATTACTGAGTATGTATCTCTGTAATTCACAAAGAGATATATGATAATATTTAGGTAATAAAAGCATTATTTGGACATTAAACTAAGATGAGTTTGTGGCAAAATAAATTAGAATTGAAACCTTTGGGCTATATTTAGTACTATTTTCTGGAAAAGATGACCTCATTCTATAAGGTCAGCGCATAATCAGTTCTCAAGGTGAAAAGCTCCACCTGGGTAAAATAAACACCCATCCCCAGAAATGCTGCAATCAAAGGCACCTCCCATGTACCCCTCATACAGCTGGGATCTGCTTTAAACTCGTAAGCCAGAAAGCGAAGATACTTGTGCTATTTCTTTCCTGTTCGATAACATACCTGAGCCCTCTTATGCCCACGAAGAAGCAGTATTCGCTCTCCTTCCAGAACTTCACGGTCTTACCTCTACCGTCTTCCTTACCACAACTCTATCCCATTACCATCAAGTAGTCCCTAAATATCCAAGGGGGACAACACACTTGCCCAGAGTTGACAGAACCAGGCCACATACTGGCATTACAATGAATGAGAATTACTTGTGTATTTGAAAAGAAATATGTATTTAACAGTTTAAGAAAGGATTCAAGTATCTGGTAATAGATTAAAAATGACGAATTTTACCTACCAGAATGCTGCAGGATTTTGGTAGAGACAAGGAATACGGGAAAACACTTTTCTTATTCCTTTGGTTTAAAACACCAATTATTGAAGAATTAAAAAACTGTTTCAGGTATGACTGAAGAACTCTAAGGTCAAAATAGTTATCTATACGTCCACCATAAATAGCATTTTCAAGTAAACCGTGTAAAAATTCCCACTGCACATCTTTGGTACCTATAATTTTAAAACATATTTTTATTAGCTTTATCTCTAAGATATTAGAAAGATTCTAAAAATATCCTGAATTATTCTAATATATTAACTAAATTCCTGTCTCCAGTTGTATTTATAGGATATAACAATATACATTTAACTAAGTTAAATCGTTCCTTAAAAGGCTCACTAATAGGAATGTAAAATTCACTAATAAATTCTTATTAATTAATATAATCACAGAGTGGCTAATATTCAGAGATTATTTAATCAAGTAAAATCTGCCAAACATTTTTCCGTGTATAAACTCATTTAAGTCCTCTATCATAGAAGTTAAAATTGCCCAGTTATAGTGATGAAGAAATTGAGGAATAGGGAGGGTGAGTGACCCGAATCAGAAAATCACACAATCCCACAGATCTGAACCAGAATGAGGTGTTCTGAAACCATACTCTTGTCTGCCACACAACACTGCCTCCTTAAATGGGAAATTCCTTAAGAATACATTCAAAACCTAATTTTATACAATGATGAAAATCTCAGTTTGTCACCATCATCTGAATAAGGAAACTCTACAAAATAACTTCACACATCGCAGTCTTGTAATGTCATGATTTTAATAGTCAACTGTCCAGTTGCTACTCTAAAAGAGAAATGTTGTGTAAAACAACACAATGAGACTCTGAAGTTATTATTTCATTTTGCAACAAGAACATTCTCTTCATCACAGTTCAGTGGTAATTGTAATTTTAAACTGTAAGAATTAATTCTCTGGTCTGCAGAGGAGACAAGGAATACGGGACAAAGGAAGCAGCGGAACTTAAACTAGCTCCTAACACACAGTGCACGGCTCGCTAGTTTCCTTACAGGGTACTGTGCACAAAGCCTGAGGGCGGAGTCGCGCCTGCGCTGGTGTCACCGCCCACACTGGCACCGGGTGATGCAGGCTGCCTCCTGCAGGACAAGGCCCAGCAGCAGGAGACTCATTAAAGCTGCTTCCCCGCCCACGTCGCATTATCAACAGTGGCCAAGCCCCCCATCACAGCGGACCTCACCAGGCCTCCACATCCTAGCTCTGCCTCGGTCTCCACTAAATCATGTATTAGTAACGGATGGCTCACTCATTCACAGCTGGCCACCAGGGCATACAGAAACACTGAGGTACCTTTCAACTTATCAAATGCAAATAGCTATTATGTAAAATATTTTATAGAATTTTTAAGATGTTCTTCTTCTTATACCCACTGTTCTCAGAGTAAGGTTCGTTTTGTTCAGGATTAAAGAAGAACGGTACTGAAATTAGAGCAATAGCAGTAACAGTCAACAACCACTGCCAGCTCACTCAATATGTTCGCTGTACTAAATGTCAAGTGTTTCCTGGGGCTTTTCTCACTCAGCCTACTCCAGAATTGAACCAATGGCTATAGGATCTGCTATTCTCCGCATTTTACACATCAGGAAGCTCGGGCATCAAGGCTTACACGTACCCCAGGTCTTAGGAGCTACGTCATTTCTACACCAACCTACCCCTTTAATTAGAAATTTTTCTCCTTTTGGCATTTAATTCTGTACATGTGGAAGTCCCCAATATCCAGAAATTCTGTAATCCCAACATTACCCAGTTAGATCTTTACCATGAGATTCACTACCACCTCTTATTCACATCAATTCAGTGGTACTATTAATTCCATCACAAGCTTCAATCATAATGACAAATCATTCCAACTCCCTGCTTTGGATTCTTCATCTTAAAAGGGCACATACAATGGAATATTACTCAGCCATCAAAAAGAATGAAATGTTGCCATTTGCAACAACGTGGATGGAGCTAGAGTGTATTATGCTAAGTGAGTAAGTCAGAGAAAGACAAACATCACATGATCTCACTCATATGTGGAGTTTAAGAAACAAAACAGATGAACATAAGGGAAGAGGATTAAGAAAAGGAAAAAAAGAGAAGAAATCAATTCATAAGAGATTTTCAACAAGAGAGAACAAATCGGGTGGATGGAGTTAGGTGGGTGGGGGATGGGCATTAAGGGGGACACCTGTGGTGAGTCCTGGGTGTCACGTATTAGTGATGAATCATGACTTCTTCTCTAGAAACCAATACTACACTGTATGTTAACTAACTTGAACTTAAAAACCTGAAAATACAAAAAAAGAAGAAAGAAAAAGAATAATCACCAAGTTGCAATGCAAGCTGAAGCATTAGTACATGTTCTCCAGAAAACTCTGTCAAGATTAATATTAAAAACAACAGCTTACAGAATCAGGAAAGTGGCTACCCTTGGCATGGAATGGGGCAGTGCTGGGTCACATGCATGAGAAGTAAGGGGTGCACTTCTGGAAGGCTGGTAACACTCTGTTGATTTGGAAATAGTTACGAAGTTTCAATATATGACCGTTTATTAAGCTGTAAGTTTATGTAGTTTTCTGACGTAGAATTCAAAACTTGTTAAAGAAAAACTCAATTGGAATATTACTTGGCACTAATGATGAACAAATGGTGAACAAATGAGTATCTTATTTACTCGTACATATATACTCAACATAAATACATCCAACTCTTTACCCAAAGCTCTAGCAGCATTGTTCACCATCACCCCAGAAGACCTACGTGACCACCAGGAAAGTATTACAATCGAAGAGTGGCATACTATACAGCACTGAGAATAAATAATCCATAACTACATGCATCCTCATAGGTCAATCTCTCAAATATAACGTTAAAGAACCTACAGACTGAGGAGTGTATGATGCATGATTCCAGCTCTACAAACACAGACAAAACTGATGTGTATGGTAAGATGCTAGTATTCACCACAAGAGCTGGGGGTGGGGCGGGGTGTTGGGAGACGGTCACAACTGGAAGGCAGTGGTACCGGCGATGTTGTTTCTCAAGTAATGCTCTGGCTACAGGAGCACATTCAGTGTGTGCAAGTTTCACTGAACGGTGATCGTACGATCTTAGTATTTTTTGTATGTAGATCATTCAAAACTTTAATCCCATAAACATATAAATTAAAATGGGACTTGGACACGTCCCAGATGTCTAACCCTATCATTCTGCTAAAGACAAGTTACAGAATCGTTTCTGAGATCTGATATTAATTCAACTAACAGTAACCGAGTAACCTGCTATGGGTGTTGAGGACAAACGTCATTAACAGAACAGTCACAAACATTGCTTTAAGGGAGATCACACTCTAGTGGGAAGAGATAAAATAACAAATGAATAAGCAACCAAAAAAATACTAGGTAGCACCGATGCACTCCAATTACACAACAGAACAAGGGGGTAGAGAGTAACTTTTAAATTACTTTAGACTGGTGGTAATAGAAAGCTTATCTGAAGAGGACACCTGGAAGGTGAGATGCGAATGGGAAGAACAGGACAGACATAAGAAGGTCTGGGAGAAAAGCATGTCAGACAGAAGAGCACCTACCAAAACCCTCAGGTAGGAACAAGCCTGGCTCGCGAGAGGAAAGGAAAGAAGACTACTATTGCTGTAGTCTTAGATGGGAATTCTATATTTTACTTTTCTAACAGTCTCTTTACCATGTGGAGAAGTTTTCAAAGGTGCTTTTAAAATAGAAAGAAGACAGGGTAAGAAGCTCTTGCTTGGACTCCCAAGGCACTGATGAAGTAGCAATAAATGAACAGAATCATGATCTGCTTTGGACGTGAAAGGGACAGAAACTGCCCAACACGGGATGTTAAAGGATCAGAGAAAGAATCCAGGGTGACTCACAGGTTCTGAACCCGAGCAGATTCGTGAATGGTGGCGCCACCTAGCAAAGCGGGCCGACTCAGGGAGGGGTGGTCTGGCAGGGCTGCAAGGTGGACGGGAGACAGGAATCATTTTCAAGTTTGAGATTCCAATCAACATATCCACCACTGCTCTCAGCTCCCGTGTCCCCTTGCCCTGGCCCTACACAGCACATTTCAGAGATTCAACGGCCCCTGGCTTGCGGAGGTGGGGAGCTGGACGGCCTCTGCCCATCAGATCACATGGTCTTGTCTGTTGCCCTACTTCAATCTATTATTTGCACCTTAATTCTTGACTCCAACTTAATCTAAGTTAAGACTCTACAGATACACAGTATTGACCTTAGTCTACCCACACCCCTGGGTTTTAACAGTTCTTGAGATCTGAATATTTCCTCATGAGCCTGAAACTTAGGAAGGCCACAAAGTGAATACAAGGTCTTTCTAGCTTTCTGTTTCTGGAAAGCTACAGATCAATCAGAAAACTGTGGCATATATAACCAATGACCACAACAAATCAAGAGCTATCTAGTTAGCACAAGCACGGCGGTCAGGACATAAAACATGTGAAAAGTAAAAGCACATTCTATGATAGGAAGTCACTCTTGAAGAAACCACTTTATTAGTAAGATCTCAAAAAAAATTTTCCCATTAATACCAGAGATGACAATGATCAGTAGAACTTACCATCAAAGAGCCTGTCAATAATGCTGTATCCAGCCCGAAGATCTGATAAAGAAAACTCATAAAACTTGGTCCAACCCTATCAAAACAAATTTACAAATATTAAAGAACTATAGTGTTCAAAGATATATATATGCATCATGATCCTTATAATCTAAAGAATGTTCAAAATATGCTAAAAAAATAAAAGGGCAACTCCTGAAAATTAATAATAAAAACAGTAACTCTAAGGTAACAGTAATTTTTTAAAAGAAATTGAATGACCTCCATAGCATGCCAAAGACTTTTAAAATGAGAACGGTTTTTATCATTTAATATTGTGGCAATTCAGTCACAGAACAAATTGGTAAATTTTTTAGTCTAAGTATGGCGTACACATTGAAATAGTTTCTATAATTTTGTCCTTCAGAATTGTGGGTTTTGTCCACAAACAAGACAACAGAAATATTACAAAAAAAAAATTTTAAAGGCCCAAAGGCATACAGCATTATTTCCTGTACATTTCACCCATGAAGCATTCATGTCGGAAGTAATTAAAAACTCAATAACTACAATGCTTGTATAAAAAACATGCATAGAGCTCTATGTTTTATAAAAATATAAAAAAGGTAAAGTAATTTTGATGGTACTTCCCTTGACTTTAATTAGTTTAATGTAGTACATTGAGACTAAAATCTTTTTAGGCTTTAAATAGTATTTAGGAACATCAACACAAATTGCATTGCTCCATTAATCATTCAAAACAATGTTTATAAATGCATATTACATGTAAAGCTCTACGTCTAAGAGAACAAACCCAAACATAATCAATCCCTGCCCTCTGGTCACGGTCAAACGCGGGGAAGGGAGAAGCAGGTGGACACAATCCGTCACTGGAACACACCTACAGGGCAAGCTACGCTGGGGAGGGGAGTACAACAGGCAGGAAGAAAAACACAGATGGGGAGTTAGGGCAGTAAAACTAAAGAATGTTTGCACTGCACAGTCACGGAACGTGAAGATACCATGAAGAGAGGTCTTCAGAATGACTTCCAACGGTGTCACTCACTGCTAGCTGCAGCACGGAAAGACTGCAAGGCTTGGAAAGGCCCCATGAGCTCCCGCAACCAAAGTGTCCAACTGACAGTTACGAACCAGGCAAGGCTCGGGTCAGTGAGAATACAGCAACGAACCAAAGAGACAAAACCTGTGCTCTTAAGCAGCTTACGCTCTAGTGCTTAGAGCCAGAATATGTGGGTTTTCAGTCCTTTTGAAACAAACTGGGTAAGTCAAATAAATAGCTGGGTACATAAACCTAGAGCTTAGGGAACTAGTCTGAGGTAGGGATATAAATTTGGACGTTGCTAACATTTGGATCAATTTTCTTAAATTATAGATGTTGAAAAAAACACATGAGGTTTAAACTTCACTCGCTAAGTTTTAGTACAGCTAAGAACTGAAGATCTGTAAGGGTTATGTGCCCATCAACAGTTAACAAACTTCCTCCAATATTTTACATAAATTTCCTACCAACTCAAAGTCTTATTAATATTTCTTCTATCACTCTATTAGTAGGGGTACACGACAGGAAAACAACTATGGGGAATTCAGTTTTGAACTCTGAGATGACTGTGATATCAACAACAAAAATGATAGCAATCACTGCGGGTTCATGACGGTTCACACATCGTTCCGAACAATGTAATTCAGAGATGTGAACTACGCAATTACATGCAGGCCAGAAGATCAACAGCGAAGACAGAATTAGAGATCTAAAGTTATGAATCATGAGCCAAATTGTTAAGTAATCCTAGCCATTTACGCTGCATTGTAGAAACACTCTAATACAAAAATATGCATAGCTTACGGTATGTCCAAGACATGTTCTAACTCACCTGTGGGATGTAATTTCTTCTTTCTTGACATGCAGCATGAAACCATGCAAAACTAAAGAGAGCGTGAGCTCGATGTATGTTATCTTTTTTGCTGATTTGCTCAGGAGTCCAAGATTCGTAAGTACGCATTAAGTTCTTCTTCAAACCTGGAGGTGACTAAAGACAAAAAATTGACATCCTATTGTTTCAAATCTTACAAATGAAATTAATATTTAACATATTTAAGGACTTATTTTAATAAAGAAAAGTTTTCACTATTACCCAGTTTGACTTACGTTACTTCAAAATGTACATCTCTAAAACTAGTTTTAAACTCCTTGTACCTAACAGTTTCTATCAATTATAAATTCAAAAATTTTCAAATTAAAACACTCTAAAACCAACAATATTCATAACAACCAAGTAAGTTTTATATCATCATTGAGGTAATTTACTGAAACCGAATCGTCACTTATACACTGAATTTGACATCGATTGTTAGGGGCACGCGGTTTTTACTTTCATAGACTGTTGTCCCTCTCCAGGTCCTATGTGAATTTCCATGAGGCCTTCCAAATACTACTTACATAAAATACAACTCATGCTCCTTGCACATTGGTCCACCAGGGGTGAAGGGGGTATCAGCAGACATCACAAGGCTCATAAACACAAATCAAACCCAGAAACTCAAAGTGTATATTATTCAGTTAAAAAATACTTATCCACATGTCCAGAATCTGTATTTTTTTAGTTTTCCAAATGAAAAAGACAAATATTGAATTCTTAGAAAAAGAGTAAAATAAACCCATTTCTTAAAAAAAAAAAAAAAAATTCTTCTGCCTTTTTTTTTTTTAACCAAATGCATTTGTGTATTAATTATAGGTTCCTTTAGAATTCTTCTAAGGTTGGGCTGCCTGGGTGGCTCAATCAGTTAAGCGTCTGCCTTTGGCTCAGGTCATGATCTCAGGTCATGAGCCCCGCGCCAGGCTCTCTGCTCAGCTGGCAGTCTGCTTGTCCTTCTCCCTCTATCCTTCACCCCCACTTCTGCTGTCTCTCTCAAATAAATAAAATCTTAAAAAAAAAATTCTTCTAAGGTTAAAAGAAATTAATGTGCATTTCTCTGCACATTTACTTTAATTATATTAAAGTAGAAGTAAAATTTTTCTTCTAAAATGGTTTCTAACACAAAAAGCATAAATAAGTCAGGACGTTAAGAAGGCCTGCTACAAGGGAGTCATTCCCTTTGCAATCCCTTCCATTCCATTTTTCTCAAATAAAAAGACTTCTTTAAGATTAGGAAAAAAATAAAAACCACTGATTTACTAAGTACATATCCAAATCTAAACTTTGTAAAATGACATTTTTTATGCTTACGAAACATTTGCAAAAAATAATCATAGAATAGGCTAAATTTCCTAAGCACTATTCAATTAAATATGAAATTAATAGGAAACTGAATGACCACTTGGAGTTTTTAAGGTACTAAAGATTACACAAAATGAATAAATCCTATATAATTATAGAAAGAATCATAAATAAAAAATATTTGAAAACGACAAAAGACACTACTATGTCAAACTATGGGATAAGGCCAAGCACGTACTCAGCTGCAAATTCACAGACATAACAATAATTTCAGTATTGTTTCAAGTAAATCTAAGTCAACTTATTCAACAGAAGAAATCAGGAAGAACGAAAGCAAATATAAATCTAAGGACAATTTAAGAAGAAAATAAAGAATAAAGCAGGAAACTCAGTGGAAAGAATTACTAAGATAAAAATAAATGATTAAGTATGACATGGGTTATTTGGAGTAAATTTTGAAAAAGTCTGTCAACTAATAAAAAAAAAGTAATTGAGATTTAACAACCTTTAAAGTTACTATATGCATGTGTGTACATATATGTACATATATAGTAATAATTTTGAATATAATTAACATTTTAGAAAAGAGTGCAGTTAGTTATACACATTTAAGAAATAGGAAAAAATCACCAATTTAGATTAAACAAAATTTCCATTAAGAAGTAATCAAATTACCTCATGAAAAAAAAAATCCTAGAAGACTACCCATTAATTTAAAATGCTGCAGGAACAGTTCTCCCCTGATGTATTAACTCTTCGTGTGCTGAAATATTTACTGTGTTCTTCGTAACTGCCAGGTATTATATGGTAAGTATAAAACTCAAGAGAAAAAATATCCCCTGCCTTTGTGACTCCTACCAGCTCTAGGATATGAAGTCAGTGCACTGGGAGAGCAGCTGGGAAGACTCTGGAAAGGTTCTTTCTTACTAGACACTGTAATGACTTTCAATTAACATATTTCCAAATATTAAACAAACTTCACATTCCTTGGATTAATCCTTATCCTTTTTCTTTCTTAAATGAGATGAACACCTTCCAGTAAAAAAATAACAAATACTGATCTAAAGCAACAGGTCGTTATAAACATTATTAAGATATTTTTTCTTCCAAACAAAAATTATAAAAAACAAAGAACTTTCTACAAACTGAGGGTAAAAAAAAAAAAGAAAAAGCTGAACCTTTATTACCAGTTTTAAGAAGTTTTAATTCAGTTAATTATCTTATTTAGGACTTGAACCAGTCCCATAATAACACTGCAAACACATAGAGTTTTGGATACAGTAGGTTTGGACATTATGTGTCAGGAGCATGATGGATTGAAAAAAGGAAACCAACACTGAAAATCTGACTTGGCTGTGCCAGAAAGCACGTAAGAACACCAGAGACCCTGCTGCGAAGAACAGAGCTGAACCCTTACCTGACACCATACGTAAAAATGAACTCACAACGCATGCAAGACCTAAACGAAAGGCTCTGAAAGGATCAAACCAGAAGGAGGCCCAGGAGACTCCGTGACAACGGCTTTGGCAACGATTCTTTGGAGAGGACACCAGAGCAGGGGCGACAGAAGCACAGAGCAGACGAACGGGCCTCCATTCAAGTTTACAGACAACCGTGCAACAGGGAGACAACTCGCCCCGGGAAGAGCCGACACAACATGGAAGACAGAGTCCGCTGACTACACATCTGGGCAGCAACTCCTCCAACTCAACAAAAAGTCCAATTCAAAACGGGCAAACGACTTGACAAGGCCTTCTCTAAGTAAAATATGCAAATGGATAAGCAGCCTAGAAACCACTGTCACCATCACTAATTACCAAGGAACCCCAAAGCCAACCTATGGTGAGCTACGGGCTTGCAGTGTTAGGACGGTTACAACAAACACACAGAAGTAACAAGTGCTGGGGGGACGTAAGACAGAGTCCTGCAAGGATGAACACTCTGGAGCTCCTCAAAACATGAAAAACAGAATGACCTTCCTCACATTCACTGCAGCGTTATTCACAACAGCCAAGAGGCAGAAGCCCCAGCTGTCCACGGACGAACGGATAAAGAAAACGCAGAATGTACAGACACCACGGGATATTATCAACCCTCGGGAGAGAAGGAAATCCCGTCCCACGCAACGACATGGGTCACTATCTTGAGGACATTCTCTTGAGTAACATAAGCCAGTCCCCAAAAGACAAATAATGCAGGATTCTACTTATAGGAGGTATCTAAGGTAGTCAAACTCCTAGAAAACAGAGGGTAGAGATCGCCAGGGTGGAGGAACAGGGAAATGGGGAGTCGCTCCTCAAGAGACAGATGGCAGTTTCTCAAGACGAAAAGGTCTAGCAAAGGGTTGCCCAACAGAGTACATACGAACACCACCAAACTATGGTAATAAAGATGGTTATGATGGTAAATTTTATGTGTTTTTTACTGGTAACACCAAAAAAAATGAAATAAAATTTAAAAGGAAAATTTAAATGTATTTTTATAAATATCAGCTTATGCTCTTACTGAGGCTTACTTCACCTAAGCGAAATGAAGAGGTGTTTTTTGAGTCTAGTTGATACATAGTATTACAACAGTTTCAGGTATACAACACGGCGATCACACATGTCCATCATACACGATGCTGCGCTCAGCTCAAGTGCACCCCACCTGTCCCCACACAGCGCTGTCACACCACCACGGACCCTGCTCCCTGCGCCTTCCACGCCTGTGATGCTGTCGTTCCCTCACTGCCCTCCACCCATGCTGCCTGGCCCGCACTCCCATCCCCTGGCACACCAGGCTGTTCTCTATTTATAGGTCTGATTTTGTTTTTTGTTTGTATATTCATTTATTACATTCCACTTACGAGTGAAATCACGAATTTGTCTTTCTCAGACTAACTTATTTCACTTGGCAGATTACCCTGTAGGTCCCTCCAAGTGGCTGTAATGGCAAGATTTCGTCTGGTTTTATGGCTGAGCCCGAGGCTGCCCTGTGCGTACACCACATCCCCTTACCCATTCATTCGCGGATGGACACCTAGGGGGCTCTGTATCTCGGCTGCTGTAAATCACGCTGCTATCAACATCGGGGCGCCTGCATTTTTTTGCATTAGTGTTTTTGTTCTTTGGTAAACGCCCAGTAGTGGAATAACTGGACCACAGGGCAGTTCTGTTTTTCATCTTTGAGGGGCCTCCGCACAGTCTCCCACAGTGGCCGCACCAGCTGACATTCCCACCAGCAGAGCAGAGACCTTCTCTCCACGTCCTCCCCGACACTTGCTGTTTCTTGTTAGTTCGTTTCAGCCATTGGGACAACTGTGGTATCTCATTGTGGTTTTGACCTGCATTTCTGTGATGATGAGAGATGTTGAGCATCTTTTCATGTGTCTGCTGGCCATGTGCATGTCTTCTTGGGAGAAATGTTTGTCCAGGTCCTCCACCCACTTATTAATCGAACGGACTGTTGTAAAGGAAACTTAGGTGTGTTTTGTACGACCGACAGGTCCTTACAGAGCTTTAGGGGGCACGTGGAGACGAGCGCACTTTGCGCTGAGTGACTCGGGGCTAAGTCTCCTTACCTCGTAGGTGATCTTCAGACTTGACTGTAGTAAGATAGGGGTGAAGTGGGGATGGACTTCTGCAGTGAGCCACAGACGAAAGGTATCTTTAGGCTGAAGAGTGTTCAATTCCTGGTGAACAAAAATAGCAAAAAGAAAAATCTACTTTAACACACACGCTGAGTTCCATTTTATAAATATACTCATAAGTAAACTTTCTTACTGAAATCCTTCTGCGACATTCTGATACAGTTCATTCTGCTGCTTATCTGCGCCGTGACCCTGGGCTCTAGGACGTACACCAGCTCTAAGCAAGGACAGTAACAGTACACACAGTGTGGAACGCTCGCCACGGGGCCCAACACACAGGACGTACAAGGTAAGCGTTCGCGGCAACCAAGAGGCCTCAACCAGCAAGCGTGTGTGGGACTCTGGGTTCTCATTGCTTCCATTCATACCTCCAGAGTTCTCTAATGACATCAATTCCTTTATTAGCTATTTTTGTTGTATCCTATTGCCTATAATATAAATTCAAAACTTCACCATACAAATTCCTCTGCCCGAGCTGTGTGCCTTGGTCACTTATTCAAATTTTTATGTGTCTTTACAAATATAATTCTTTCTAAGTATTACTTTCTTTGGAACCTGGCAAATCCTTACTCATCTGTCAATTTCAATATCCTGTCTTAGGGGGGTATCCTCTTCAACTCTTCATTACCACAGTCCCAGGAAGAATTCGTCACTGATGGCAATTAGTAAATTCTCTTCCGTAGCGTTTATGATGCTACAACATAGTTATTAAGTGGCCTGCCTCTTCTAATCCAAGTTCCTCCTGATGGAGGTTACAAATTTTGTATGCAACCCGCAGTTAGGGCAACTGCTGGCTTTTTTTACTGTACGAAACAAGTGCTTACACAATAAAAGAATGAATGAATGACAAAAAAATTGTCAAGAGTTCTAAAAGAATGAAGTCTAAAAATTACTTTAATAATCTATGTCTGATACTAACATTCATTATTATAACGTAAAATAGAGTGAAAGTAACTAAAAAAATAATTAGCTTTTACAAAAACACTGTATATGCTTAAAATTGTAAATTATAATATACACTATTATGCCACATAATAGTTTACCATAATATACCACTTTTACCACATTTATCTGTATCTACCTTCTCCAGAACTGGCAGCCAAGACACCACCAGATGCAAGTTCTTCAAACACAACCAGTCCCCACTACGGGCACATTCTTTTAGCATCTGAATTGCTAAATCAGCTTGACCCTGACCCATAGCAACCTGCAAAAACAAAGTGAAAAACAATACTAAACAACAAATCTGACAGCACATAACAGGAGAGATTCAAGTTAACCTGTCATACATGCTAAATTCCATTATTCTTTTTTTTTTATAATAATTTTTTATTATGTTATGTTAGTCACCATACAGTACATCCCTAGTTTTTGATGTAATGTTCCATGATTCATTACTTGCGTATAACACTCAGTGCACCATGCAATACGTGCCCTCCTTAAGACCCATCACCGGCCTATCACAATCCCCCACCCCTCTCCCCTCTGAAGCCCTCAGTTTGTTTTCCAGAGTCCATAGTCTCTCATGGTTCATTGCCCCTTCTCCTTACCCCCCCTTTCTTCTTCCCTTCCTTCTCCTACCGATCTTCCTATTTCTTATGTACCATAAATGAGTGAAACCATATAATTGTCTTTCTCTGCTTGACTTATTTCACTTAGCATAATCTCCTCTAGTCCTGTCCATGTTGCTGCAAATGTTGAGTAATCGTTCTTTTTGATGGCTAATATTCCATAGTATATATGGACCACATCTTCTTCATCCAGTCGTCTGTTGAAGGGCATCTCAGTTCCTTCCACAATGTAGCTATTGTGGACAATGCTGCTATGAATATTGGGGTGCATAAGGCCCTTCTCTTCACTATGTCTGTATCTTTGGGGTAAATACCCAGTGGTGCAATGGCTGGATCATAGGGTAGCTCTATTTTTAACTTTTTAAGGGACCTCCACACTGTTTTCCAAAGTGGCTGTACCAACTTGCATTCCCACCAACAGTGTAAGAGGGATCCCCTTTCTCCACGTCCTCTCCAACATTTGTTGTTTCCTGCCTTGTCAATTTTTGCCATTCTAACTAGCATAAGGTGGTATCTTAGTGTGGTTTTGATTTGAATTTCCCTGATGGCTAATGATTTTGAACATTTGTTCATGTTAGCCATTTTTATGTCTTCATGGGAAAAGTGTCTGTTCATATCGTCTGCCCATTTTTTTATTTGATTATTTGTTTCCCGTGTATTGATTTTGAGAAGTTCTTTGTAGATCTTGGATACCAGTCCTTTATCTGTAGTGTCATTTGTAAATATCTTCTCCCATTCCGTGGGCTGCCTCTTAGTTTTTTTGACTGTTTCCTTAGCTGTGCAGAAGCTGCGATCACAAAGCATGGTACTGGCACAAAAACAGACACATAGACCAATGGAACAGACCAGAGAACCCAGAAATGGACCCTCGGCTCTTTGGGCAACTAATCTTTGACAAAGCAGGAAAAAACATCCAGTGGAAAAAAGACAGTCTCTTCAATAAATGGTGCTGGGAAAACTGGACAGCTACATGCAAAGGAATGAAACTTGACCACTCTCTCACACCATTCACAAAGATAAACTCCAAATGGATGAAAGACCTCGATGTGAGACAGAAATCCATCAAAATCCTAGAGAACGTAGGCTGCAACCTCTTTGACATCAGCCACAGCAACCTTTTTCATGACACGTTTCCAAAGGCAAGAGAAACAAAAGAAAAAATGAACTTGTGGGACTTCGTCAAGATGAATTCCATTACTCTGATGAGAGCTCTAGGTTCTTAATAACTCTGTTGCCATTTCCAACAGTTGTCTTATTTTTGTCCTTCATCAGTGGCAGATTTCTAATACTTTTCTGTTTATTAAAGACATAGTATCATTATAGGTTTGTAAGTTACAGAACAGTAAAAGAACTCCTGTTTTATTTTTGTTTCTCACTCCCTTATTTCCTGGAATTCTTACCCTCTCAAACATGAACCTTAAAAAAAAAGGAAAATTTTTACACTGTCATCTTGAATTCTTTGAGGGTTTAATCATTAATGTTTAATTGTTAATCTTAATGTTTAATCATTAAGACTATCACTTGCTTGAAGTTTACTTCTGATTTTTCCAACACTGCACATATCCGGCCCTCAAGCTACAGGTTTAACTGTGTCATGGTATCATTCCCTAGCCCTTCATCACCCACGAAATCCTCACATGTGGCAAGGACTCTACATGCTGACCACTGTTCGTCTAGGGCTACTCAGAGAGAGGGGCCTGAGTGGGCTGAGGGGCAAGGAGAGAATAAAGACAGAGGGAATGAGCTTCCTGAGCTCACTAGAATTCCAGTGCCGTGTTCCCAGGTGCTGTGGTCCACCTGTGCTGAGGACACTCAGGGAGGGGCCCAGTCCCCCTCAGGAAGCAGACAACCCGCAAACATATTCCAAGCTGGAAGGCCGGAGACGACGGACTACATGCAGGCTACACGGTCAGACTCTGCAGGTGTTAGTCAGGAGTCCCAGGTGGCTACACTCACAGACCACATCCTGTCTAGACTCCTTGGCGTGTTTGTAAAGGACAGCTTACAGCATACTTGTATACCGGGACAGCCAGGTGTGTGTATGTAGATAATTTATGAACGACACACGGACAGTCCTGGCTCCAATCTTTTATTGGGTATATGGCCAAAACACTTGCAGGACTACGGTTATAGATTACTGCAAACCACAGTGATTTCTGTCTCCATAATGAATACAACATAGCATTTCATTGCTTTTTAGTTGACTTTTACAAGCATTGATTTTGTTTTTCAATTAGACTATGAAGTTCTTGAGAGTGGGAACCATGTCTAATTCACTGCATACTAAAGCATGCAGTAACACAGGTAATAAATACTCACATATTGATTTTTTTCTTTTAATTTCAAGGTCTAACCCCGAATGAAGCAAATAGGAGAGGTGAAACAAAGTGGCTGAATTGTTTTGATGCACTTATTAGTTTGCCATTATTAAAATGCAAAATAAACCCCACAAAAAAACGACAAAAAAGCAAGTATAGGCATGTACAACAGAATCAAAGAAAAGGGTAAGTATTTTGCTCAACGGAAATGACAGCTAAAAATAGGCAACTGACAAATTCCCATAAAGCATCAATTATATGACAAAAGCTTAAAGATTCATAAAAGCTCAGAAAAAATATTTACTATAAAAATAATTTTTTTAAAAAAAAGCACAATAGGAAAATGTCAAGAGGATGGTTAGCTGCCCATCCCCTCTGAAATCTACGCAACTTCAACAATTAAAAATTAATTTGGGGGGGGGGCGTGCCTGGGTGGCTCAGCTTGTTAGGCGTCTGCTCCATCCTGGGATCAAACTCCAGGTCAGGTTCCCTGCTCAACAGGAACCCTGCTTCTCCTCTCTGCCCTTCCCCCCTCTTGAGCTCTCTCTCTGTGTCAAATAAATAAAACCTTTTTAAAAAATTAATTTTTGCATCAAAAATGTATTAGCCTTAGCATATGAATTCAGCACAGCAACAAAACTGTAAGTAACAGAATTATGAGTAATTATGTCCATATTGAAAGGCTTTACTATATTTAACAATTTTGTAAGTTCAGTCCACAAAGCTTTACAAGTTTAAACAGTCAAATCTACCGCAGATGCAAACAGCTTTACCCTGTGGCTAAGACAGAAGGTGCAGACAAGGCCCTCATCTGGGCTCCTCACTGACTGCTGAAGCCTCAGGACACCCTACCTAGGGTGGGATCCGACCCTCTCGCAGGAGAGCCACGCCTGCACGGCAGGGCCCAACTCCCTGCTCTTTGCAGCCCTCCATCCAGTTCCCTACAGCATTCCGACTTCTCCATTTGCTTCTTAATCATTAGAATATTCCCAATGAAAGCGGTTTATTTATTCAGTTGTCAAAAACTAACGGTAAATGAATACATTTTCTGACTGGCATGAGAACGGAATTGCACAAAGGAGGCAACCTGAACAAGGTACAGATCCTAAATCTACCTCAGAAAAAGTGGTGCTCTGTGACCTAAATTTTACTCACGAGTTTATGTAGTTCAGCCTTTGCAGGTAAATATTGCTGTGAGTTACTGTAAAAGCACCCAAGTAAAATTTAACAATTATTCTCAAAAGGTTAGCAAATATTTTAGTGTCCTATTACCACTATAACAAATTACCACAATTTAGTACCTTAAAACCAGACAAATTTATTACCAGATTTCTGGAGATTAGAAGCCCCATCTAACTTCACGGAGGCTGGCTTTACTATAAGGCTGTGTTCCTTCAGAAGGCTCAAGGAGAAAAATCTCCCTCTTGCTTTTCAAGCTTCTAGAAGCCACCCCGCATCTCCTTGTTTGAGGCCCCTTCCGGCACCTTCCAAGCCAGCACCCCAGCATTTCCCGCCACTCTGGCCACTGCTCATCAACACACCGGTGCCTCCACGTGGCCTCCCCAGCCTCACTCTTATGAGGACCCCATGGTTTCCCTGGGCCCGCCTGACTCGTGCAAGACAACATCTCCACGTGAAGACACGTACGGAACTATGTGTGCAGAGAAGCTAACACATTCACAGGTTCTGGGGAGCAGGACCTGGGCACTCTGGGGGACACTGCTTGGCCACCACCTCGAAACCTGTGTCTCCCTAACAGGACCAAGCAGGGCGGCAGGAGCTATAGCAGGTGCTAGGCACTGACCTGGTGGTAGCACTCTCCACTTCTCTCGGCATTGGCGAGCTCCTGCAGTTCCTGAGAAGGGTCGGCACCCGGAGAGATAATGATCAAGATAGGTTCAATTTCCAGTGTCTCTTTGTAGAGCCGTTTGAGATTTAGGGGGAGGGGGGACAGCTCTTTCAGCCCTGGAAGACACGCGTGAAAGACATGAAAATTGCAAAGCAACGTGATTCAGACCAAGTGTATTCAGACCAACTACAGGACGTAACAGGGAACATAGGTGACTGATAATCCCGTACCTGTTACAGTTTCCTCACTGTAAAATCAGTCACTCACTAGCAATAACTACCATCTCTCTGAGTGCTTCCGTCAGCGCCAGGCACGCTTCTAACCACTCTACACCTCCCATCTCCGCAAGTCACTGCAACACTGAGAGCTGGGCACGCCGGCGGCCAGGCCCAGCGCAGGAAGACACACCAGCAGTGCTGTGCTTGTACTGTGCGGTGTTCTGCCTGCAAGACAAGACTGAACCCCGCTGCCCATCCATACTGCTCCTCATTCACTCCTGTGGCAACGTGCTGTGCACTGGGGGTCAGATTCCCACATGATCTAGCGAACAATGTCCCTGCCATGCATTACGAGAAGTGGTATAGAATGAAAAGAATATTAGAGACAGAAATATATGAGCTCTCAGGTTAGCCAAGTGACCCTGTACAAATCACTAAAAATACACTGTGCCCTGGTTTCCTCAATTGTAAAACAGACGTAACACAACCCGTAGGTCATTTGGGAGCAAAACAGAATATAATAATAAAAACACATTCCATTTCTCTGACGCTCTGACGTTCGTCAGCAGGAGGAGCATCTGCTTCCGGAAGGCTGAACCCGTATGCAGGGGCTTCCACAGGGCGCGTTTGCTTCTGGAGGGAAGAGCCAGACTTCTCAAAGGAAGAGGGAGGAGGGGAGTTAAGATGGCGGAGGAGTAGGGGACACCTCTTTCAGCCGGTCCCCTGAGTCGAGCTGGATAGGTACCAGACCAGCCTAAATAACCACGGAATCAGCCCAAGACGCAGGATGATGCATCTGGATCTCTACAAATGAACATCTCCAGCGCTGAGTATTGAGGTACGAAGAGGGGAGCTGTAAACCGTGCACGGATATCGGAAGATAAACGGAAGGGGGAGGGAGCCGCCGCGTTTGGGCGCCGGGAAGCGGCAGCCACCTGCACGGGGGAGCGGGCGGACTCACAGAGGGCACCCGCGAGAGAGCGGACTGAGACCGGTGAGCCGTGAACACGCCACCAGGCATCTCCCGGAACACCGGAATCCCGGTGTGCTCACGGGATCCAGACTGAGACCGGGAACTCCCGGAGCGCGCGCAGGGCGGCTGGCGGCTGGCGGGCCACCTGCACGGGGGAGCGGGCGGACTCGCGGTCGGCACCCGCGAAACAGCAGACTGAGACCCTGAACCGGGTGCGCGCGCCACCAGGCTTCTCACGAAACTCCGGAATCGAGGTGTGCTCACCGGGCATAGACTGAGACCGGGAGACCCGGGAGCACGCGGGGCGGCCGGTGGCTGGCGGCATTAGAAACACAAAGGACAGAGATGCGCCGGCCCTGGAAGTGAGGGCAGGGACGCCGGGTGTGGGGCGCACATCCCAGGACGCTGCAGGGTTGAGCAGCACCAACAGTAATAGAGTTAAAGTGGCCAGAACATCAGTGGAGAACGGGCCGCAATCCCTCTGTTCTGAGACAACGCAGCCTCTGCTGCTCTGACCCTCAGAAGAGGCATAGCCGGCCGCCAGGGAAAGCCGCCAGAGAACAAAAGCCTGGAAATACCGGCTCAGAGAGTGCCCATCCCCATCCTCCCTCGCAGGGGACACGGAGACTCTAACCAAACAGGGTTGCCTGAGTATCGGCGCGGCAGGCCCCTCCCCCAGAACACAGAAGGCAGGCTGAAAAATCAAGAAGCCCACAACCCGGGCGCCTGGGTGGCGCAGTCATTGAGCGCCTGTCTCCGGCTTAGGGCGTGATCCCGGCGTTCCGGAAAGGAGTCCGTCATCGGGCTCCTCCGCTGGGAGGCTGCTTCTTCCTCTCCCACTCCCCTGTTTCTGTTCCCTCTCTCGCTGGTTGGCTGCCACATAAATAAATAAATAAAATCTTTATAGAAGAAGCCCACATCTCTAAGATCCCTATAAAACAAGGGGCACGGCCTGGGACCCAGTCAATAATTTTGGGCTCTGGACAACCCCGCAACCTCCCCTCATTAAAATGACAAGAAGGAGAAGCCCCCCCCAGCAAAGAAAAGACAGTGAGTCAGTGGCCTCTGCCACAGAAGTAACGGATATGGATGTAACCAAATTATCAGAAATGGAATTCAGAGTAACAATGGTCAAGATAATGAGTAGACTTGAAAAAAGTATTCAGGAAAATATTACTGAGAATATAGAATCCCTAAGGGCAGAAATGAGAGCGAATTTGACAGAAATTAAAAATTCTATGAGCCAAATGCAGGCAAAACTAGAGGCTCTGACGGCCAGGGTCACCGAAGCGGAGGAAAGGGTTAGTGAATTGGAGGATGGGTTAATAGAGGAAAAAATAAAAATAGAAGATGGTCTTAAAAAAATCCACGCCCACAAATGTTGGCTACGGGAGATTACTGACTCAACGAAACGATCCAATGTTAGAATCATCGGCATCCCCGAGGGGGTGGAGAAAAACAGAGGTCTAGAAGAGATATTTGAACAAATTGTAGCTGAAAACTTCCCTAATCTAGCAAGGGAAACAAAAATTTGTGTCCAAGAGGCAGAGAGGACCCCTCCCAAGCTCAACCATGACAGACCTGCACCACGTCACGTCATAGTGCAATTCGCAAATATGAGATCCAAGGATACAGTATTGAAAGCGGCCAGGGCAAAGAAATTTCTCACGTACCAAGGCAAAAGCATCAGAATTACGTCAGACCTGACTACACAGACCTGGAATGAGAGAAAGGGTTGGGGGAGCATTTTTAAAGCTCCTTCAGAGAAAAACATGCAGCCAAGGATCCTTTATCCAGCAAGGCTGTCATTCAGAATTGATGGAGAAATAAAGACATTTCAGAATCGACAGTCACTAGCCAATTTCGTAACCACGAAACCAGCCCTGCAGGAGGTATTACGGGGGGTTCTATAAAAGTAAAAAGGCCCCAAGAGTGATACAAAACAGAAAGTCACAGCCAATACAAACAAAGACTTTACTGACAACATGGCAGAATTAAAAGCATATCTCTCAGTACTCAGCCTTAACATTAATGGTTTAAATTCTTGCTTTAACGCCACAGGGTTGCAGATTGGATAAAAAGAAATGACCCATCCATTTGCTGTCTACAAGAGACTCATTTCGAACCCAAAGATGCATTCAGACTGAGAGTAAGGGGATGGAGTACCATCTTTCACGCAAATGGACCTCAAAAGAAAGCTGGGGTAGCAATTCTCATATCAGATAAATTGGATTTTAAACTACAGACTATAGTTAGAGATGCAGAAGGGCACTATATTATTCTTAAAGGAAGTATTCAACAAGTGGATATGACAATTATAAATATATATGCCCCCAACAGGGGAGCAGCAAGATACACAAGCCAACTCTTAACCAGAATAAAGAGACATATAGATAAAAATACATTAATAGTAGGGGACCTCAACACTCCACTCTCAGAAATAGACAGAACACCCTGGCAAAAACTAAGCAAAGAATCAAAGGCTTTGAATGCCATACTCGACGAGTTGGACCTCTTAGATATATATAGAACACTACACCCCAGAACCAAAGAATACTCATTCTATTCTAATGCCCATGGAACATTCTCAAGAATAGACCATGTTCTGGGACACAAAACAGGTCTCAGCCGATACCAAAAGATTGAAATTATCCCCTGCATATTCTCAGACCACAACGCTCTGAAATTGGAACTCAACCACAAGGAAAAATTTGGAAGAAACTCAAACACTTGGAGACTAAGAACCATCCTGCTCAGGAATGACTCAATAAACCAGGAAATCAAAAATCAAATTAAACAATTTATGGAGACCAATGAGAATGAAAATACAACAGTCCAAAACCTATGGGATACTGCAAAGGCAGTCCTAAGGGGGAAATACATAGCCATCCAAGCCTCACTCAAAAGAATAGAAAAATCTAAAATGCAGTTTTTATATCCTCACCTCAAGAAGCTGGAACAGCAACAGAGGGACAGGCCTAATCCACGCACAAGGAAGCAGTTGACCAAAATTAAAGCTGAAATCAATCAAGCAGAAACCAGAAGTACAGTAGAGCAGATCAACAGGACTAGAAGCTGGTTCTTGGAGAGAATCAATAAAATTGACAGACCACTGGCAAGACTTATCCAAAAGAAAAGAGAAAGGACCCAGATTATTAAAATTATGAATGAAAAAGGAGAGGTCACGACGAACACCATTGAAATTGGAAGGATTATTAGAAATTTTTATCAACAGCTATATGCCAATAAACTAAGCAATCTGGAAGAGATGGAATCCTTCCTGGAAACCTATAAACTACCAAGATTGAAAAAGGAAGAAATTGATTTCTTAAACAGGCCAATTAATTATGAAGAAATTGAGTCAGTGATAAACAACCTCCCAAATAACAAAACTCCAGGCCCGGACGGTTTTCCCGGGGAATTCTACCAAACATTCAAAGAAGAAATAATACCTATTCTCCTAAAGCTATTTCAAAAAATAGAAACAGAAGGAAAGCTACCAAACTCATTCTATGAGGCCAATATTACCTTGATCCCCAAACCAGGCAAAGACCCCCTCAAAAAGGAGAATTACAGACCGATTTCCCTAATGAATATGGACGCCAAAATCCTCAACAAGATACTTGCTAATAGAATCCAACAGTTCATTAAAAGGATTATCCACCACGATCAAGTGGGATTCATACCTGGGATGCAAGCGTGGTTCAATATTCGCAAATCAATCAGTGTGATACATCATATCAACAAGAAAAGACTCAAGAACCATATGATCCTCTCAATCGATGCCGAAAAAGCATTTGACAAAATACAGCATCCTTTCCTGATTAAAACCCTTCAGAGTGTAGGAATAGAAGGTACATTTCTCAATCTCATAAAAGCCATCTATGAAAAGCCTACTGCAAATATTATTCTCAATGGGGAAAAGCTGGAAGCCTTTCCCTTAAGATCAGGAACACGACAAGGATGCCCACTCTCGCCACTATTATTCAACATAGTACTAGAAGTCCTTGCAACAGCAATCAGACAACAAAAAGGGATCAAAGGTATTCAAATCGGCAAAGAAGAAGTCAAAATGTCTCTCTTCGCAGACGACATGATACTCTATATGGAAAACCCAAAAGAAGCCACTCCCAAACTATTAGAAGTTATAGAGCAATTCAGTAACGTGGCGGGATACAAAATCAATGCTCAGAAATCAGTTGCATTTCTGTACACGAATAACGAGAACGAAGAAAGAGAAATCAGGGAATCCATCCCATTTACATTAGCACCAAAAACCATACGTTACCTTGGAATTAACTTAACCAGAGACGTAAAGGACCTTTATTCTAGAAACTATAAATCACTCTTAAAAGACATTGAGGAAGACAAAAAGATGGAAAGATATTCCATGCTCATGGATCGGAAGAATTAACATAGTTAAAATGTCCATGCTACCCAGAGCAATCTACACTTTCAATGCTATCCCGATCAAAATACCGAGAACGTTTTTCAAAGAACTGGAACAAATAGTCCTTAAATTTGTATGGAACCAGAAAAGACCCCGAATCTCCAAGGAACTGTTGAAAAGGAAAAACAAAGCTGGGGGCATCACAATGCCAGATTTCGAGCTGTACTACAAAGCTGTGATCACAAAGACAGCATGGTACTGGCACAAAAACAGACACATAGACCAATGGAACAGAATAGAGAGCCCAGAAATGGACCCTCAGCTCTTTGGGCAACTAATATTTGATAAAGCAGGAAAAAACATCCCGTGGGAAAAAGACAGTCTCTTCAATAAATGGTGCTGGGAAAATTGGACAGCTACATGCAAAAGAATGAAACTTGACCACTATCTCACACCATACACAAAAATAAACTCCAAATGGATGAAAGACCTCGATGTGAGACAGGAATCCATCAAAATTCTAGAGGAGAACATAGGCAGCAACCTCTACGACATCGGCCAAAGCAACCTTTTTCATGATACATCCCCAAAGGCAAGAGAAACAAAAGACAAAATGAATTTATGGGACTTCATCAAGATTAAAAGTTTCTGCACAGCCAAGGAAACAGTCAGAAAAACTAAGAGGCAGCCCACGGAATGGGAGAAGATACTTGCAAATGACACTACAGATAAAGGACTGGTATCCAAGATCTACAAAGAACTTCTCAAAATCAATACACGAGAAACAAATAAACAAATCAAAAAATGGGCAGAAGATATGAACAGACACTTTTCCAATGAAGACATACAAATGGCTAACAGACACATGAAAAAATGTTCAAAATCATTAGCCATCAAGGAAATTCAAATCAAAACCACACTGAGATACCACCTTACGCCAGTTAGAATGGCAAAAATAGACAAGGCAAGAAACAACAATTGTTGGAGAGGATGTGGAGAAAGGGGATCCCTCCTACATTGTTGGTGGGAATGCAAGTTGGTACAGCCACTCTGGAAAACCGTGTGGAGGTCCCTTAAAAAGTTAAAAATTGAGCTACCCTATGATCCAGCCATTGCACTACTGGGTATTTACCCCAAAGATACAGACGTAGTGAAGAGAAGGGCCATATGCACCCCGATGTTCATAGCAGCAATGTCCACAATAGCTAAATCGTGGAAGGAGCCGAGATGCCCTGCAACAGATGACTGGATTAAGAAGTTGTGGTCCATATATACAATGGAATATTACTCAGCAATCAGAAAGAATGAGTTCTCAACATTTGCTACAACATGGATGGCACTGGAGGAGATAATGCTAAGTGAAATAAGTCAAGCAGGAAAGACAACTATCATATGATTTCTCTCATCTATGGAACATAAGAACTAGAATGATCAGTAGGGGAAGAAAGAGATAAAGAAAGGGGGGGTAATCAGAAGGGGGAATGAAACATGAGAGACTATGGACTATGAGAAACAAACTGAGGGCTACAGAGGGGAGGGGAGTGGGGGAATGGGATAGACCGGTGATGGGTAGTAAGGAGGGCACATATTGCATGGTGCACTGGGTGTTATACACAACTAATGAATCATCGAGCCTTACATCGAAAACCGGGGATGTACTGTATGGTGACTAACATAATATAATAAAAAATCATTATTAAAAAAAAAAAAACACATTCCATTTATTCAATACCTACTCTATGACAGGCATTATGCCAGTTATTTATTTTACACATAAGAAAACTAACAGTCAAAAGACTGAATGTATTGCCAAAGGTCACCCAGCAGCTGTTAACTGTTTTCAACATAATTCACCTGAATCTGAAACTCATAACTACAGAGTTCTATACAGACAAGAAACTGTAATTTTGCTATTATGTTCCAATCTCTTTTACTAAAATTTAAATGTTTCCATGATTAATGTATTTAGTAAAAGCCAAGCTAAAGAAGACCCACTTTAATTACTAATCAGAATATACTTGTTTGAACTGAGCTGAAAAGAGGAATATGACACAAGAATTGAAAAACAGATTAGCAGAAAGGAATAGAAGAGGCAAGCAAGGCGTCCCTAAAGCCCCAAAAGTAGAAATAGACAATATTGCACCTTAGAAATTCTAAAATCGCTGGAGAAAGACATTATTAAGGATTTCTGTAGCCAGCACTTTAAATATAAATTCAACACGCCTCCAGATGGGCCAAAGAAGGCCTTTCTAGGGAACCATGCTGAAGAGACTGACTCCACACCTGCTCCACTCCCCTCCACTCCTGACAACAGCAAGTCGTCAGGATGAGTAAGAACTCTCACAGGCAGAAGTATTCCTAATCCCCACTCAATCTGCCCCAGCTGCCTCGGAAAGTTGTCGAACTGCTTCTAAGGGCATATTGTATGAATTTTATTACCTAAGCTGATGTTGCTAACATCCATCCTGTTTTAAGACCTAATCAAAAAGCGTTCTTAAGTACTTGTGGCAATGTAATTAGACAGGCTCCCGTTCACTCATTCATTTATTCGTAAACTCAATAAACATTCTAGGCCAATTAAATGAACTGTCTGATATAGTATGCATCAAAAGTCTTAAAAATGTGTCTGGCCTTTGACTCAGTAATTGAGACTATAATAATTTAAGAAATAATTCTGGACGTGAATGCAGGAGCGGGTACCAAAGCCTCACTGTAGCTGTTGATAATAGTGAAAAACCTGGGGGAAAGGTCCTGAGGACTGAGTAATTTCTGACAGCCATACAATGGGCCTGAAGTCACAAGAATGGTGAGTCAAGTGATTATTTACTAAAAATCAGATTACTCAACTTACAACATGATTCCATAGCATACTACAGGCACATTCCTGTGCCCAGAAGGAATAGAAAGGTGTGCATTATAATGTTAAGAACGATTATCTCAGGACGATTGGACACAGGTGCTTCTACCTGTCTTCTCTGTCTTCTTGTAGAGTTCTACTTAAAGTTATTCTGTGATAAACGTCAGAGTATATGTGAAGATAGGTTCCTATAAAATAACTACCAACTGAACCATATGTTTTATTTGGAAATTATATGCCAATATAAAAGTTACTACATCATTTCTTTCTTTTTTTTTTAAAGATTTTATTTATTTAGTTGAGACAGAGAAAGGGAGAGAGAGAGAGTGCACAAGCAGGGAGGGTCAGACGGAGAGGGAGAGGGAGAAGCAGACTTCCCGCTGAGCAAGGAGACCGATGCGGGGCTTGATCCCAGGACCCTGACATCATGACCTGAGCTGAAGGCAAGACGCTTCACCAACTGAACAACCCAGGCGTCCCTAACACATCATTTCTTAAATTAACAAATACAGACTACAAACTCCATGAGGACAGGAATCCTGTCTGTTTTGTCATCATTCTATAGGCATACTCTTAGCATAAATTCAAGTATTCCTTCTAAAGTTAAAATTCCAAAGATAAACAAATGTTCATTAACTCATTTTATACATATTTCAAAGTAGTGGAACAGTCTAGATTAGAGAAAAAAGTTATGAGGAAATATACCATTTTATGATAAGTAATGTTCATGTTACTTGGAATTCCATGTTAGCCATTTTGCCCACAAAACTCCCAATAAAGTAAGCCCACTGCATTTTAGTTGAACTGATCTATACATACAATCATTGGTTTTATTAACCCAAGTACCTTTGACTCACTATATCACTAGAACCGATAGGGTGAATCATCCAAAACTATTCAATGAAATTGGAGAGCCACAGATGTTCACTGCATTGTGAATTATCACAGGATAAAACTACTGAAAAATCACTGGGATCTTAAATTTTGACCAGGCATTTGTAAAAGGTTATCATTTCTTTCAAAAGAAAAAAAAGAAAAAAATGAGTCAAAAGAAATAACTTACACCTTTACTGCATTTTATTTTACTCCGCTAAAATACCAAAATCATAAAAGAAGAAATAATTTACAGTTTAAAAAAGAAAGAATACCAATCCTGCACTTTTTAGGTATGTGAGTAAAGAAAGTAACAAATTAACATCTATTATAGGTGTTCAGTACAATAGATTCATTCTTCCTCACTCATCGCATCCTCCCCAACACGAGACGGACGAGCTGCCGGTGTACCAAGGTATACGTCCTTTATTAGCAGAAAGGACGACTCCAGACATGTACCACAAACATCAAGAGAAAGAAAGAAAGCTGACCACCACTATCAAAGCCAAGGTGCATCAACCAATTAAGTGGGAAGAAACGCTTCAGAAATGGAATAATACTCAAGCCGAGAAACGAACAAAACGTCCAGCGTTTTGTGGTAGGCAGAGTGCTACGTGCGTCAAGATTCCTAACCAAGGTGCTGCCGCGAAGGCACTCTGCTGGCACGTTACGGTTACGACCCTGAAACATCAGTCACCTCCGTGAGCCCAGCAGGCCAATCTCATGCCTTGGATCCTGAACAGCAGGTGAGCTTCTCCAGCTCAGGTCAGAGACGCAGCAGGAGAGAGCAGCAGGACAGATGAGGCGGACGGGAGAGCAGAGAGATCCAAGTCTGACAAAGAGCCCTTCTGCCCTTGCTGCCTGTGACCACGGAGGAAGGGGCCGCGAACCAAAGAACCCCAGCGGCCTCTCCAAGCTGAGGAGGGCTCCGGGACAGGAGGGAAGGAGGACCTCAATCCCACAAGGGATGCAGCTGCTTCTGTGAGGAGCCTGAAGGAGTCTGGAGAGGACTTCGTCGTCCCTGAGCCTCCTCCCGTCGAGCCTCATGGGGCCAACATCTGGATTTCGCTTTGTGTGACTCGGAGCGGGGAAGCCAGGCCAGCCCAGCAGGCCCCTGACCTCCAGAACCGTGAGACAGTACGCAGATGTCGTCTGAGGCTGCTACTTTGTGACGAGGTGTTACAGAGGCAACAGAAAATGAATATGCATGTCCTTATGTCCTTCTCCTTTCCCCCCAGACAGGACCCGACGAGACAGACGGAGCCGCGGAAGCCAGGCTTCCCGGATGGGACGCAGGCACGCATCAGGGAGGGGGCTCTGAAGCAGGAGGGCCGCCCGGCTCACACGGCCTCTTCCACAGAGGGCCTCCCCGCAGCTGCCGTGGCGCCTTCCAGGGCCCTGTGCCTGATAGCCTCGCACGCGCAGCCCAACTCCTGCTCGGAGCAGTTACTGAGGAGAGTCAACATTCGATTGGAACGACTCAGGTCCGAATATGAGCATCTGGTAACTGCTATTTTAAACAGTAATACAGCAGATGGGGCCAGTATATGAAAGCTTGGTTTGGAGGATTAAAGTGACATGTCTAAAAGTTTTGAGGACTGCCCTATCTTGAAACTGACACTACTTTCACAAACACATTTTTTAAGTTACTGTTTGAAAGTTTATAGATTATAAAAAGGATTGCTAAAACCTAATAAAAACCTTTCCATATGAATGATGCTTGAGAAATTACATTTGAAATCAAATCTTTAGAATTTGATTAAAAAGAGATAAGTGCTTGTCATTTTCAAGCAATTTGAATTTCTAAAACTTATTCATACACTAAAAACTCCAATTTTATATGAAAACTGTATTAATAAAACCATCTGACCAAATACAAAGTCATCCAGCCATATACCAGTATATATAACTTTCTCTTAAAAATAGGCAGAATATGATTTTAGAAGTATATTAAACTTTCAAAGCATTTGAATATGTGAATATCATGAGGTTTTTAGGTAATGCCATTAAACCTTAAATGTCATCTAACCTGGAGGTGCAACAGTACCATAGCAGAAGTATTCCAAAGAGTTGGTAGAAGGTCAAACTACAAAGTCACTAAGGAAGGTCACCTGCAATGTGGTACAAACAGGTACATTGTTAAAGACTACAGGAGTGAGGAAAGAATAGACACTGAACGGCCTCTCAGGAAATGGCCTTGTTCTACTGAAACTTGCACTGAGTTACAGAAGCAGACGATAAATATATGGATAAGCCAGAAACACATCAGATAGTATTGGGTCCTAAATAGGGACTTAAAACAGGCTGATGTGTTGGTGCTGTCTGGCGGCCTGGAAAGACCTCTCTGAAACGGCAATGTTATAAATTAACACCTGAATGTCACAGAGGAGAAGAAAGAAAGAAAGTTAAGAAAGGAAAGAAAGGAAGAAAGGAAGAAAAAGGATTCAACACATCCATGCAACACCTGGTGCTCCTCACAACAGGTGAGGTATGCAAGTGTAGAATCACTATATTGTACACCTGAAACCAATATAACACTGTATGTTAACTATACTTGAATTTTAAAACAATATTTTTTTCTAAAAAAAAAATGTATTAAAGGGAATAATAATATTTACTATTGGAGAACTAAGAACTATTAGGTCATTGGAAGATGTCCCTCTATTAAAAAAGTCTTCAGAAAAGAATCCCCAAAAAAGAGGACAGCACAGAGCAAATCGATGGTGCAAGGTGCTGAGGCTGTCTCGGCGCTGACGCCCAGGGGCAGGAGAGGATGGAACAGGATGGGGTCGGAGAGCCAAGCGGAGTCTCATCAGCTTATACACGGAATCTGGAGTTTATCCTAAGTGTTTTGAGAAGATTTTGGAGATCTTATGCAAAAACGGAGATGATTTGGTTTCAGTTTTTTAAAGACTACACAGCTGTACGAAGAGAACAGACTGGAAAGGAAGCGAGCGCTCAAGCAGGGAGACCAAATAAGATCAAACATTTCCACGCCTCAGTTCCAGAAGCTATTTAAGGCCTGAGGCACAGCCATAAACAACACAAATATGTGCCCTCATGTGGTTTATATTCTAGCTGGAGATCAGACAATTAATAACAATATGTCAGATGGTAGTCATCGTTACGGAGGAAAACAAACAAGGTAAAGGAGTAGGAGTATGTTATTTTATACACAGTACTCAGGGAAATCTTCACCGAAAAAAATGACATCTGAGCAGAGAAGTTGGGAAGATAATGGGGGAGGGAGAGAGCTCTCTTGGAACAAAGGACAGCAAGTGCAAAGGTCCTGAGATTGCAGAAACATGCTGGGGGTCTGGAAGAAGAGGAAAAAAGGGCTATCACAGTTGGGAAGGACTGGAAGAGGGTGGGAGTGGAAGGAGATGAGACCTCAGGGGGAACAAGGACCAGAAGACCTAAGACCCTTTAAGACACAGTAAGGACTCAGGAAGGATGAGGTGCCGTCACAAGACTTTGAACTGAGGAGCAATGCGACCTACCTGGTATTTTAAAGGCACGCCGGCTGCCACGTTGAGAATAAACTGGGAGTGGGGAAGCAACAAAGCCTGCAGAGCAGTCATCCTGCTTGTGAGAGAGTGGCTTAAACAAGGTGGGGAGATGGTGATGCAGGTGTGAGAAGCGGATGCTGAACATATGCTGAGGACAGAGCCAAAGCTGCGCAGTGACTGAGGTGAGAGAGGACAATCGTGTGCGTTCGGTTGGTAGCAAACGACACAAAGTAAACTAACTGAGAGCAAATTTTAGAGATGGAGCCAAAGAACTGGCCGGCCGATGGAGTGTGGGAAGTAAAGAACAAAGAGAAAGGTTTCTTCTGGGTTCTGGGTGTTTGGTTTGAGCAACTGAGTGGATACTGGTAGAGCTGAGTCCAAAGTTCTGTATTGGTCCTGTTAAATTTGCAAGACGACATCCATGTGAAAACATCAAATAAGCACTTGGATATATAAGTCTAGAATTCCAGGAGGAGGTCAGGGCTAAAAACAGGAGATCAAAGAGTCAGTCATTTACCGATGGCACTGCAAGCCAGGGACGGGGTGAGTTTACCTAAGGATGTAGTGGAAGGAAGAAGAGGCAACATTTCAAAGACATGCAGGAAAACGACAAGGAATAGCCTGAAAGGGCTGAGGACTGAAAGAAGAAACATAATCACCAAGAGAAGAAAGTAGACAACATTTAAAGGAAGAAGAAAGAGCAGCATTGCTGAGAGACGAAATAAGCCAGAAGCACAGAAGTCACTCACTGTTGGACGCCATAATACGGTGCAAGACCACCGCTGAATGTAATGAGAGCAAGCTCGTGGGACTGCAGGGACAGACACACAGACGGAGCGAGCAGGACACAGAAGCAGAGCTGAGGGACTGGGTTACTGCCGTCTCTCATGAGGGACACACTGCCCACACATCCTGCTGCAGAAGCAGCTAGAGAGGGGAACATCAGTAGGACAGGTGATACTAAGATCCACGTAAGGAGGTGAAGCTGCTGACAGAGAAGAAGATAATGGCAGGAATAAAACACAAAGGGGCATCGGGGTGGCCTTCCATAGAAGCAAGGCCGTCACTCATGTAACAAAAGGGGGAGTACAGCCACTTGGAAGATCTGATGATGACAAGTGCAGAACTCCTGTCTCACTGCTTCTATTTTCTCAAAAATGCTAGTAAAAGGCTATTGCCATCAGCCGACTTCCAAGAGCCAAATACAGGGACAGTTTTCATATTTATTAACTAAATACGCCTACCATACAGTTATTACTTACCATGTGTGTCCACACGTGGCAACATGTTAAATGTCTCAGTCACAAGTACGCTCCTGAGTATCTTTTAACATGGACACTAACATCTTTGTTCAAACACCTCATTTTCCACAATCAGAAGTTAGATACTTGTTACTCTTAGACTCTCAAAATGTGCTTTATACATGAATGATTCAACTACCAAACTACTTCAATATGAGAACCAGTTAAAGCACTTACACGTGAGCTCATCAGAATGGGTACCATTTGACTGGTACCAGCAGCTCTCCCCTCGTTTCTGGTGGCAGTCCCTCCCTCACCCAGGACTTCTTGGGGGCAAACTGCTGTTTCACGTATTTCTGGCAGGATTAGATGCGGAGGGGATCATGTCACCCAAGCCGAGCACAGTAGAGTCCTTCCTGGGATTCTGAAGGTGAGGCTAGGAGGGAAAGTTCTCTCTCATCATGAGCTTTAAATGCTCTCCCAGGAGGTCGGCAGCCTTATGCACAGAACACACACAAACCCCGACACTAAGGGCAACATACAGGCAGGAAAGAGAGAACAGGGACACAAAGATGGAGAGAGAGAAGAGGAGAGAGGGAAGAAAAGCGGAGGGAGAACGTGCAGAGCCAGACCAAGAAAGAGTCCACGAGACCTGCGGGCACAGAGGTCAGCCCTGCCTCCTCCTTTCTGAGTCCTGGTTCTAGCTCTTCCCGTTTCACCGCAATGACTCTGAGATGCACGTCCGCACTTGCAACCAGGACTGGGGGGGATAAACGTTCTGCCAGGCCTGAGTATGAACAGTCCCGCAGATAGGCAGCCCACCAGAGATGGACGGGGAGACACCCCCTCCTGCCTGAGGAGAGAAAGCCAAGCAGGTGCAGAGGCACCTCCTCAGACCCGCCAGCAGCCAACCGAGTGACGGGCCTGGCAGGCACCTCAGAACGCCTACACATGTGTGCACATGCGTGCTTGCCACAGGGTGAAACAGGAGACAGCCGTCATGTGTGGGCTGGGTGGAGAAGCCACAGCCGCCACGCAACACCTCACAGTGTGACCTGACATGGAAACAGGGTCACGCCAGACAGAATTACTGAGCTTCCGGTGTGGTCATACTGGGGCAGGGCCCTCCTGAGAAATCAGACATGGGAAGAAAGAGAATCGCAGGGAGAACGCCTGTAATTCGGATTCAGCAGCTGTAAGCCCAGCACGAGCAGACAGCCAGCAAACCACCGGAGTCCAGGGAGGGGCAAGGAGGGCTTCTGCTACAGGGTTCGGAGGGAGCAGGGCGCTGCGGAAACACCGACCTTGGACTTCCAGCCTCCAAAACCCAGAGACAACACATTACTGCTGCTTGCGGCCTCCTGGTCTGTGACACTCACGCAAGACCCAGGAAACTAACACATCCGGTGAGGGCGGGGACGGATGTGTGTATGGAGTGACTGTACCGAAGTGAGCACTTGCCAAAACTATCCCTCTAAACTGAGGGTTTAGTAAGAACACGAACTATGCAGCTGGCTTTGAATTCTGTCATTTACTAGCTGGGTGATTCCGTTTGCCCATCTTCAAATAGACATTTAGAAACAGCCCTCATCGTGCCACCCTGAGGATTAAAGGAGTGGATGAGCGCAGTGTATCGTGAGAGCAGTCTGAGTGTCAGCTGTCATCAGATCATCACCAACACCCGAGTTTACATGAGAGAGAGTGTTCACGAGAGAAAACTGAAGCTGGGACAATTTCTCAAAACAGGACCCGCTATAGTCAACACTAACAACTTTACAAGGTAACAGGAGAGCGATCACTCAGCAAAGATTTCCAGTGAGGAGCATGGAACACCCAGTATATTTTTTTTCAATTTCCTAAAATTCTTTGCTGAGCTTGTTTATATAAGAAATTGTAATTTAATGAAAACAAACTAATAAAAATTTTTTTTTAATTGCCACATAAAATTTCACAGATGAATAAAATGTTAAAAGAAATGGAGGATTTCTAAAAAAAAAATGTCAGCATACTCTTTTACTTATGCCAGATTTTTCACTTCCAAACTTCCTGTGGTTTAGAATAAAGATTCACTATTCTTGGATGACTCCATACTTCAACTAAAATACTTCACATAGTCTTTCCTTAACATAGTTTCTCCAAATTCTCTTGAGCAAATCAAAACACGGTATAGTTCATTTACAAATGAATAACTTTTCATTCTTTCTGATAAGACTGAGAGATTTTTAAAAAGGATTGCACAGATTGTAACCTAAGAGACAAACAAATCCTTCATTTTTTGTTGTAGAACAAAAATAATTCATTTTTAAGGCTTCCCCCCCTTCCCTGCAAGACTATGGCTACTTCTCTGTTCTACTTTAATTATCTAAGACAAACATTTGATTCCCTGCTTTAAAGTCCTAATTAAGAACAAATGTATAAATGTCTAAAGGACTGTCACCACAAAATAATTTAAACTTCAAACACCGTAACTAAATATAGGATTTCAACTATGCACCAGACTTATACAACATTAAGTACAGTCACATCCAACAACAGTTTTTTTTTTTTTTTTAAATTCAGCAGAGGTTTTAAGATAAGCAGAAAGAAGAAAAAGACCTTAGAACCTTCTCAGCTAAGGTCAACACAGAGTAAACGTCCAGGACGAACAAGGAGCTGCGGTCAGTGGCCGGGCCCCAGCCGCACTTACCCAGAGCTCTGCAGGCAAACAGAGCCATGGCGCTCTGCAGTCTGTCCGGTCTGAGGGCCTGCACCACCAGAACCTGCAAGCAGAGCGCAGGCAGTTCAAACAGCCGCTCAGGGCGGTGAGTTAGACAAATGTTTACTAACGTGTGTCAGCACCGATTGCTGCTCCACGACACTGACTTACACAAACTGCCACAAGAGGTATACACGAAACACGTGTTTACTAGTGAGAGTATTACTAAAATCCACGGATTTCCTCAAACTTCTCGTCAGCAGTCACCGTGAGCAAGTAACAGCCACGGGGTCAGCGGTGCCTTCAGTCTCTAACGAGGGGCCAGATGGCAGGTGAAAACAAGGGCACCTAAGTAACGCACTTCTGATGACAGGAGAACAGAGGCCCCAAAATCCTGCCTAAAATTTTCAAATCACTCTTCTTATGCTCAATTATGTATATACCTAGATGTTTAAGATCTCCAATAAAGCTTTTCTTAGTTTTCTTTCCTTCTTTTTTTTAAACCGCACTGGGTAAAGTGGCATTCAGCACGGAGACACAAGGACAGAAGCGCCAGCAGCCGAGGGAAGACATCCACATCAAGGGTCTCAGACCTGGATACCCGGCCCGGAGCCCCCACCAGCGCTCAGCCTCTGCCTGGAACCCATCAGCAGGTCCACTGGTCTGTTGGGATACAGAGTGGGGGAAAAGCCCTGTTCCTCACCCTGAAATCTCTTCCATAGACGCAGCCCAGGGAAGTGAGCGGAGAACCCGCACACATACAGGGGAGTGTCTTTCTCTAAGACTTGTCTCTGCGGCACAGTCACCCGCTGGGGGAGGCGAGGTGGGGGAGGTAAGTACAGCCACAGCGGGAGGCTCCCGACCAGCAACTCTGCCAGGGATGTCGAGGTCGGGGGTAAGGAGCACGAGCAGAGAGCCCTTCCCCACAGGAACACTAGTTGTTCCTGTAACATGGCTTCTGAATGACAACAGAAAGGTCAGATATTCTTAGGCAGTTAGATAACTCACCTGCTGAAATAAGGACACTTTCTTTGCCAGTATAGATGGAAACTCTTGCTCACACACTGAACTGTGATAGTAGGTCCGCCACAGAGCCACGTCGTCAAAGCAGAGGGTCTGGTACAGACTGGGGAGAGCGATCTAAAACACAGACATGACGCTGAGCGGTGAGCAACAAGCAGATCGAAGCACGTGGGTGCGCGTGCGACTGCAAGTAAACGGAAACCAGAAGTAGGAAGTGGAGGTGCTGGAGCATACAGTAGTTCTATTTTTACTTTTTTGAGGAATCTCCATAGTGTTTTTCATAATGGCTACACCAACTTTTATTCTCACCAATGGTACATGTTTTCCCTTTTCTCCATAAGCTCACCAGCACTTGTTATCACTTGTCTTTCCAATTACACCCATTCTAAGAGTTGTGAACTGATATCTTATTGTGATTTGATTTGCATTTCCCTAATGATTAATGATGTGGAGCACCTTTTTTGTGTATCTGTCGGCCATTTGTATGTCTTCTTCAGAAAAATGTCCGTTCAGGTCCTTTGCCCATTAAAAAACAATTTTTTTAGTATAATTTTTTGAATGTATATGTTACATTATTTTCAGATACACAACATAGTGATTCAAATGTCTAAACTATGCTGTGCTGACCACACGTGTAGCACCAGCTGCCCCCCGCCCCAGAACACTATCACAACACCACTGACTGCAGTCCCCGTGCTGTGCCTTTTACTCCCGTGACTCACTCGTCCTGCAACCGGAAGCCTGCCTCCCTCTCCCCTTCATGCACTTTGCCCATCCCCCCTTCCCTCTGGCAGCTTCTCTTCCAAACTTTTATCAACAGTGGGTTACAAGATCAGAAATGTAACCCTGTATAGACGGAGAACTTTTATGGAAATAATGGTGAGTCTGGAAGACCTGCATGTGTAGTACCAGAATGTCACATAACACAACCCTAGTCAAGGACTTAAGGGTGCTTCATCCAAGTAGCTATATTCATCTCCAAACAACCCATTATATTGTCCACATTTCATTATCTAAGTTAACCAAAATTAAACTTATACAGCAGAAAATTAAGTACATTTCACTTTAATTATTTTTAATAAGTGATCTAAGCCTATTAGAATCTAACACTTGATGGTAGTCTACTAAATTTAGTGGCAATTAGTGTACAAGGGCCTACTGCTACCAATTTATGCTACACGTTGTGCAAGCATGTTTTGGCCAGGAATCTGAGGCCATGAGGCGGCGTGCCGGTTTTCCGTTAGACTCTGGTCACGTCCCCAGGGCTGTACTCAGCGTGGCGCCAACCATATCACCCGCGAGTACTTATCAGACTCTGCAGTGCAGCTGTGCTCAGCGCAGGCTCTTCCTCTCAGAAAACATCTACATGTCCCTCCACGGGCACTGTGCTCCCCAGTCGTGGGCACTAAGGACATGACTAGCGAGGAAGACGACTGACAACAAAGCAGAACCTACTGACTTGACTCAACAGGACTCATGGAAACGGGCAGTCCAGAGTAGTGGGGAGCACGCAGTTTCCAATCCCTGAGAAGTGACAGCGCGCTGTGCCTGCTTTGCTCATCCGTCAGGTGAGGACAGTAGCAGCCGCTACCTCACCGGGTTGTTGAAAATACTCAGTGAGGTGATCGACTTTCCAGGTCTGCAGAATGCTGTGGACCCAGTAAGTCACCAGCAGTCACCAGTAATGGCGAGCTATTCTGGTGGGCTTTACTCTGTGCCACTGTCACGGGACAGCAGCTGTACAGAGCAGGGGAAGAAAGAAGAAACCTCCGGATGGATTCTGAGAGAAGTCTATTTGTCTTGTCTTTCGTTCCCCGCGATAGGACCTATGAGGCCTGACTTCAGACACAGAACCGCTGGCAGCTGGGCTTCTGAACCGTGTTTCTTCCCCAGGCCCACGCCCCTGTCCTCGGCACCCACCTCATACTCCGGAATGGGGGGGAGGGGAGCTGGGGAGTCGGGGAAGACAGAGAGAAAGAAAACCCTGTAGTTGGAAAATCGAGACACTGAAGGCTTCGACTTTGGTGTCAAAAGGCCTGAGCTGAAATCACAGCTCCAAAACTTCCCACCTGTCTGATCCTGGCTCAAATAGCCTCTCTTCACCTCGCGTCCCTCTTTTCTAAAACAGGCATAATTATGGCCTCATCAGCTTATTGTCATGATAAAGTAAGACAATACATGTATTTAATATGATTGCCTGGCACATAATGGATCTTCAACAGTATGTGTTAAATTAAAAAGAAACGTTAGGCTCATTCATTTAACTCACTACTACTGACTTTCATTTCTCATCAGTAAAAAGAGAATTTAATAATACGTCTTTTAGTGTTGGTTTGATAACTAAATAAGATAATTCACATAGAATCACTAAATTGTATGCCTGAAATTAATATTACACTATGTTAACCGTAATTTAAATAAAAACAAAAAAAAAATATGATCCACTACAAATGTTTTATAAACTGATAATAAAACATTAATGTGTATTATAAACCTCTTTTGAATAGGAAAGCTGTCTTCCCCAAATATTTTGCATTTCTTTACTTCACTAGGAATTAGCATGTGGGGGGGAAAAAGCATCATTACAATTTTTAGGTCACAAACATAAGATTTTTTCCCCCAAATGTGACTGAATATCCACTGTTCAAACAATAATTATTAATTTTCCCCCTTAGGAGTTCATAAGCCAGGTCTTATAACTGCATCAAAAGTGTTTCACCAGGTGACAAACTCCTAGAAAGAAGGAACAAAGACTTTTATGCATATGTGCTTTCCATTGTCAACCAGCATATTATAAATATTTAATAAATACTTTAACTCAATGGACTATATGAACAATGCAAAACTTACATCATCTATTTTGTCATTAGCCTGTCCACTCGTAACCTTAATTTGTGCAACCAAAAAGAGTACATAACAGAAAACTAACTATGCACCTGGAGCATCGTAGGCACTTACTGAATAACCAAAGGAACGTATGAGTCAGGTTTTGCACAAAACGTCAGGGACATCATGTTTCACAAGGCCCAGATTCTAATCTCAATGCACTTACAACCTAGAAGAGGCAGACACACTGTCTGACTCAGGAATGTTCAAGATATATGCCAACAGAAGAGACAGAAGTCCTCCAATGGGAAATGGATGTTTGACAGGTAAACACAGCCACAGGGCATTCCAGGTAGAGGGGTAACAACAGGAACCGTAAGTGCAAGAAACATGTGGGGATGGACTGGAGACAGAACAGAAGAGGTGAGCAAGGAGCAGGTCATGGGCTGTCTTATCTTTTATGCAAATGACGATGGACTTTATCCTGTGAGTGATAACGAGCCAGCTGAAGGTTTTATAGAGCGTAAAAAACTGAATTAGAAGCCAACTTTAAAACATAAAGGATCCAATGAAACAGAAAGATGTGAGATGAGAAGCAGAGGCTCTGCAGCAAAGCTCAGCGAATACTGAGAGTCAAACCCGGGGAGCAATGGCAGATGGAGGGGAGCTGCGGTGAGGGACAGCTCAAAGATGCATAAAAGCAGGAGAAACAGTCTGAATTTGAACCTCTTCAGCATCGCACTGCACTGCCTCTCCTCTCGTCACCAACCCTGAATTATCCTGTAAATAAGGCCTCCACAGTCCCCAGCAGATCTTTTGTTTACTTATGTTTCCATCCCCGCTGGATACATAGCACAGAATCTCCATATATATGGAGATATATATATGGATTAGTTAGCTCTAACTGGAACAAGGTTCTTTTCAAGTTGGAGCGAGGGTGACAGGGCAGACGAGAAATAAAGTTACAGACAAAGAAGATAAATAAATAAATAAATAAATAAATAAATAAATATATATATATATATATATAGGATATATATTACATATGTGATAACATATATATATATATATGTTGAATCAAAGATTTAATTTAGGATTAAAGGACTCATCAGAATAGAATAATTCTTTGACACCCTTTTACCCAGGGATTTGACGGCATATTCACAGCAGTATCAACACTAAGTATGAGTAGGGAGCAGGTAAAAAATCAACAGGTAACTCAAACACAGAAGAAGCTTAAACATCCCCCGCGGTAGGAAAGTCACAAATACCTTCAGTGTCGCCACTGCCCAGCTTCGCTCCTGGTCTATCCACGACGGGAGCTGGTCACGGATCCTTTGCTGAGAGTCCTTTGTGAGAGCAATTATTCTCTTTGGTATATGTGGTAAAATTCAAACTTAGAAAAAATAACAAGTGACTAGCTAATTTTACAAGGACTAATTTGAAAAGCTCATTTTATTTTACTATTGTAAAATTCTACGTAACAAGGTATAGATAACCATGTGCACAAATGTTGCATTCATTTTCATTGTGCATAACCTTTTATGAAACTTCAGAAAGATGTAATAAATTGTAATAAATAACTGCCATAAATTTTACATTATTTTTAATAATATCTTGCATTTCAGACATAATCTAGATTTTGCATTACAGTTTGGGTATGCTGCTTTGAAGAAAAATATTATTCATTCCAAGTTCAAATAGAAAATTAGAGAAAAAGATAAATCTGAATGAAGTTATCAAAAATTTAAAATAAATTTTAAACTTCAGTTATATGAGAGTTTTCCTAGTCATAACACAAATTTTATTTTTTCAGGATTATATAAAGTGTTCTTGGAATATAACATATACTGAAAGAAACTGTATTAGTTTCTTAGTATCTAATTAGCATTATTCTCATAAGAATATATGTCTTTAAGGACAAAAAATTTTATTTAGGTCCATTTTACAGTACGATAGTAGAGGCAAGGATATATTCCTCTAGTTAAAGTATAATTTCAACAATACTTTAAAATTCCTCTGAAGCAACTAACATCTCATGAAGTCAAAGCCAGAACTATTTTCCCTAAGAGTGAAATAATTTTTTTATTTTTACTTACAGCTTTCCGCAACATGTCTCCAACAACCACACCTGTAAACGTATCCCATTCCTATCGAATAAAAATACGAATAAACAAAAAATATAAATATACTAACCAGTTAACTGAGTTTTCTCAATTTCCCTATACAATGACTTACAGTGCAGCTTTCTAAGGACATGGAAAAAAAATAAAACCCATGTCACATCTTCCCACCTCTGGTACAACATTAACATCAAGAATGAGTTCATGTACCAACATAACACATTCCTATGCAAACTACGAGAAATAATTTTATTAAAGCAAAAAACGTAAATACAATTTCTCTCCCTATATAATGTTTCGACATCTAAAAATTTCTATGTCATGTTCAGGCAGGATTTGTCTTAATTTGTCCCATTACATGCCATTTTTCACTAACAGATAAACAATAAAGTGCACCAAAAATTTAAAAATTGTGTATGCTGGGAAAACATAGAGAAAAGTACTTCCACTGATATCTTTTCCAACAGATTAGGAGAAGACTGCCACTATTCACTTTTTAAATTAATCCACAGAATCATGACTGATCCAAGGTTATAGAATCTAGTGCTCCAAGAAAATCTCTGTCTTCACCCTGACCTCCCCCAGATAATAATGGGCACTGTCATATTCTTTGTTTCATACTGGTCGGCAAATAAAGAAAAAAACATACAAAATTTGAGAGCAATATAGAAAAAAAAAATTACTTCCTGCCTCCACCCAGCATGACCACTCACTTCTCTTACTGAAATTACAGTCACAATAGAATAGAAATGATTACTCTTACTAAGGTGGGAGTCAGAGAAAAATGTTCTCCTTTCCCTATATTTACGTACACTCCAACAGGGAAAAGTAGGGAATATTAAATCTTACACAGTGTGGAACGTACTGATCTTGGTAAAAAACATGATACAGGAGGAAGGAAAGGCATCAAAGGTAATGGTAGAAATAAAAGGAGCCAAATTAACAAATTCAGGAGAAACAATACAAGTCAGCCAGAGCACGTGGAATTAGAAACAAAGACAGAAAACAGGCATAGGGAAAGGTCTGTATTCTTTCAAGTATTCAAACAAAGAGAATCCAGGACATGGAATCTGACCAAGCAGAGGTGAAGGTTACTTACTAGGTCAAAGTTGCACTGTCCATACACTATTCTCTCCCACCCCGTACTCTAGTCTCACTTGATGATAATGGCATCATAACCAGAAAATCATCTACAAATAATTTGTTTTGAAATATTAGAAGCACAACAGAGATGGATTAGTTAGCTCTAAATGGAACAAGGTTCCTTTCAAGTTGGAGAGGGTGACAGGGCAGACGAGAAATAAAGTTACAGACAAAGAAGATAAATTACACGTAAAAAAGACTAACATAAGGCTTCGGGCTCCAGGCAGCTTCTGATGCTGACTCGGAGCAAGTCAGCGAAGGGAATACAGAAGGCGGCTATATACCCCGACTGTCTCACTTCGCATGCGCGCCAGCTGCACCGCCTGCACAAGGAAGACAAGCAGGGGACTGCGGTTCAGAACGGTCCAGAAGCACTGTGGTAAGTCACTCTGCCTGACCGTCCCTTCTGAGTACTGGGCTTACCCAGAGGGGAGAAATAGAAATCAGCGTCTTACACCAAATTCCTAACTTAGTAAAAAATTAATAGGTTCATAGATAATTTGCAGACTAAATTTCGGCTCTAACCCTAAATCTGCCCATTACCAAACTTCTATGTAACTCTAACATTCTCCTCCTTTAGTCCCACTTACATTTTCTTGAAAAAGCTCAGGATGCATGCCTCGGACAAAATGCAAAGCGAACATCAACTGATCAGCCTGAAAAGAATAACAGATGTTATCTTGCGGTTTCTAAATTTGTGTTTTTTAAAAAGCATAGTCCTGAATATCAGTTCACAAAACCGGTGTTCTTTCAATTATCTACTTTTACCAACATAAGAAATGACTATTCAGGTGGTACCTACACAGAACACCACTTCCAACTTGTGGGGGGGATGGACAGAGAAAGTAGTACCTAGAGCTTTAGAGAAAATGCTGAAGATTGGTCATTAGATACATCTCATTTAAAAAATGTAAGTTTATTTAGCTGAAATCCAAATTTGAGGTCTGAATTAGCCGTTACCAAGAAGATCAACCTCCTGCACTAGGAATCTTCAATTTGTCATTGTGTATGCTTACATGATCCAGAACATTCTATATGCCCCTAAATCAAGACATTTCATTTCTAGAAAGTTAAGCAAAGGGATGATGACTGTATTCATAGATATGACATGAGGATATTTAATACAAGATTTTTTATTATGGAGGAAAAACTGAAACAACCTAAGTGTTCAAAAGTTTATCATAAATAATATTCAAATCAATATATACAGCATAGCCCATACTATGGAAGGAGGAGCAATATGTTTATATAAACATATATGGATATATATCTGCAGAAAAACTTGGAAAGCTGGTATCAATTTTCATCAGTGATTTATTTTTATAACTATAGGTTATTTTTGGTTTCTTCTTTTTCTCTTCAGTCTATTTTGTAAATTTTCTAAAATATGCTTATCTCATTTCTGTTAAAAAACACAGTCAATGTTTATTAACAACAACAAAAACCCATCTACTCAAGCACCATCTTTCCCACCAGTGTATAATTTAATCATTTTCTTTGGCTTCTCCCACACGGTACACAATGCTTTACATCTAGTAGGTGCTTATGATTGTAGGTCTGCACATGGAGTAACTGTAGAGGCTAAAGATGACCAGCACGTGACCCCTCTATTGGAAAGATTCAGTGTCTTGAATATTACACTACAGAAGAATAATTTTCTTTATAAAAGTATGTATATAGCAAGTACTCGACAAATGCTTATTAAGTGAATAAATAAAAACCATGTGTTTTTCAACCATAACATAGTCAATGACTAAAAAAACCCAAAACCAAAAACAAAAAAAAGTTCTCAAAGTAGAAAAACTTTAAGCAGATGGCCACCGCTCAGGTGTGGAAAAAAGTTACAATCAACTACCATGTGTATGAAATAACTCCCATGTGACTTAGAAATATAAAAAGCAAGACATGCCATCTGGGGAGATGTGCAGTGTTCTTAGGTCTCAGAAAGTAAAAATTCAGATTTGGGGTTGAATGGTGACTGGCTATATAAGCCACTAAGATGCTTAATTTACACATCAATGGATATTTAAAATGCATCCTCCATTTAAAGTAAAGAAATAAGGATTAAGGTAATATATACACACAAATTCACTCACGGTATTATTTATCTTAGCCATTTCTTCCTTTGACCTAAGGAAAAATAATGCAGTCTCCAGGGTTAATGAAGAAAAGGCAAGGCCCTGCCACTCTGATTCTCAGATTAGCCGCTGCAGTCAGTGAGCTAACTGTTGATTATTACAGAGGCCAGGCCCCAAAATGTCGGCAAAAAATAAGCCACATAATATACAGTCAATAAATGGATAATGGTGGCTCCCCTTCTCTCTGTGTTCTGGTCCCAGACGACATCATGGCCTTAGGGATAAACGTATAATCACAGCTGAGCCAACCCCATGATATCCTTCACAGATAATGGCATAAGGTACCATGGCCTAAACCAGGCTCACCAGGATCTCTGTCGATGGTTTTCCCCACCGAAGATGGCCGAGGAAGCTGTCGCTGGCAGCCATCTGGTGGCCAGCTCTACCAATGAATCCTCTTAGCAATAAGTATTTAATAATAATATTATAATAAAGAACAATTATGACTCAAAAATACTCCTAAAAATACAATTTGCTGTGAGAACACATTATTTGCAAATAAACTGAAGTCAAATTAAGAAGGAATAAATCAAGCTTATGGACGGTCTAAACACTTACTTCAAACAATAACAACAAAAAACCTGTCAATATCCAGTTGAGAAAATATTTTGTACCTCTTAAGTCCTTGATCTGCACTGCTCATCAGATCAGAAAATTTAGGTGTTTTAGTTGAATGTCAATTTATCTCATTACACTTAGGTCCTATTACAAAATTCTTTAATATCGAGGGGATATATAATAAGCAGAGTCTCAACTGATCATCGACATAATTAGATGAAGAAAAATCCTGAGAGACAACCATACAGTATAGATCAGCCACACATTCCATCCTCCATCATCACATACGCTCATCAATGTTTACAAAGGGTAAAACCATTAGTACGGATTCCTATGAGATACGGAAATCCTAAAGTCCACTTCTTAGCTGGGATGCAGTTCACTTTTCCAGACGCAACAATTTTGTCTCACTCACACCCTATCAGCCTAAGTCTCCGGCACCAAGCAGAGTGGGTTTAAACTCTAGTTCCCCATCCACCACATCTGAATAGCCTACAGACAGGTGCTAGCTCTAAATCCTGATCTCCTCCTTTCCAGAACGGGACTGTTGTAGGAATTAAATAACAACGCACGTAAGGTAGTTGCACAGTGCCTGGAACACTGGAAGGGGACGGATATAACCAGCCGCTTACAGTAACCTGATATACTACATAATAGTGCATTGAAGAGGAAATTTACCTTAAAAATAGTCTATAAACCTCATGATTCTCAGAGACTAAGAAGCAGTAGAAAGAATAAGAAATCTGTTCCTTTTACTGGTGCTCTACTCTACTCATCGCTGTCAGTACGTTCGAGGCAAGTGTAAAACCCATGTTGCCGCGTGAAGCCTGCACAGAGCTCGAGTACTCGCCTTTGTGCTTCACGCTAAGTCACGCATCCTAATGAACGAGCCTATGCAATCCAGCTCTACTTACAGAAAGTCTAAAGGGTTAGATATAATGCTAAGTTTCCAAATCTCCTAAGCAGAAGAAAATGATCCAAATTATCAGGATTCGTTTTAATAGCAACACGTTACAAAATTTATAAACATCCAATCAGAGAACTTCCACTTTTCTGTTAAAAGAAAACATACTTTGACAGAAAAAAATACCAGAATCCAAATTAAATGATTTGTTGGATAAATACAATCCCGAGACGCTGTTATTTTATTTTTAAAATGTATGATTCATCTGTATTTTACTCAACTAGCAAATTCCTTCGAAGAGGGAGGTGAGGTGAGCTCTTCATACCTCCCCACACAGTCTTGCTGCCGCACATCAGAGCTCTCTTAGGGAACACTTCCACGAGGAAGGGCAAGCACTCAGAGTATATGCTCTCCATACCCTCTTTCCAGCCCTTTTCTCTACTCTCATCCAATATACGTGGAAATTATTTAATACTCCAACAGCAACTTCCACTATTTTGTATCTATTCCAAATGATAAACTGGGAAGAAGAAATGATATGGAGAAGCACTAACTTGTACACAGTTCCATTATATTCATAAGTTTTGGGGAACTAAATATGCTACTTATCCTACCCAAACAACTTAGGTTACTGAAATAAACACTTTTGATCTCTTGGAAAAAAAGAAGAATGGCAGAGCCAATAAGCTCAAGTGAAACTGCTCAACAGCTTTCTCCATTTGGCTTAGTTTATTAAAAGTCTAAATATTCTGCTACAAAACAAGTCAATCATTTTTTGTTGCAGGTCAAGTTGCTTTCCCTTGGGTGTGATGTGAATACTAATAACCAGCCTCTGTTTCAGGGTCTCTCACTGTCTCTCTGTCTGTTACCAACACAACAGCAACATCAGCAAGAGAAACCGCCAGGCATTGTAATGGGAAGCTGACTGCTAAAAATCCAAAAACCTTTTGCTAAAATATGAAATCGGTTCCATCCTAATTCAGATTATAATGCTAAATCTTGAGAAATGTACCTCATTGCTTTACAATTAATATGATTTCCAAATTGTTATTCAACACTGAAACTCCATGGAATGCTGAATTCACACCAAATAAATTTAATATTACTGATAGAGAAATGAGAATATTAGAAACCAGATATTCCATCACCAATTAAAATATGTCTTAAGAATTATACATGACAGCTTTTTAAAAGCGAGTGTAATTGTTCACAACAGAAAAGTATTTCTCAAGACAGGCAATAAAAAACCACTTGGGCACTACACTGTCGAGGGTGTTCAACCTTCCAAGCTCTCCCCTCGTGCAATAAACCGCTGGCTGGAGCCTCACTTCCATGTCTTATTACAGGAAGTGACCCTAACTAACCTTCACTGATAGATTAAATTGTCTTGACACTGAACATGTGACAGATCTTCCCCTAATTACATCACAAAATGTACGACATAAGGATTTAAATCTCATCAGTAAATATAAGATATTACTAAAAATGAAAGAGAATACATAAGCAGAGTCACAAACATATAGGTCAGAAACATGAAATTCCTAATCAGCTACTAATCTTTGGAGTGAATATGAAAGTTTGTATTATCTTTCCACTGAAACATTTTTCAAGAATATTTATAACGTATCTAGTCTCATAAGGATTTAGGTGGCACCTTAAAGTAAGTGCAGGTCCGTGATAATCACAGACTATTTTAGTACATAGGTCTTGAAAAGAAAGTAAAAAAAGCATTAAATATATTATTAGGAGAGTGATCGAAATGCAACTTTGCAACTCTAATATATTCGCTAGAAAAATAAGGAGGATTAAAGCTACATTCAAAAGCTAATCATAAAAATTCATAACATATCAAAAAATAAATCCAATGATTAAAAAATTTAAAAACAATTACAATAAAGTGGACTTGTTCTGTAAAGTAAAGCTTATTATTCTTTAAAATACCAAGAAAATCAACAAACACGGCAAGTAAGGGAGGAAGTAAAAATAAGGAGCTTTAATAAAAACTCAGAGGAGATGAAAAATATTTATAAGCCATAACTTGATAAAAAATAGACTAATAATATCCAGGGTTGACAAGGATACAAGGAAGGAGATACCTTAATTGCTCTCTGGGTAACATTATTAACTGATAAAAAAACTTATAGAAGGCAATTTGATAATATTCAACAAAATTTGAAAAGTATGTTTTCTTGGACCAGCAATTATACTTCCATGAAGAAATCTAATGAATAGAAATACCTATGTACATAAAAGTGGTTTTACAGAATTTCACTTCAGTCACTCATAATAGTAAAAAAATATATAAATAATATCTATCAACACAGTAGTAGATAACACAGCATATAACTATATTACGAATACCACACAATCACTAAAAACAACGAGGTTAACATATTTCTACCTATGGCAAGAGCTTCTGGAGCTGTCACAACAAAAGAGATGCAACAGAACAAAATACATAGTAAGGAAAAGAAAAAAACATGATGTATTTGCACACATGCACATGAAGAGAAAGGAAATGGACAACAGAGAACCAACCGCGCCTTGGACTGGTTCACTCTAATGGAGTGAAGCATCGGAACAGGGAGAAATGACCAAGGGCTCTTCTCTACAGTTTTTCTATATATAGTTCCATAAAGTTTGAAACTCTTCCAGAAAATATTTTAAGTTGTGTCTGTGTAATAAAAATGTTTAAGTATTAATGAGCAATAATACATTATACAAATGTTAGAGATGCCAACCTCATATCTATCTAAAATCATAACATTTTAGGGACAAAATGGACTTCGAGATCATCTTTTTTTTTTTTTTAAGATTTTATTTATTTATTTGAGAGAGAGAGAAAGGAGAGAGAGAGGGGAGAAGCAGGCTCTTCACTGACCAGGGAGCCTGATGCCAGATTCAATCCCAGGACCCTGGGATCATGACCTGAGCCAAAGGCAGACACTTAACCGACTGAGCCACCCAGATGCCCCAGATCATCTGCTTATAATTCCTCATGTATACAAATTAAAATTGGGGGCCAAACAGGTGATTTTTAGAAGGACAGCTAACCATAAGACCTCCAAAATACACATATATGCTGTCTATAGACCTATGTAGATATCTCCACAGTTCTCATTAAAGAAACATCCTACAGAAATGCCCAACTATAGGTCTGTGAGCTTCCAATAATACCCCTTGTCTCAAGTAAAGATCATCAACATTTTGTCTCTCCTCATAAAAGTTACTGTCCCTTTCTAAAGAGTGTATTAACTATATCTTTTCCAAGATTTTCTAAGAACCCTACATAACTGGACCATAATAACTCTATTTCTCTCATGTAGTTAATTGCCTCTACAAAGCTCTCCCTCAACCTAAACCAACCTATACCCAAAGACTGGTACTTAAAACAAAATCCTAAGTGAAAAGCCTCTGTTTTCTACAATATTCAAAAAATTTCTAAAATACATTTCATTTTATATTCCTTGGGGGCCCTTGTATACAAGATATCTGTAACAGATTTCATACTCAGGATCCGGCATCAGTTTACTTCCAAATGCCAGGAGTAGGAACTAGTTTTGACCCCCAACCTAGGGGACACTGGCAATGTCAAGAGATATTTTTTATTTTAACAACTGTGTAGGGGAAGTGATGCTCTCTCTCCCCTCCTCACCTGTCAGTCTCCTCCCGCACAACCAGATCCCACAATGCTGTGAGACCTTCTACTGAGCAATGACATCATGCTGGGAAAGAATACATTTCCAGCAGGGAAAGGGTTATACAATTTGACTGTAATACTGCATTAAATCAAAGTACAGGTAGTGAAAAAACAGTATTTCTTACCTTAAATAGACAACGGCATATATACTCATAGACCATATGTTTTAATGAGCTGATAAGAGACTGGATTCTCTGTTCTGTATTTTCAGAATCCTGTAGATTCCAATTTGAAAAGTGAAAAACCATTAGGAAATTTAAAACATTTAAAAAAAAACCATTAGGAAATTTATAACATTTAAATGATACCCCACTCTAATAAACTATTCCTCCAGACTCAAAGCTGGTTCTGGGACAACTCTTTGTCAACTCAAGGGACTAAACAAAGAAGTGCATTAAATTTGTACACTAATACGATAAAAACATTTGATGTATTTTTCTTTAATGCACAGGGTTAAGGCATCAGTAAATGAAAATTATAGTCAACTTCCAATAATACAATATGAATTGAATTTGATGATACCACTTTGAGACCTAACAGCATTAAAAATACTTCTATACGAGTATGGGTTAAACTCATTTCATTACTTGTATTATAATGACAATCCAGCCCCATAACAGAGTGACCAGAACCACCCAATACAGGATTTTCTCATCCTCGATATAAGAACCTAAACAATCTTAGACCACGCCTTCCATGTTAACTAAGGATGAACAATAACTCTGATGCTGATGCTAGTTAAGGACTCATAGCACTTTTAGTTTATCTGTTTTTGTACTTCCATTGTACAGGACTGGTAAGATTCGAAAAATATCACTAATGGCTATTTCCCCTGCTTATTGAAGAAGGGCTTGGTGTAGAAACGGGACGGAGGACATTGTCAAGGCTGGTCTGGTTCCCTACGTGTGACAGGAGTTTTACATCTCACCTCAAGGAGTACTTGGAGGATACATGCCTTGAAAAGAGCAATCCTGGTATCCTATTTAGGCTAAATTTTTGGCTTCCTTATGATTATAACTGACAAGAAAAAAACCTCGTAAGACAACATTATCAGTTTAGAGAAACACGACCAGGATAAGCAGGGTGGTGTGTGACAGCAGCACAAAAACCCACGAGCTGGTGCTCAGATGCAGCAGACCTCGGTCCGGCTCTGGTGGCACCTGTCCTACCTGAGAGCTCACGTGGGAAACAGCCTCTCCCTGTCACTACTCCCTCACGAAGACCACGTGTGACACGGAACCCTGGATCCACTAAAAGATACTCTATCGTGAGAAAGACTGTACACTGGTACAAGACCTAATGATCTCCAGCACACTGGACAGCAAGTTTTGTAGTCTACATATTTAAAATTATACTGATTTTTAAAATAAATTCAAGTGCACACACGCACACACATACACATGCACACACGCAAAGGTCATCTTATTCAATAGCCACACTATCGAAGACCAATGGTTTCCGAGGAGACACTGAGCTACGCACTTTTGTAAAGAGCACAAAATTACCAATGTTCTCACTGGGTTCACGCAGAACTGCTAACCTATTCATCAGTTCTCATATTCCTTCAAAGTCACTGACTTTTAACAGGAATATTCTTTGACTAAAGGACAAGAAAGAGCTTAAAATGAACTTATTGTATACTTTCTAAGTAATTTATAAGAAATTTCATGCAAAAATTTTGCATACACACACATTATTTTATATATATATAACCCATTGTTGGTGGAGATGAAGATGGAAAAGGCGCTCTCACTGCCTAAGTTCAATACACCAACAGTACATGTTTCCAAAGGTAATGAGACGGGATTTGTCAGAAAGCCTACAAACGGGCACTTTGGTCCCAGTCTTCCAAGTTTAGGAATTTAAGAAAACTACAGAAGCAACCCACTGAAAAAAAGAGAAACCATAAATGTCTGTCACTGTCTGAAACCATAAGCACGCTCTCTGACCTCTTTCTGTCAAGAGGCGCGGTCTCCTCCCCCACCCTCTCGATCATGGGCAGGTTTGTGACTGCTTCCGCCAAACACCAGACCGCAAGGTGACATCGACCCCAAGCTGACTTATAACAGTTTCTGCCTCACGGACTGGAATGCACATTAGGCCCCCAAGATGTCCTATCAGAAATCCGCTACTCTTGTGCTGTGAGCAAGCCCAGCACGGAGTCCTCCTCACCAAGCCCCCACCCCAGGCACCAGGCCTGCAAGGGGAGCTTTGCCCTCCCACTCCCTCTCTTCCCCTCACGTCCCAGCTGAGGTCCCAAACATTGTGAAACAGAGGTCAGCCATCTCTGCTTAGCCCTGACCAAACTCCCCACAGAACTCATGGGAGTTCTAAGAAAAGCACGGTCTGATCTGCCAAGTTTGGGGTCCAAGGATACTCAGCACAATCAGGAAAACACCACACGGCACGGTCTGATCTGCTAAGTTTGGGGTCCAAGGATACTCAGCACAGACAATCAGGAAAACACCACGCGGCACGTGCTCACAGGGCTCACATTGTACAGCCTCACGATCGTCAAGAATATTGTGCAGGTTTCCATTTATGGCATGAAAGTTGTCTGCAATGTACTAATACTTACTGTAAACACAGTGTAGTGGGATACCTTTAGGTTAAGACCATTTATATCCGTTAAGATAGGCTTCCCTCTATTAGCGCACACACTTGATGACGCATAGGATACTCCCCTATCCTCCTTAACTACAATACCTGGCAGGTAGCACAGCCCCAAACGACAAAGATGAACAATGAAATTTTCAATGTTGTTTTTTCCAAGGAATGAGACTATGTAGTAATTTCTTACCTTTATACCATTTTAATGATAATCTATTACTTATTAATTTGTACTCAGAATAGAAATCATTTCCGTTAAGATGACTGTCATACTGGGATAGTTTGTTAAGAACATAAAATACAATTAAGGAGCTAGTTTCTTTAAATAAGGTTTAAAATTGTTACATGTGGTCTTCTAAAACAGAATTCTAAACAAGTTTTCTCAGGAAATTCTTCCTCTAAATTAAGCACCTACTCAAGGGATCTCTCTTACCCAGTATCAGCTGTGGGGTCACGGAGGGCCTACCTGTTTGTTTTGCAGAGCTCGCTGGAAAAGTCGGAGAAATGCAGCCAAACTAAAACGGTACATGTTATTAATTTTGGACAAGTCAGAGATAATGAAGTACATCTTGCTGGCGCTCTCAGCCAGAGGAAGGTAGGCGTCCCGCTCCTGTGGATCACAGGGTGGGTGGGAAAACATCTTAGTGCTAGCGCTCTCCTGCCACCTGCAGGCCACTCCGTTCCTAGCTAGCCGCTCTCACTAGTCCTACACAGCGAGTGCAACAAATCACAGAACTGTATGACTACAAGGAATAATACCATCTAGTTCTTCTCATTCTTATAAAACTGAGGGCAATGTATTTAAAGAATTCTCTAGCTCGCAGATGACAGAGGAGGAAGTGGTTCACGGGTGACCATACAGAGGACCAAGAGCACTTGCATGACGGACAAGGCAAGGAGAAAGGTACGCAATTATGATCAGAGAATAAACAATGCGATCTTGTATTTCAAGAGAGAAGCGGTTTAGGTGATGCCAGAGGGCATGGCATCAATACCACTGCAGGAAAGGAGAGTTGCAACCCTGAGTCGGGGGAGGAGGGGGCTGGTACCACCAGGAACAGCAGTGGAAGCAGAGGCCAGAACAGGTGTCCGCATTCACCAAGGAAGCCCCAGCATTGTTCCGTGAAGGCACAGAACAAGCCCATGAGCACAGGGGCTTCCTCTGTAAAGGACGGGAAGGAATTCTGGAAGTAAATGGCCTCAGGTTCCAGATGGGACTCTCAGGAGTCCTTCTGATCTGAGCACCAGGATTACAAACGTGACGCTGGGAACGTTATGGGTGTGACTCAGTGATGCCTGCTCAGAAGGAAAAGGCCAGGAGGTTCAACATGCCTGTGCTGTAAAATATAAAATGAGAGGTGTAACAACACCGGCCGAGTTCAGCCCTGGTAGAGAAAACACAGCGGCTGGATTAGAAGCGGGCTATAATCTGTTCGTATTCTGGTTTCAACAGAGCGCTTTCCCAAGTGAAACAATAATTATGTTTAAGTGTACAATTTGGACAAGGGCTGAAAAATACTGAAAGGAAAACGTGACGAGGTCACTGAGACGATTGTCAAAGAATGAAAGGATGTCCTCAGTGAGGGCCCAGGTCAGGCTGGAGCCTGGGAAGTCAGAGGAACACTCCCTGTTTGGGTGTCTGTTTGCCTCCAAGCAAAGCTCAATCACTAGAAAGTAGGAAAAGAAAAGACGTATTGCTTTGAACTTGGGTTAGAATTTTACAAAAGGGATTATCAAAAGAAAGGCAAAAAGCATTTTAGGCCATAGCATTTTAAGGGAAGATAATATTTTTAAAGGAAAAGACACCCTACAACTCAATATATTTAATATGCCTTAATTTTAAAAAGCTCCAGGAATGGCACAGATGCTTTTAACGGTCATTTTCAATACTCTCATTTTCAATTTCAGAACTTGAGGTAATGTTACGCCAGAAGTAGCAGGGGCCGGCAGTCCTTCTCGGCGCCCTGAGCACCTCACCCCCCTCTACGGCAGGATCAATCAGACCCATGGCTCTGCGGTTTCTGAAGAGCTTTCTTTTTTTTGTAATCGTCATTCCCCTGACTCTATACTGTTTAATCATAGTAACATAAAGTTTAAGAAAACATGATATATGATCACAAAAAAAAAAAAAGGAAGTAGTTACTTGGTCAAGGGAAATTTGGAGTTTGTGAGATTCTTTAAGTGACTCTTGAATAAGTGCACTGCTTGCTTTCGTCTGATTCAAAGATTCAATCAAATCCTTATTTTCCAAAATATTCCCTTGGGATGTGGCAAGTGTCTGAAGCAAAAATTAATAAAATAATGTGAACATTTTCATACATATTAAAATAACCAATTAAAAGCAGCTCATATTAGCCATCATTAATTTGATGTTTACAAAAACTTTTGTTATTTTAAGAGAATTTCAACATTTTATAGCTTATGAGAATGACAGAGTAAATCATTATATGCTATATCAAAGCATTGCATATGTATTAATTTTATCTAATAAAAATAAAAACAAAGTTACAGATTAAATCATAATGTCATGCTACATTTTAATACTGCTTGAAATTCTAAGCATATAATAATTATTAGTGAAATAATATGGTACAAAGAGAGTAGTACTTAAAAATCACTTGTCTTAGACATTAATTAGCATTACTTCTTAAGATCTTGTATTCCAAGACATCTACTTTTTTCTCTTCATATTTTGATTTTAAGATATATATTGACATGTCTTTGACAAAACAAAACCATGTAGAAGGTATTATTAAATTAAAAAAAACGTTAATTATATTCATTAAAAAATGTAATATAAAAAACATCCTGAATAACTAAATTTTACCTCTAAAAGAGATTCCTCAAGCTTGGCTAACTGTATTTTCTTATCTTCTTCCTGTTGTAATAGTTTTGTTTTCTGCTCCTCTAAGTCAGGTTTCTCATGCTGAATAGTTAAAGCCAAAAGCTTAAAAAAAATTTTTTTTAAGTCAAAGTTATTTTAGTGGTAAAGTTCAAACAAAACAAAACATAAACTTCCCACAAACAGGCCTTGTGCTTGACCAAATACTACAATTATTATATTATGTAACTCATTTGATTCTTTCTGGGCAAACATGAGACACTTCACAGTTATTTCTGACAAAAAAAGAGGCAAAATAGTTAAACTGATCAATAAAATAATAAATATTATAGGGTATCTGTAAGACATTGCATTACTTAACATATCAATATGTAATATTTAGTTCTAAAATTAGATTAAATATATAGAAACTATGGAAACTAGTTGTTTTTTAGTGGCCAATATTCATATAAAGAAATAAAGAGATCTCTTACTTAAAACACTATATCATCGCAATCTCAACAAGATACCACTTCATCCCCATTAGGATGGCTACAATTAAAAAGACAAATAACAACAGCTGATGGCAAGATGGGGAGAAAGTGGAATCCTCATACGTTGTTGGTGGGAAAGTAAAGTGCAGCCACTTTGGAAAAGTCTGTCTGTTCTTCAAAATGTTAAACACAGAGTTATCTTAAGACCCCATAAGTCCACTAAAAAACAAACAAACAAACAAAAAAACCAACCACCACTGAATTGCACACTTTAAATGGGTGAATAATTGAATCTTAACAAAACTATTTTTAAAATGCTATGTCAAATTCTTCATTTTGAAACTTTAAACTTGGGGATGACACTGGCAGTCATAAAACATGTAAATGCAAATGTGCTGGACAAGCATCCTCACTGAGCGCTTCTCACAGATCTGAACAGCCCCTTTCAGGGTGGGGATGGATAGGTTCTAGACAGAATGAACAATTTTGTCAGTTAGTTCTGCCATGCTTTGAGTAATCCTGTCATAGTTTTACTTCTAAGAAGTATCATCAAGTAAGACAAAAGATACCATCCATAAAAATACATGCTGTGAGCTATGTTATTATAAGAAAAAATATTTAAAGGAAATTTTTAAAAATTATAATTAAGTAAAAATTGTAACAAATATATATACTATCATATTAAATCAAAACAGGAAGAGTCTACAATTCTTAGATGAGTAAAAAATAGAACAACTCCAAGTCAACAGGCATAATGGCCTTAAAAGGAAAATGAATGAGGAACTATATAAGTAAAAGCGTAGATATAAAAAGTCATTTTGAGATTCACATAATGGTCTAAATTGTAAGAAGTCATACACAGATATGAAAATTCAAAGATGCATATGTTCTAGTGTGAAAAAAAATGTCAGACAGGGAATCAAACACCCGCCCTCAACCAGCCCAACAGGTCAATTGAATGCAATTCTCACATTTAAACTTCAGTTTTCACAATTAAAACAGAAAAAGTAGCGCTGATCTTAATCTGTGATCCTTGTCTCTCTCAAACTCTACCACACATGACAGAAAGGGACCCTAAAGTTAATGTGCTACTGGGAGAAGCAGCAGTCTGATGTTGACAAGTGCACAAGGCTAACACAAATGATAACAGAAACCCAAACGCTTGACTAACTCACAAATATATTCGCAAGATGGTTTCAAAAGTTTAAATGCTAGTCAATTCCACAAAGTCGATTCCAATTCAGAATATCTACTGAGTACACAAAGCTAGGGGAGATTTCGGAGGTCACTCCTTGTTGCCCAGACGTACCTGTCCTCGCAACCCACTTCTTGTTGTAGTGAAGTTAACCTCTGTAATGATGGAGGCTGCATCTGGCGGGATGAAGGGATTCGGGTTTCTTGTTGACAAGAAAAGGCGGAATTCTTCATTGTAGTCAATAATTTTGTCACCTATTTGTACCACATAACGTGGTCCTATTTGTTTAAAATGACACAATTAGTTGGTTTCAATAGTCTGTCTTTTGCTTCATGACATTAAAAAATATATTAACCAGAATGCCCTATTAACCAGCACATATACAAACAGGGCTAAACACTAGTCATTAAGACAATCTTGGGATACTGAAGCACCAAAGAAATACATATGTATACTACATTTCATTCCAAATTTTTCTAAAATGACTGATTATAGAGGACACAAAAAATAACGACTCAATTATATGCTATTCTTTACAGAATTCATCAGTTAAAAAGTGTTCATTAGGGGGCCTTGGTGGCTCAGTCAGGTAAGCGTGTGACTTCGGCTCAGGTCACGGTCCTGGAGTCCTGGGATCAAGGCCCAGATTGGGCTCCCTGCTCAGTGGGGAGTTAAAAACTTGAGATTCTCTCTCCCTCTCCCTCTCCCTCTGCCCCTCCCACTCACGCCATCTTCTCTCTCGCGCTCTTTCTAAAATAAATTTTTTTTAAAAGTGTTCATTGTACTAGTTTTTATGATGTACTACGTAAAGACAGAATGAGCTGGTGAAAACCTAGGATTATCAATATACGAGTAATTGCAAAGATGCCCATTATTAAGTTCAAAAGGATTTATTCAGACTTCCATGTACAAGTGATTTGAGATGAGAAATTAAACTAAGAAAAAAAGTTCTGCCTCGTAAAGGAGTATATTCCAAAATTTAAAAAAACAATGATATCCATTATACAACACATACAGAGAAATAAATCAGCAATTATACCCATGACTTAGAATTTTAAATTGACAATAAATAATTTATTTTTTAAGTACAAAATACACACATTCAAAGATTATTTTCAAAGGTCAAGAAAAATAATGTGAGGAATTTTTGAGGACCCCAGAATAGGTTAAATTTTACTTAAAAACGTTAATATGAAAATAATTCAAAAAGCACTCTATGAAAAAGGATAAACATCCGAAAAACAGTATCAAAACAATGTTGAACTACAATCATTATCAGAAAAACACAAATTTAAAAGCCCAATGAAACACCTCTACATCATGGAATGTTTCAAGAAAACTTAAGCAGGATAAATGCAAAGAAAACCAATTCTAAGGACACCATAATCAAACCACTGAAAATCAATGACAAAGAAAAGTTTCAAAGCATCCAGAGAACAATGACACATCACTTACTAAAGAGCAACAATAAAATCAGCAGGTGATTTCTCACAGGAATGACATAAGCTAGAAGATGAAGGAATAAAAACTTTAAAAAATATCAACCCAGAATTCCATGTCAGGCAGAAAAACAAATCTCCTTCAAAAATAAAAGAACAAGAAGTTTGTTTCTAGTGGGCCTTCGCTAAATGAAAGAGAAAAGGAAATGCTTCAGACAGAAGAAAAGTAATTTGGATGGGGATGAAGAGCACACTTGCCATGATGAGCCCTGAGTCGCGTACCCAAGTGCTCAATCACGGGATCGCACACTTGACACTAAGACTCCTGCAGGTGAACTAAACAGGAATGAAAATTTAAAAAAAGAAAAAAAAAAACCCTAGATGTAAATGAGGAGATGTGGAAATGATGGGAGAATTTGAGAACCATAGGAAGGATCAATCTGTGTTAAAAACAGTTATTATAACATCATGTGACCACAACAACATATCACAACAATAATGCAAAGACAGGTGGGGTCTACAGAGTAAAGTGCACTGCAGAAGTGGCAAAGTATTTATTTGTAGTAAAATAAGAAGTCAAAGATATATATCGTTATATGTAGGATGACCACTAAAAAATTGAAAATGTTTTATCAAAAAATAAAATCAGGTTAATTATAAAACTCGATCAGGTTTCACATGATCTGGTTAACTGCATTAAATTACACAACAAACAGTAAGACTGCACGGTGAGAGAAAACAAAAACCAAGTAATTAACTGAAGAGAGGTGCCCTTGAGAAATAAGAGCAACAGAAATATGAAAGTGAAAGAATAAAAATTATTACCATACAAACACTAGCCCCCCAAAGTAGTGTAACCATTCTAATATCAGGCTTTGAAACTTGATACATTTCTGGAGGAAAAGGAGGACATTTCATAATGATAAAGAAAATAACCAAACAGGAAAATATCACATTTTCAATATGTATGCACTCCAAAACACAACTTAAAAATATTAAAGCAAAAACTAAAAGAACTAAAAGAAAAACCAATTCAAAAATCATAGAACCTTTAAGAAATTCCCTCAATGATACAAAAAACAAAGCAAAAAAGAGTAAAGACACAGAAAACAACACTACAATTAACAAACCTGACATAACTCACTTTAGAAAAAATTAAAACAAAGAGCAAATTTCATATAATTTTCAAGTGTACATGGAAAAATTAATGAAATGTCCAATCGTGAAGCTTCAACAGGGTTCAAACAACTGAATACTTCAGATTAAGTTCTCTGGCCACAATGCTGAAAATCAGTAACAAAAAAGGGAATTAGAAAATGTCCAACTACCTAGAAATTAAATAACAACAATAAAGCTATATAATTCAATGAATTGAAGAAGAAATAAGAACTCTGGTATGAAGCTGGAGGAGGGCTGAGAGGGAAATTCACAGACATAAATGCATATATTAAAAAAAAAGATTAAGTATCAGTATCTTGAATTTTCCATCTCAAGAATCTGGAAAAAGAACACCAAAGGAAATCTAAGAAAAAATAACAGGAATGAAATAAGAGGAAAAACCAGTTCAAAAATACGATAAAGAGGGTGATGGGCATTATGGAGGGCACTTGTGAAACCAGTATTACACTGTATGTTAACTAACTAGAATTCAAATAAAAACTTGAAACCAAACAAAATTAATTAAAATTAAAGGATTTTTTCAAAATAAAGGAAATCAACAAAGTTAAAAGTTGGTATTTTGAAAAGATTAGTAAAACTGATAAACCCCCTCATTGAAGATGGACAGAAGGAAAAAAAAATGATCAAAGTCAAGAAAAAGGGAGACATCGGGGGCGCCTGGGTGGCACAGCGGTTAAGCGTCTGCCTTCGGCTCAGGGCGTGATCCTGGAGTTATGGGATCGAGCCCCACATCAGGCTCCTTCGCTAGGAGCCTGCTTCTTCCTCTCCCACTCCCCCCGCTTGTGTTCCCTCTCTCGGTGGCTGTCTCTATCTCTATCAAATAAATAAATAAAATCTCTAAAAAAAAAAAAAAGAAAAGAAAAAGGGAGACATCATTACAAAACCAACTGAAATCAAAATGTTATGAGAACATTATATAAAAAATACACCAATACATTTGGCAATTTGGACGAAATGAACAAGTAACTTCAGCAAACTTGACATACACACACGTTGTAGAAAACAAAACAAATCACGCTCGCTGGCAGTTTGCAGTGACAGATCCTCCTGAGACAGTGCACGGCCGTAGGAAGATGGTACAGAGACGCCGGTCACAGGACGGGGCTTACGTTAGGTGACTGGAAAATGGTTGAAGGACAGTGTGGTTCTGCTGGGGAATGGACGCAGAAAGTCCTATGACGGGTATCTTAATAATGTTTATCTAGGAGGGGAGAGAAGTGGAGGGAGACTCGTGATAATTGGCTAAAAAAAAAAAAAAAAAGTCACTCCAATGAGCTGGCAGAAGAAGATGTCTGGTTATTTGTGTGATATGGAGCATACTCTTGTTTGGGGGCTGAGGCTTGAGTCCGGTCACAGCAGGGCCTGTGTGATGCTGGTGCTGTGAAATGATTCACGTTCAACAGGGGAACACCACAGCTGGGCTGGGAGAGCCAGGCCAGCCTACAGCAGTCAGGCGCTGCCTCTCTCTTTCCCATTTACGCAACATACGGATACAAGCAACACCCATCTATGCTGTTGTAAGTCAGGAATGTGGTTACCCGTATGGGGGAGCCCAGCAAATAAGGGGGCTTCTGGAGTGCAGATAAAGTTCTATATCTTGATCTGGGGGCTTACACAGGTGTATTCTGTTTGTAAAAATTTATAAACTGCACACACACATATTTCAATAGAATGTTAAAACTGAAAAATACCTAGTTTTCTCAGGTGAATAGGACTAGCCATTTTGGGGGGAGGGACGGAACACTACTGCCATTCTGTACTATTTGGTTTTGTCAACTGTGCATGTATCATTCGGACATAAAATTTTTCAAAAATTTCCAAGTAAATGGTTGTCTGAAAAGGACCCTTGGAGTTAAGTCCTATGTCCTACTGTTAGAAAGTATCAGATGCAGAACTAAAAGCCCAACACAGCCTGAACTGCATCAGGCCTCGATTTACAGTCGAGTTAACCTACAGAGTTAACAGTGGAGTTCATTTCGACCATTTTCGCTTCTGGACACAAAATCATCAGTGTACTTTACAGAACTCTAGAAACACAATAATTGGGCACAAGTACAAGATTTGGTCTCCTGCTCTCTTTCCAGGGAAAGTCCGAACTGACATGTTTATTATCTTGGTTCTGAGCCTGGATCAGGTTTGAGAATATGGTTTGGATTGGTCAACATTCATAATAGATACGTTGTATCTGTTTCCAGGTCCAAACTCTTCAGAACTATATTATCATCTGACCTAGATAAATCCAGGTACCGTGTGAACTGCCATCCAGGTGCAAACATTCCACTACTAGGATAACACTCTGGTGGGTCTCCACGGACGAACTGCTCACACTGTACTGAATACCATTCAAGGCTGACTAGCTAAAGATAAGTAGGATGTAAGTGAGGACAAATACAAAACCCTGCCAACCAAATAACCAAACTGACAATGCCCAAGGAGACAGCCCACACAGCCCATTAAGAATAAACTGCTGCCTCTACAGTCACTGTATACAAAGAGAATAAAGATTACTTTGTTGGCCCATTAGAAGCAGCATATTCCGTACCTGGAATTTTTACTATTGCCTATTCATCTGGTCAACAAACGTGTGCCTGGGTTTGGATGGCGACTCTTGGCAAGGTTGCAAAGGGCAACCTTGGAAGAAATCTAAGCAATTATAAATCAATCACTGCCTTTGGCCCCTCTATCCTTCAGGTGCACAGAATTACAGATGTCTGCAAATAATTGCCGATAAGAAAATCCAAAGGAATGCTACAGCCATCCACTAATCCATAGCATTGAGTATTCCGTACAATGAGCTGACCTCGGGCAGTGTTCTTGGCAATAAAACATGTCACGCCAAGACTTACTGAAACAGATCAGTACGGAGATTTATAGGTCAGAGCTAGAGAAGCTAGCTCAACCTCAGCACTACTGGTAATCTGTGCGTGAAAACTATTTGTTGGGAGGAGATGTCCTGTGCATTCTAAGATGGTCCTGGCATAGAAATCCCAACTGTGACAACCCCATGGGGACAAAATCACTCCTCTTACAGAAACACTCATCTGGCTGTATTCAGGCCATGGGGCCATGCAGATCCAACTTGGCTCCACAGACATACTCATATGGAGAACCACCCTAGAAACAGACACAACAACAATTAATCACAGACTTAATCTCTACACTGCACATACATAAGCCCAGATGAAGCAACCATTACTAAAAGGAAACATCTGGACTAAAAGCCAACCACAACGTTCAGCCTTCATCTCTACTATGATCTCTGATCCATACTCAAGCCCAACATGGAAATGAAATAACCATAAAGGACTGGAATGACTAACAATGTTGTTAGTGAAACTTGAGCTATCTGCCAACTACACCAGCCTCTCCCTATACAACTTCTCAGTGGCTAGCTGATCCCTGGTCTTCAGTTACATACCGACACCACATGCGCACCGACCATCTTCATGGCTGAGTGACTAGCACACACGAATCAGGAAGTGAAAACAATGAGAACTTGAAAAAGAACCATGTCTTGCCCTTCCTTTCGATCAGGACGCACGTGAGGCGATTGTTGAACAGCCTCTTCTAACTCTGTTATTTTGACCTCAGTATGAAGAAAGGCAGTTCATACTGCTCAGATTAGGGACACAGGGACATAAACGAGACTGGACACAGACTCTATCTGACGTGGTTCTAGGACAACCATCCTCTGTCCCCAAAGGAAATGCATGACAACAAAATATCAATTCATGAGCAACTCAACACTCTGGAAAAGGACAATCTGAAGTATAGTCAAAGATGGTAAAAGACTTCAACTACTGTGATATGGATATGTCCAACCCTGGGGGAAAGCAGGGAAAAATAAGGTAAGAGCAGAGATTAATTCTCTTTTCCTAATTCTGAAATAAACAAATTAACCCAAACAGCTCTGCACAACCATCTGGAATAGTGGTTTATAATGTGAACCAATCAGGATGTGAAATGTATAACCTGGCACCAGATCCAACTTCAAGAGACCTTGTCAACCCATTCTCGGACAATGCCACAGATACTGCTAAAACCTGACACCAATCACATCTGATGGAGGCTCATATTTAATGAACCCTCAAGGGCCCAATATAGACTGAAGGGAACCAAATCCAGATGGCCCTCAAGCTTCATTTCCACTTCCCCTGTAAAACAGCATAGCCCCCCAAAAAACAAATAATCCAGTTAAGAAATGGGTAGAAGACATAAATAGACATTTTTCCAAAGAAGACATCCAGATGGCCGACACATGAAAAGATGCTCAACATCACTCATCATTAGAGAAATGCAAATCAAAACCATAATGAGACACCACCTCATACCTGTCAAATGGCTGAAACTAAGAACACAAGAAACAACAGATGTTGGCAAGGATGTGGAGAAAGGGGAACACTCTTACACTGTTGGTGGGAATGCAAGATGGTGCATCCACTCTGGAAAACAGTATGGAGGCTCCTTCAAAATAGAGCTACCCTATGACCCAGCAATTGCACTATTGGTATTTACCCAAAGGATACAAAAATACAGATTCAAAAGGGGCGCATGCACCCCAATATTTACAGCAGCAGCATCAACAATAGCCAAATTATGGAGAGAGCCCAAATGTCCATCAACTGATGAATGGATAAGGAAGATGTGGTGTATATATATATGATGGAATATTATTCGGCCATCAAAAAGAATGAAATCTTGCCATTCCAACAACCTGGATGAAGCTAGAGTGTATAATGCTACGTGAAATAAGTCAGAGAAAGACAAATACCATATGATTTTACTCACACATGGAATTTAAGAAACAAACCATATGAACATATGGGGGTGGGGGAAAGGAGACAGGGAAATAATAAGAGACTCTTAAAGATAGAGAACTGGGGGTTGATGGAAGGCGGTGGGCAAGGGCTGCGCTAGATGGGGAACAGTCATTCGGGAGGGCACTTGTGATGACGGGCACTGGGTACTGTACGTAAGTGATGAAGCACTGAATTCTACTCCTGAAAATCAATGTTGCACTGTATTTTAACTAACTAGAATTTAATAATTTAAAGAAAAAATAAAAGATAGCAAGAGCTAGCCCAACAGATCTGAGTTAGTACCGGTAAGGAACAGACTGACTGAGAGCAGAGACTGAAGTGTGGAAGGTAATTCCAGGTTATAAAGGCAAAAGTCCCACTACCAAAGTTCTCTTCAGAACACATCAACCCTTGCCAGGCCAAGCATGTTGATTTGTGAAGTAACAAGTGGTCAGTGAATGCATTTTTTGCTATGCTTCTGGTTTGCCCCACTAACTCCAATTTCTATTTCAAGCTTGCAGCGTTAGCATAAGTCTCGTAGTGCTAGTGCTGCATGTATGTATATATGAGTACGTGTCTTCAGACACACTTTGCATGACATGGTCTTGAGGTGAAGAGCATTACGTTCTAATCGTCAAAGGCTGGGTTAGGTAGCTGTGCAGAAAAGAGGAGACATAGCAGTCCTGAGACTCTATCCTTAGAAAGGCCTGCTTGTAAGACAGGCCCGTAATAGGCTTCTGGAAATCTGGATGCGGGGCAGGCTCTCATGTACGAGTGCTCACTGTGCACAAACTGTACTAAGAATGTGGTTTACTCGGAACACCTGCTTTTGTGCAGGGACTCTGGAATTTTGTCTCACACTAGGTGGAATGTGCTGACGTAAGCAGCCCTCAGTAAAAACTGTGCGGCTGAGCATCTAATAAGCTTCCTTGGTACGTGACATCTCACAGGTGCTGTCACAAGCTGGTCCTGGGAGAAGCAAGCACATCCTGTGGGACTCCAGTGGAAGAGGCTAAGAAGCTTGCACCTGTTCTTGACTCCTGACGTCACACTGTGCTTTTTTCTCTTTGCTGACCTGACTTCCTATCTGGTCCCTGCAAACCATCTCAGCCACCAGTGAGACTACTTCCAGCCCTGTGTCTCCTGGCCATACACTGTCCCCAGGAGCAGTCCTGGAGACCCTGACACAAGCCACCTCTGTAAAGGCAGGAGCTCGCTGACAGGGCCTGTTAGGCCACAATGGCATTCCCATCATTCAACCAGAAGAGTCAGCCTCAGCGGTAAGACAAAAGAAGCTCAAAGTCAGGTATGAAGTTAATTACCTTGGAAATGTGAAAAACAGTTACTCTCTGGAAAACGTCAAATGTTTACCTTGAGCAACCAGATCTCGTCTCAACAGCGGATACAGCACAGGCTCCACACCATCCATCTCTTGTATAACCAGCGTTTTCCCAAAGCGCACTGCCAACTCCAGAGCTGTAATAAAGTTACTATCCTGAAAAAATCAAAAGAACACACATTAATTCCTTCACTACCCTAATGTCTACCTTAATGTCTATCTTACAGATAATGAATATATTAATAGGAATAATATGAATATTTTAAAATTTAATATGCATGTTAATAATTCAAATTATTCATGATTGCTTTTCAAGGTATAAGTACTTGCTGATGAATCATTTTAATTGAATAAATTGTCAAACAGATTTCATAAATAATTTAAATACACATACAAAAAAAAGATTTTTACAACAATAAAAAAGCTTTTTTCAATCCTTTACTATGATTTCAAATTTCAACTTGATGCAGAAACAAATTTTCAAATTCTTTATATAAGTTACTCACCCAAGTATTAATAAGAACTACCTTGGTTATGTTCAATATCAAATACTGAACAGAAGTGGAAAGACAAATGATGAATTCTAGCCAACTTTCCTTGGTGTGATATGTGATTAGGTCTAATCACTGTGGAAAGGAACTCTGGACAAAATTTTGTAACCGAGCAAGAATTTTAAGACTTTCTAGCTAGCAAAAGGGTTTTAAACATCACTTCAAGCCTCCAAGTGTGGTTACAAAAATTAAATATTTAGAATAGTAATTATTAAAATCTCCTGTAAGCCATAAGTGGCATTAAAGTATTTTATGTATTATCTAATTTATAGCTATTCTTAACACACCAATGAAGTAAATACCCCCATTTTATAAATGAAATACGTTTGAAAGAGGTAATTGTTCAAGCACCTAAAGAATATCTATGAAAGTGAGTACAAAATACACTAGGCCTTCCTCAAAGGGAAAACAAAACAAACAAAAAACACCTGACCCCAAATGATTTTCTCAGCAAGATAAATGTGGCAGTGAGCGGTCACTACCCCAAAAGACTATGACTACATTTTGCAAACCAACATGCCCAGTGTCAGGACACATGAGAGATGCTCGTTGGTGAGGTGCAGGGACTGGGGATGAGGAGAGGCGCTGAGAGAAAGCACCAGATGCTGCAAGTCTGGGAGGCTCTCTCCAAGCAGAGTCGGGAACTCTTAACTTCTCTAGGATCCTATACTCACGTCTTTAATCATAATGTAGCGTAAATGCTTATTTAACTGTCTCTCCAACCTGCCAGACCGGCATCACCACGAGGACAGGAAGTGTGACTACTTTACTCACTAGGAAATTTCCAGGGCTTAGATTAATGCCTAGCACGTATGAGCAATCAAATAAATATTCTCATCCCTTTTGTATGAAAGCCAGAAGTTACCCTTCCTTCCACGGGTCCCATGCCTTCTGAATACAGACCCAGAATTGTGTCCACCGTAACATGCTAGTACCAGGCGGTATCTCAACTCTAAGTCATACAAACCTGCTGGTTAATAACTTCCAAACGTGAGTCTTTCAAATGTGTCTTTAACCACTCTGTAGCTTGAGAAGAAGGGTCGATAAGGAATGGGCATACTTGACTCTAGTTCCGAAAAAGAAAAAAAATTATAAGCCTTCATCAAGTGGAAATAATTTCCTAAAAATGATGAGTCAGTTACTGAGTGTTCTCTCAGGCTTTGGAGAACGTAAATACACAACCCTAAGGAGGGAGTAAAGGTGCAATTTTTAGCTGCACCCAGAGTCTACATTAATTCATTTCATAGCTATCAGGAATTCATATTAGAAAATTAAATTCAACCACAGTGAAAACAGTCCTCTTCACTACATGGTAACTCAGAGAACGTATATTAACACTACAGTGAGCAAGAGCTCCAGTCCCTCTCTGACATCATTCATACCTGTCTTTGGCTTTTAAAAAACAGGATCAAATTATTCCAAGCTTTATATATTCTTTGGTTAAATAAACCATAAAAACCACAGAAGAGAAGTACGAACTCATCATAAAAGTATTATTCAAATAATTATCAATATAACTGTTTGTTTCAGACATTAATTCTTATAAAGCACTATATAGCTAATATTATAAAAGGAGAACCCTAGAAAAGACATAGCTTGTAGATTAAGATCTAATGAACTAGGAACTAAATTACAGGATACCCTGAAACAAATAGCAAGTTAGAAACCACTGACAATGCAGTAACACACGATGCCACTTAGCAGGTGAAAGGAAGCCAATTAGAGCGATATGATTAATAAAAATATATGTAAATACATCAATATATTTGGTAAACTTGAAAGTCTAATATTACATGTATTGTTACCCCACAAATCAGATTTAAATAACAACTGGCCTAATTTTTCTTAAATGTTCACACTTATTTGAAAAATGTGATGCGGTCGTGCGACAGGGATAAGAAAATGCGCGGAAGTGCAGGTGACAGGAAGACTTGGCCCCGAGGAGCGTCTAGTACGAGCACAGAGGCTACTTCAGGGACACACCAAGGAGGCAGAGGGTGGGGACCATCTGGCCCAGGGACGAAGAGCATTTTATCAGCAACATTGTTGAAAAGTACCCACAACTGGTGGCAACAGAGTTGACAGTAAACCAGCTTTACTAGAATGTTTTAAAATTCCATCCAAAGCACACCCCCACCCCCCTTTCTACTTGCACCCGGAATGGACCGCTCACGCCCTCCCTACTCCCCATGGCGCACTGAAGTACCCTCACCCAGCATCTCCCTCGCTACTTTCACTGACTGCTCCATCACAAAATGTGCCTCTCCTACCAAGTGACGTACTTCCTACGTACCATGCCTATGTTTGAGATATCATTTTACGCTAGTATTCAGGAGCAAACATTTCACAAGACTACAAGACTTTTGCCCAATCACAAAAACAATTATTTTAAATTTTAAAAAAAAGTTCTTACCCATGATTTCAGACCAATGATCTGATGCAGTTAAAAGAAAAAAAAAAGATAATATATTTCAGTAAGACCAAATATACGTTTTAGAATTTCAAAGAGTACTTACAAGTTTGATTTCATCTTATTTATACTCCTCCAGAGAGATTTTGACAAAATCTCTGAGGTATATTTTAAGTCTGCGATCCATGATTAAACATAGTTAAATTCTACATGTAACAAGTTATTATAGATCCAAAAATGTTGGGCTTTCATTCATTCATGAGTTCATTCACCTACCCTATGTTGAACTACTGCGTAAGACAATATGAGGGGTACAGAAATTAATGACACACACACTTACCCTCAGTGACTTCGCACTCACGAAGGAAGCAAAAACTGACAATTCTGTAAAGAGCATACAAGATCCATGGGTGGAGCACAGGTAGGGTTAGGGAAGCCACTAGAAAGAGTACAAGTCAAACTAAGTCAGGAAAGATAAATTGGACTTAGCCTGGAAAAGAAGTGGAAAAGGCACAAGACAGGCAAAGACAACAGCAGGACAGAGAGAGGAATAAAAAGCCCAGCACGATCTGGAAAACTGGCGGAGTTCGGCAAACCTGGAGTGAAAACGTACAGGCAAGAATGACGTGTATGATACGGCAGGAGCAGTCAAAGTCCCTCGGCTTTTACGCCACGCTTCCTAATGACATGTCTATGCTTCAAGCAATGGAAAGTCACTGAGATCTATTGATCAAAGGGCTGTTCTGATCAGGTTACTATGGTAGAAGGAGCACTGCTACCGCGGTGAAGGTAGTGATACCATGGGTAAGGGACCGACAGTGTGATACTGTATTGATCCATGTGCCTCATTCCATGGATCCACTCACAGTGGACATGCTCAGAGCACGATAAATCCATGACACTTTCGAGATACAGACATGACAAGATTTGTTGAGTAACTGCTGAATGTAAAATGAAAGAGACATACAGAGACTTGCAGATATGCTGCTTACACTCCTGGGCCAGGACTGACATCCCCAAGGGTAGGAATAAGAAAGAGCAAGTCACAGGGAGGAGGAGGGGAGGATGAGAAAAGGTTCTCAGTTGGAAAGCTAACTTTGCCCACCCTGCACGCCCACCCCATGTGTCTCTGATGGGATCATCAGTCATCTACCACTGCCCAAAGAGATGAGCACATGACCCAAGCTAAACAATAAGAATCCTTTGGGGAAATGACACAAATACTGTTGGGGGGCAGGGTGCAGACACATCTTTAGTCTTCGAGCATGAACTCTGAGAATATTAAGCCCGGAGCCACCAATGGCCATCCTTAACACAGGGTGGACAGAACCTATCTGACAACGAATCCAACTCTTAAGATAGGTTGAGAAAACAACGTCCTGGTGGTATCATTTGAATCCTAGAGCTGGTCTCAATGTTTTCAACATATCAGTTACTTAAAAGCACAAGTTCCTTTTTTTCCTTCTTAAATGTATGACTTCCAGTGTTACTACTATTTGGGGTTTATTTGAAAAAAGAACTTTCCCTATGTAATTTACCTTTAAAATTTTGTGTTCTTTACATTAAGACCCAATTAATTTTCATTTCCTCAACATACACTGAATGTCAGGAAGGAAAATAATCTCAGAAATTCTGTGTAGTTTAAAAAAAAACTAATTTACACTGAATTGTCTACAAATAAAAAAACATTCAATATATGTCTTCACAAGAGAAAATTTGTGAAATTCAAATCAAGAAAAATTTATAATACTGTAAAATTTAAACTATCACCTTCCCATCTCCTTTTTGGATACTTTTCACTCACACCTTCCCCATGGTTTCTAACAGCCTTATAGCTCTCTTCATTACCACTGGGTCCCACCCGCAATATTAAAAAGATCACAGAAATTATTACCCAGGCCAGGACACTTTAGAGAGTAAAAGGAAAGCTAATAATAATTACATCAGGATCACGGGTATAAATCACAGGACAAGCAATCCAGAACAAGGGTCCCCATGGCCACCTTCTTCCAGCCCACAATGACTTAGGTCACAGGAACCTCCTGCTGATTTACTTAAACTAACTCCTGTTACAAGGTCAATGGTAGATCATTAGTTGACTATTTCCTCTTCCAGACAATACTGCACTTCAATAGTTTAATACAAATATGAGAAGTTCAAGCATCTTTGTAAGACGAACAAAGGAATAATCATGGATACAAAAGCTTTACTTAGGACCACTAAAGGAGAGAGCAACTACAGACCGTGTATGTGGGAAAGCCTCCAGGGAGAGGAAGAACCTCAGGAAAACTCTAGCTGGGTTAATGATGAGTACATCTCTCAATCCAAATTCCACTTTACTCATCAGGCCTAGTCATTTTTTTCTCAAGGAAGATTTCCTAGAAACCCAATTTGTATCTATTTAGAAATCTAATTTCACATACATCACTTGAGAAGGTTTTTATAGATGTGGGCTATCCAATCACAGCCTTATCTGCAAGAGATTACTCTAAATCCAGAATACTTGAGAACTGAGACGGAGGGCTTACTATAGTGGCAAATTCATCCCAACAAAATTACTAATTACCCTAACAAATTTTTCCAAATGGTTTTTGTTTTGTCATATAAATGCATATATGTATATGTTATAATATGTTATAATAAATATACTATAAATAAATAAATATATATATAAACTATAATAAACATGGCAATATTAAATACCAAGTAAATCTAAGCTTATTATTAAAATTGATTTCAAAAACAATTTCCCCTATATTCATCATGAAAGATAATTCAGAACACAAAAGTAAACATTTTCAATTAGTATCAGGAAAAAAAAAATACTGTGATGAATATATTTTTTCTAAAGGCTCACCCCCCGATTTCTTATGCAATTAAAAAAAAAAAGGATAATACTAATACTGTGTGTTTCTTAAATCTGCAAATGATTGTTTTCTTAGATTGCAAAAAAAGGAAGATAAGAGGAGTATGAAATTTTGGGGAAGGAATAACAAATAGGATAAAAAGCACATACTTTTTAATATAATGTAATGAATTTATTTGCCTACACATTTAAAATTTCAGATTTGTGATACTACTGTGAAAAATAATTACAGAAAATGTTTTAAAAGAGAACTAGCCAAATCAAATTTTTAAGAAGTCAAGACTGTCTGTCTGATCATTGGTCAGCAACTCCTCTGCTGGGAAGGCAGCAATGTAATGAGCCACAGCATGTCGGCTGACTGACGGCCCTAATCAAAGGAACCCTTTTATCCAGGAGTGCAGGGCCCACAATACAAATCTTGTAATACTATGGCTCCTGTTACCTACAAAGGAGCATTCAATGTTCATGCTTCCGTTGGAGCTATGGAGTCACCGAATGAGGAGACGGTGTGCAGGCAGAGAAAGGGGCTGCAGGAGGCAAAGAGGAAACTGGTGTACGGAGTACAAGCCCCTGGGACAGAAACAACAGGAAAAACCCTATCAGCACAGGGAAGAACCATCTCCCCATTATCTGTTATATCACACAAAGGTACACCAAGCTAATGGTAAAAATCATACTGCATTAGAAGAATTATCAGTTTGTATACCTGAGTTGCAATTTGATTTTCACATTCATCACTGCTAACAAGGCTGTAAGAGGTTCACATTTAAACAATGACTTTGGAGAGATATACACTATGGGAAAGAACAATTTTCAAAAAATGTGTGTCGTTATCCCTAACCTACAACCCAAAACTTATCTCATTTTCACTCTGTAGAACTTTGTATTGTAAAACGAAGTAAAATAAAATGGTAAAATCATATACTGTAGGTGAAGGAACTATATAACCAGGTGAGTCAGGTGCCACTAAAATATTTCCATGACTATTAGGGAGTTCAATCTAGAATTTCTTGTCATCAAAATAATGTCACTTTAGTTTATACTTTTATATTACGGTAAAAAATAAATTATACTGAAAATTGTAGATTCACCAACTGAATCATAAATGGATTTTCATTCCCAAAATATTTCCACTTTCATGTAATGAAGAGTAACTGTGAAAGCCTAAGAATTTGAAAAAGGTGCTTCCTGGGGCAAGCTTCCAGAGGAATACATCCAATGAGAAATTAAAATTGATGAATTACCTGTAAGATAACAACAGCGTTTTCTATGGAAAGGTCATCTGATGGTAGGCCTTCACTTTTCCAAATTAACTGTTCACTTTCAGTACAAAGAAATCTCCTTAGATCAAATTCTGAAAAGTTTAAGATATTAATATTTCACTACAATGATCATGTACTTGACAAAGAGAAGGGAACAAAACTATTTGAAATATACTCAAACAGAAGTCCCATGACCATCCTTAATATTCAATCCATTCTTCCCCCTTTAGGACGAAGAGTTAAGGAAGAGAAAAGTTTAAAACAAAAGTGCAAAGGAATGGAACTCAGTGAAATTGTATTTCTTATATATTTAATACGTATTTCACAACTATAATAATTTGTCAAAGCCACAAAATTCACAAGGAATTTTGGAGTGCCTACATTTTATTTTATGATATGAAATTACTGTAAAAATCAATGTGTTAAAATATTTAACTGCATTCATCCATTATCAAAAAATACTCTGTGGTCTCAGTTTCATAGAGTGATTTTAGGAATAGAAGAATCATTGCAACAAAACAATTCAGAGAACAATTACAGAATTGAGCAAATCTAAAGTAGATTTGGTTTCTTCTAGCTTATAGAAAATTTTTCTCTTTTACAAAAAAGTAAAGTGGCAAAAATTAAAAGATGCATTTTTAGGATATTGAAATTTCAAAACATGAGTGACTAAATACAAACTTTCAAGACAAGCTGACTTGGTCCATTCTTCCAAACAGGTTTTTCTCAGACCCTCAGGAGCAGCAGAAAGATACGTAATAAATGCAGCAGCTAGCTGAGCTCTCTTAGGAAGAGTAGCTAATTCCTCTGTTATCTCTGCAACCTGGATAAGAAGAGAGAGAGCAGGTGGACGTATAGGGTATAGATATATTCTAAAAGGCGAAAAACATGACAGTTTCATAAATTAGAGTTTCGGCTGTAGAAAAAAAAATCATGTGTTGGTTTAAAGTAATAACCCCTGCCCCGAATATAATTGTGAAAATGTAAGAATATCAACAAGATCTCTCAGTTCCTGCTGAAATTTTAAAAATGTATGAAATACCATTGTTATTTGTAAAGATGAACATTATTTTGTCATTAACATTACTAATGATTTTAATGAAGCAGAACTTTTATCCCAATTATAGTTAAATACTGTGAATTAGCATCACATTGTAAACTACTATTAAGTGCAGAGAGTATAAGCAAAGGTACAAAACAAAACTGTAAGAAAGCATGGAGACTCATTAGTTAAAAGCAGTGTGGCTACAGAAGAGCAGAAAGAGTAGCAACACAGAAGTAATGAAAAGAGAGAGGTAGAAATGATGGGCAGGAGGAAGGCTGGGAGTGGTTTTCCATGCACACAAAGGAGCTTTTGCTGAAACTGCGATGGTAATGAACCACTCCAAGTGTTTAAACAGGGCAGGGAGGGATATAATGAGACTGGGTTTAGGAAGATTATTCAGCTGACAAATGAGGAATGGATCAATTTTAGGGTGAGATAGCAGGGAGACAAGTTAGGAGAATTGAGGTAATAAATAAATAGGCATTAAAGACATGACAAATATGAGGGATATTTGCAAATGGATATGAAAAGCAAATAAGGAAATATGAACAGACAGACTACTAGTAGTGAAATCCAATCAGCAACCAAAAAACTCCCAATAAACAAAAGTCCAGGACTGTATATGGCTTCACAGGTAAATCCTACCAAATATTTAAAGAAGAGTTATTACCTATTCTTCTCATATTACACTAAGTGAAATAAAGCATTAAAGAAAGACAAATACCATATGATTCACTTATGTGAAGCATCTAAAAGACAAAACGAATAAGAAACAAAAAGCAGAATCAGACCCATAAATACAGAGAACAAACTGATGGTTTAGGGGATGGACAGAATGGGTGAAGGGGAGGAAACAGGTCTCCAGTTATGGAATGAGTAAGTCACAGGAATAAATGGCACAGCACAGGGAATACATCAATGATAATGTCATAATGTTGTATGATGACAGATGGCAGCTACACTTGTGAGCACAGTGTAATGTATGGACTTGCTGAATCAGTATGTTGTACACCGGAAACTAATGTAACACAGTAGGTCAACTATACTCAAATAAAAAATTTAAAAAAACAAAAATACCTGCTCATCTCAAAGTATTCCAAAAAATAGAAGAGGAAGGAAAACTTCTAAATTTATTCTATGAAGCCAGGACTACCCTGATACCAAAACCAGACAAAAACAGAAGAAAGAAGAAAGAAGAAAGAAGAAAGAAGAAGAAGAAGAAAGAAGAAAGAAGAAAGAAGAAAGAAGAGGAGGAGGAGGAGGGGGGGGAGAGGAAGAGGAAGAAGAGGAGGAAGAGGAGAAGAAAGAGGAAGAGGAGGAAGAGGAGGAAGAAGTGGAAGGAAGGAAGGAAGGAAGACAGGAAGGAAGGGGAGAGAAAGAAAGAAAGAAAGAAAGAAAGAAAGAAAGAAAGAGAAAAAAGAAAACTACAGGCCTATATTTTTAATGAACAAAGATGCAAAAATTCTCAACAAAACATTAGCAAATCAAATTCAACAGTACATTAAAAAAATCACTCACACAATCAAATGGGATTTACTCCAGAAATGCAAGAGTGGTTCAATATTTGAAAATCAAACCATGTACTACCTCACATTAACAAGAAGGGTAAAAGCTATATGATCATCTCAAGAAATATGGAAAAACCATTTGACAAAATACAACACCCATTCATGATAAAAACTCCCAACAAAGAGGGTTTAGAGAGAACATACCTCAACATAATTAAAGTCATATATGAAAAACACACAGCTAACATCATACACAATGATGAAAGCTTTTCATCAGGATCAGGAAGAAGACAGGAGGCCCAATCTCACCACTTTTATTCAACACAGTACTAGAAGTTCTAGCCATAGCAATCAGACAAGAAAAAAAATAAATAAAAAAGCATACAAAATGCTAAGGAAGAAGTAAAACTGTCACTATTTGCAGATAACATGATACTATACATAGCAACCGTAAAGACTCCACCAAAAAATTATTACATCTGATAAATGAATTCAGTAATGCTGAAGGATACAAAATTAATATACAGAAATCTGTTGCATTTCTATATACTAATAGTGAAGTAGCAGAAAGAGAAATTAAGAAAACAATCCCATTTACAATTATAATTAAAAAAATACATATATATCTAGGAATAAATTTAACCAAGGAAGTAAAAGACCTATACTCTGAAAACTATAAGACACTGATAAAAGAAACTGAAGACAATACAAACAAATGAAAAGATACACTATACTCATTAACTGGAAGAATCAATATCATTGAAATGTCTATACCATCCAAAGCAATCTACAAATTCAGTGCAATCCCTATCAACACCAACAGCATCTTTCACAGAACTAGAACAAATAATCCTAAAATTTCTAAAGACCCACAAAAGACCTTCAATAACCAAAACAATCTTGAGGGGAAAAAAAAGCTGGAGATATCAGAATCCCAGATTTTGTTGTACACCATTAAGCTATAGTAATAAAAAACAGTATGGTACTGGCATAGTAATACATCTATGGAATAGAAGACAGAGCCCAGAAACCCACACCTATATCATCAATTAATTTATGACAAAGGAGGCAAGAATACACAATGGGAAAAAGACAGTCTCTTCAACAAATGGTGTTGCCAAAGCAGGAGAGCTACATGCAAAAGAATGAAACTTGGCCACTTTCTAATATCATACACAAAAATAAACTCAAAGTGCATCAAAGATCTAAAAGCATAAAACTCTCAGAAGAAAGCAGGCACTAATCTCTCAGATGTTGCCCACAGCAACATTTTCCTAGATATTTTTCCTCACATGAGGCAAACAAAAGCAAAAATAAACTAGTGGGACTACATCAAGCCAAACTGCTTTTACACAGCAAAGGAAACTATCAACAAAACAAAAAGCCAAACCACTGAATGGGAAAAGATATTTACAAATGATGTATCCAATACAGGGTTAGTAACCAAAATACCTAAAGAATTCATACAACTCAACACCAAACATGCCCAATAATCCAATTTAAAAATGGAGACAGTACCTGAACAAACATTTTTTCCAAAGACACACAGATGGCTAACAGACACATGAAAAGATGCTCAACATCACTCACCATCATGGAAATACAAATCAAAACCACATGAGATCTAGCCTCATATCAGTTACAATGACGAGTATCAAAAAGACAAGAAATAAGAACTGTTGGTGATGATATAAAGAAAAGGGAACCCTCACGTACTATTGGTAGGAATGTAAATTGGTGCAGACGCTATGGAGAACATTACAGAGGTTCTTCAAAAACTTAAAAAGAGAAATACCATACAATCCAGTAATTTCGCCCCTGGTAGCTACCCAAAGAAAATGAAAATACTAATTCAAAAGAAAAATGCATCCCTATGTTCACTGCAGTATTACTTATAATAGCTAATATATGGAAACAACCCAAGTGTCCATCAACAGATGGATAAAGATGATGAATGGATAAAGAAGCGATCAAAGATGGCAGTGGAGTACGAGGACCTCAGGCTCACCTCGTCCCTCGAACTCAGCTAGATACGTATCAAATCATCCTAAATACCCCAGAAATCACCTTGATGACTGAGAGAACATACACCACAACTAAAGAGAGAGAAGCCACACTGAAGAAGGTAGGAAGTGTGGAGACATGGTCTGGGGGAGAAATGGATTGCAGGGGCTGCAGAGGGGAGGGAGCCCTGGTTGCAAAGAAGGGGGAGAGAGGGGAGCACACAGGAAAATGCACAAGAACGTTTCCCCAAAGCCACTATCTGGGAAAACGACAGGGGCTGAATTTCTTGAGTTCTTGCAACCAGTCAGGATTAAAGCCTGGAGTTTTCAGGGTCAGCGGGCTGAGCTGGGCTAGAGCCTGGAGGACGCTGCCCTACCACTAGAGAGGAGAAAGGCAAATAACCCGGAGATGGACAGCATGGAAACAGTAATCTGAAAAACCTGAAATATGCCTAGGGCACACAGGAGGTAGAGTATTCCCTCTTATTGGAGAGGTAGCGTTCAGACAGACGCCTCTTTGGGTACAAAGGAGCCCGCTGGCCCCATTTACCTCCCCGCCCCTCAGCATAAACACGGAGCCACCTGCAGTAAACACAACTGCCACACCGGCAGCCAAACCTGCTTACACCAGGTTCCACACCCCTGTGCTCTGCCGGGAAGGCCCTTCTCAGGCAGGCTTGCCTCAGTCCCAGAGAGGCAAGCCCCTTCCCCAGAAGACAAACAGAAACCCCTGCCCACATGTCTCCCAACCAGGGAGTCCTGCAAGGCCTCAGTTCTGGTGGAGTTGGTGTCAGGTCTCATTTCACAAGCAGAGCAGAGCACACCTCGTTAAAACTTGCCACATTCAGGCCAGGCACCAAACACTGTCCACAGCAGGCAAGGAGAGCCTCTGCAGACCACCTGCCCAAAGGGCAGAGCAGCCAAACCACAGCAGCAGGGACCATGCCACACACACCTGAGACACTCCCTGAAGCTCCAGATCCTGGGCACTCCAGAACCTCTTCTTCATAAGGCCATTATTTTCAGGAGCAGGAGACATAACAGGCTTTTGTAACACACAAAAGAAGGCAGAGACTTAGACAAAATGCCAAGATGGAGGAATTTCTCCCAAATCAGAGAACAAGACAAGCCATGGCCAGAGATCTAAGTGAAACAGAAAGAAGTAACATGCCTGATGGAGAATTTAAAGCAACAATCGTAAGGATACTACTGGCTGGGTTTGAGAAGTGAATGGAAGACTTCAGGGAGGCCCTTACTGCAGAGATAAGAGAATAACACAGAATCAGTGAGAGATGAAAAATGCAATAACTGATCATGGAAACAGGCCTGACGCAAAGAACAGCAGGCTGCAACGTCAGGAATGAATTAGTGACCCAGAAGACAGAGTAATGGAAGATAATGATGTTGAACAAAAGAGGAAGAAAGAATTATGGAACACCAGAACACACGTGGGGAAATCAGTGACTCTGCTGAACATCATAATGTGGGTATGACAGGAGTCCCACAAGAAGAAGAGAAAGGGGGGCAGAAGGTTTATGTGAGGAAATAATAGCAGAAAACATCCCTAATCTGGGGAAGGAAACGGACATCCAGATCCAGGAGGCACAGAGAATTCCCATCAAAATCAACAAAAGCAGGCCCACACCAAGATACACTACAGGGAATTCTGCAAACCACACTGACAAAGAAAAAGTCTTAAAATCAACAAGACAAAAGAAGTCCTTAACTTACAAGGGAAGAAGCTAACAGCAGCTGCAGATCTCCCCACAGCTACCTGGCAGGCCAGCAGGGAGGGGCATGATGTATTCAACATGCTGAATGGGAAAGTCAGCAGCCAAAAATACCCCACCCAGCAAGGCTGTCTTTCAGAATGGAAGGAGAGATGAAGAGTTTCCCAGACATCCATATATACAATGGAATATTACTCAGCCATCAAAAAGAATGATTTCTCAACATTTGCTGCAACATGGACGGCACTGGAGGAGATAATGCTAAGTGAAATAAGTCAAGCAGAGAAAGACAATTATCATATGGTTTCTCTCATCTATGGAACATAAGAACTAGGACGATCGGTAGGAGAAGAAAGGGATAAAGAAAGGGGGGTAATCAAAAGGGGGAATGAAGCATGAGAGACTATGGACTCTGAGAAACAAACTGAGGGCTTCAGAGGGGAGGGGAGTGGGGGAATGGGATAGACTGGTGATGGGTAGTAAGGAGGGCACGTATTGCATGGAGCACTGGGTGTTATACGCAACTAATGAATCATCGAACTTTACATCAAAAACCAGGGATGTACTGTATGGTGACTAACATAATAAAAAAATATTATTATTATAAAAAAAAAAAAAAAAGAGTTTCCCAGACAAACAAAACTAAAGGAGGTCATGATCGTAAACCAGCCCTGCAAGAAATACTAGTAAAGGCGACTCTTTGAGCAGAAAGGAAAGATTAAAATGACAAAGACAAGAAAGGAACAGAAAAAATCTCCAGAAACAACTACAAAACAAGTAATAAAATGGCAGTAAATACATATTGATCAATAATTACTTCAAATGTAAATGGACTAAACACTCCGATCAAAAGATATAGGGTGTCCGAATGGATTAAAAAAAACAAGACCCATCTATGTGCTGCCTACAAGGGACTCATTTTAGACCTAAAGACACCTGCAGATTGAAAGTGAGGTAATGGAGAACCATCTCTCATGCTAATGGACATCAAAACAAAGTCAGACTGGCAATACTTGTATCAGACAAACTGGAGTTGTTGTACTTTTTTTGTCCTGCTTTGGTATCAGAGTAATACTAGCCTCATGGAATGATTCTGAATGTGCTCACTCTATTCCATTATTTGTAAGATTTTGATAAAGATTGTCATTTTTTTATATGTTTGGTAGAATTCAACAATGAAACCATGTGGTCTTGGGCTTTTCTGTGCTAGATTTCTGATTCCTAATTCACCTTTCATTCTTGTTATTGGTCTAAGAAGATTTCCTATTTCTTGGATTCACAATTCATGATCCAATCATGGTAAATTTTACATTTTTAGAAACTATCTTTTTTTCCCTAAGGTATCTGATGTGTTAGTATGTAACAGTTTATAGTAATCTACTATCACACTCTGTATTTCTGTGCTTATCTGTTGTACTGTTTTCTCTTGCATTTCTCATTTTGACTTTTAGTCTTATTTTTCTCAGTTAATGTAGTTAAAGCACTGTCAAATTTATTTATTTTTTTAGAAAAACTGGTCATTACTTTCAATGTTATATTATTGTTTATTTTGGTCACTATTTCTAATTTTTGTTATTTCTTTACTAATTTCAGCTAAGTTTCTTATTTTTCTAGTTCCTTGTGGCATAATGTTGTTTATTTGAAATAAACATAGTTCCTTGTGGCATAATGTTGTTTATTCTTCATACAAGCATTTATAGCATAGATTTCACTCTAGTATCTGCTTTGGCGGCATCCCATAGGTTTTGGAATATTGTTTTCTTTTTCTTTTGCTTGGAGACACTTTGATTTGCTATTTGATTTCTTATTTGGCCTACTGCTTCTGCAGTAGTATGTTGTTTAATATTTATATATTAAATTTTTAATATTTACATTGTAAATTTTCTAGCTCTTTTTTATTATTGATCTTTAGTTTTGTACCATTGTGGTTGAAAGATATACTTGGTATAATTTCAGTCTTCTTAAATTTGTAGTATTTTTTTATGTCTCTTTTTATGTGATTTAACCAAGGGATTCTTCTGAGTGTACTTAAAGAAAATGCATATTCTATTTTTCTTGGATGGAATGCTTTTTATAGATCTTTTAGAACCATGTATTCTGAGTATGCTTTAAGTAAAAAATGTTCTTGTTGAAAAAAACAGTAACTTGAACTGAGGGTGCTCATTTAACATAAAGTATATCAGAGGGGAGGTGGGCAGGCGGTGGGTGAAACAGGTGAAGGGAATTAAGAGTACACTTATCACGATGAGTGCTGAGTAACGAGGTACGGCATTGCTCAATCACTATGGTGTATCCCCGAAACCACTGCAACACTGTATGTTAACTACGCTGCAATTAAAATAAAAAACGTAAAAAGAATGGATAAAGAAGACACACACACACACACACACACACACACACACTGGAATATTACTCAGCCATAAAAAAGAATGAAATCTTGCCATTTGTGACAACATGGATGAACCTAGAGGGTATTTTGCTAAATGAAATAAATCAGATACCATATGATTTCACTTATATGGGGAATCTAAAAGACAAAAACACACAAAAAACAGAAACAGACTCGTGAATACAGAGAACAAACTGGTGGTTGCCAGACATGAGGGGGTAGGAGGAAGGTGGGAGAAGTAGGTAGAGAGGATTAAGAGGGACAGACTTCCAGCTATAAAATAAGTTAAGTCATGGGGATGTGACGTACAGCACAGGGAAAATAGTCAATAACGCTCTAATAACCTTCTACGGTTGCAGATGGTAATAAGACTTACTATGGTGAGCGTTTAAATGTATGTTAAGTGTCAAATCACTACACTGAGTACCTGAAACTAATGTAATATGTAAGTCAACTATAATTCAATAAAAGAATAACTAAAAATGAAAATGAAGCCTGTTCCAAAAAAACCCAAAACACAAACACCGCATTACTGAGCAGTCTGGAAACACAGCTTTGGTTGGCGTCGGGGCAGCAGGGACTTTCCTAAGACTGGATGAGGCACCCCTGGGACGGCTGAAGGGACAGGAACCCAGGAAGGGACCACTGAGGGCAACCACACAGTCCTGGATGAGCACAGGAGGAGAATCCAGTGGGGGGAATCAAACTGGTTCAAGAAAAACCCAACGACCAATCGAAGAAAAAAACAAAAACAAAAAAACCTCAAGAGACAGCATTTTAACAAAGTCAAAAAAACAGAGTATTTCTAGAAGAAGTAAGTGGCCAACAGTGTCCCGGAAGGCCAAGTTCATGGGATTTATGAAGAGTGGCGCACCTTCCCTTGAGTCATTTCCGTCCCTGCCATCCCTCCAGTCACACACAACTTCCGGGGGAACAAGATGCACTCACACAGAGTCACATAACAGCCATGAACATCTAGGTCACTGGTCCTCAGCCAGCCAAAGTGTATGGCTATTTCCCTCCTTTTCTGTTTTGAGCAAACACACTACACTGCAGATTTGGCATTTTCAAGGAAGCCTCTCTTGAGGGCCGCCCGTCCCAAGCAAACCTGAGCACGCCAGCGCTTGTGCTCCCGATCGAGCTGTCCGAGCAGGACTTTGGCGGCTTGAACGGTCTCCTGCGCTCTGCTCACTTCGGCTTCCAGTTTCGCGGCTTCCGATGTCCTGCTCTGAAATCTGTGCAAACATTCATATCAATTAAAGCCAAAGGGATTTAAGGAGATTTGACCGCATTATCCTTAGTATCTGAGAATGTAGTTAGCGATAATACTGACACTGTTAGTGTTCACGGGAGCATGAACGGAGCAGACACGCCAGCGCGCAGATCTGAACGGCTCTGCTGCCCGAGCACAAACTTCTCCTCACGACAGTCAGGGCCTTGTGAGAACAGTGACCCCATCTGCCCCTCCAGTTTGCCGTCATTCCCATACATGTCAACCTCTGAAGGATAAACGCACTATCCTCTACCTGCAATACCCTCCAGCCCCTTCTTACCCCTCCCTTGCCCCGCATGCTAACTCCTTCAAGTATCTACCAATCAAAAATATAAACAAAATGTTAAAATTCACTTCAAATATCAAACCCAATACATATATTCTTTCCCTATGTGCCCATTTGCCCAAGTTTATAACTGTCCTTTTAAATTATTTTCCTTAAAAAATACTTGTACAAATTTATTACTTTATTAAATAAGAAATATTCCAGCTGATTACCTAGTCCTTCGACAAATACATAAGTACTTATATAAAATGCCCAGGACTGTGCTGGGCACAATCAAAACAATAAACAGCAACAAAAAAAGCATGTCATGCAACACTCAGAACAGCAGCTCAAAGTACTATGACTCCCACTTTCCAGACAGACTCTTCTACAGGTTTCACCAGTAATCAGTAGCGGACCCGAAATTCACATACGGGTGTGTCGGACACCACGTTTCAGGCAATGCACGGTGCATTCCATTGTCTCTCAAAGTGCTCAATACCTCCTGCTACACACAGCAGTAAAACTCGGTTTTCCAGTACAGTAGCCACTAGCCACAAGTGGCTATTTAAATTTAAATTAACTAAAAGTAAAATCTGAAATTCAAGTCCTCAGTCCTATCACCCACATTCAAGGGCTAGTGGCTACCATCCTGGAAAGTGCAGACTACATCATGTCATCAAGCCCACGACACAGCTCCGCTCGAGACGTGGAGGTGGAGTGCACACTTACTCAGCTCAGCAACTCACACTACGTACACGGTTTTGCCGTAAGTATTTGCTCAATTAAGCTAACTTGCACGTTTCTGTATAAATTGTATAAAAATGGCAAATGTCTCAATTCTGTTAAGTTAGAATGTAAAAATTGATACATCATACTTATTTTTCAATTACTTTTTTCTTTGTTCATATACTAGAAAATAAGATTGTCACTCCCAACCTAGAGTCAATTATACCTTCATGAAGAATCAAGTAAATGCCTATTAACCGGCATTGACTCATTCTTGATAATAACTCTAAACTGGGAAATGCCATTCTGTTTTACTTAAAATTATAAGCTAATTCTGAAAGTTTTTTTCCATAATCCTTCCACAATATTGATTGTATGGTATAGCGATTAAGAAAAGGAACTTCATGGAGTGAGACAAATCTATGATTTAATGCTAGCTTTGTCAGCTACTAACTCTTCAACGTAGGCAAATAAACCTTTCTAATCTGCAGAATGAAAGAATATCCACCTCTCAGGTTCATGGGAAGTACTAAAAATGACGTGTACGTAAAGTGTGCAGGACAAGAGCTCACAGATGTGCTGCACATGCGAACTACCCAACAAAGACCTGACTCTTGGCTGCAGAGTAAGCACGAGTTCTCAGCATACAACGCTGAAAGGAATAAGCACTTTCCTTATGCTTCTCTAATTATATCTAGAGAAAATGATGAAGTGTCTTTCCTGTGTCTATAACATAAAAAAAATTCAGAAATATTGAAAACACTGGTTTATGGGTTTGAGGCTTCTTTCTTGTTTTTTTTTCTCTGTAAGTAAATATATTAAGTATAAATAAGATCATTATTTCCTGTATGGAGAAAAAAATAATAGTTTTCAGTCTGATGAATCTCTTTCTTGGTATAGTAATTTATATTTCTTCCATACAAAAAGAAGGAAAATGGAACGCATCACCTGAAAAAAGTATCTATTTAGAAAAGTTTGAGTCTTACAAAACTAAAAGCAAATGATAGCATAACACATAAAGTATTTAATCACATATGCTCCAGCTTTCCAATTTTCACAGTTTTTAAAGGAAAACAGTCCCACATTTGCTATGATTCCCACACCAATATTTTCTATCCTATACTCTACAGCAATCACATGAAGCCAGAGGTAAGGAAAGGTTTTATGATTAATAATATTCATAAATGGTCCTGAAATTTAAGTACAATGTTGCATAAAGGAATATTTTTTAAACACTCGAAAGTACAAAGTTAAAAGGACACAGTAGTTTCTAATGCAATCCTGAACCTCGGGCAGTTTAGAGAACAGGTCACGTGAAGTCAGTCTGGATAATATGGAAATGCAGACGCCACGCCACAGGTAAGGACTGTCCGCGTGAACTTACTGCATTCTGTCCCTCTTGCTCGAGACCCCCGAGCTCAGGACCAGACACAGTGACAGCTCCAGGTTTGTTCTCACCAAACCACTGGTTAAACAGGAATACCTTCTATAGTATTCCATGTGCTTCCCTAGTTTAGATAAGTCACTAAAGGAAGTGAGAATAACGATTATAAGATTTTCAAAACTGAAACATTAGTTGAGGTATGTTTTCAAATATCCAAAATACATATTTTTTTCAAAATACATTTTAAACTTAACTTACTTCTCTTTGAGTTCTGATACTTTCTGGCCAACAGAATTTAGAAGCTCCTCTAGTTTCCTTTTTCTATCTTCAGTTTTCTTCAAATTTCTAAAATATAATTCAATTTTATAAAAGTTATTCCATTTTATATATCAACAATAGCAAAAACAACCCCTTCTATTCCTTCTAACACCATACCAAAATGAAACCAAGGGAATTTTAAAGATATTCATACACAGAAATAAAGAGAATGAAAGAGAAAAGGACTGCAGTGGAGTAACTTTAATAAAAGGTGATAAGTGACATGATGGAACGCAAAAGCCACAAGTTGAGGAGCTGCAGGAAGAAAAGCCGGAGAAGAATTCCAAATGCGCAGCAACTGAGGACAACAGGTACTCTAAAGATAACAGAGCTGAACAGAGTGTTTTCCAATAGTTGATATAATCAATACATCAACCTCAGATTCCCTCCCACACTGAGAATGGACTATCCTCTTAACACCTCCATGTGGGTCAAGCCTAGAACCCTCACCCGCCCCCACCCACAGCCGAGGCAGAGTAGGAAGATGCTTCTAGAGATGTGACTTACCTTCCCCCCGCAAAAATGCACACAATATCTGAGAGACTGCCATCAGAGTTCCCAGTTCCCACTGTTGTGCGTCTGTGCTTTACACAAATCAACTAAACGGCTTGTCAAAACACAGACTGCAAGTCCTCACACTCCAGCACCCCTAGCATCTCTGACTCAGCGTGGACAGAGCTCAAAAATGGGCACTCTTCCCAAGCTCCCACGGGACGCTGATGCTGCTAGCTCGGGGATCACACTTAGAGAACTACTGCAACAGAGTAAGGCCTTCAAAATTGTGAGATTAAACTGCTTCTTGCCCAGTATTGTAAACCCAGCCCAATTATTGATTGGATGTAACAGCATAATACAGGTAATTTTAGACAGGAAAGATGTCAAAACATTTTTCATCCTATATGCCCTTTCTAATGTGAAGGATATGTTCTAGGAAAATGAAGGACTAAACTAAGAAAGACAAGGACCCAAAAAAAAGAATACAATTAGAAAAGAGAAAAACAGATAAAGATAGTCGCCAGAACCTTGGTGAAGAGAAGTCTCGAGATAATAGCTATAAGCAGCAGGCCTGGGGAAGAAGTGACCCACATTAGAGCAGGAGGTCAAAAGGCTCTAGGAGGGATAATAGTAAGAAAGAATACATAAAACACAGAGATTCTTTTTTTTTTTTTTTTTAAGATTTATTTATTTGACAGAGAGAGAGACAGCCAGCGAGAGAGGGAACACAAGCAGGGGGAGTGGGAGAGGAAGAAGCAGGCTCATAGCGGAAGAGCCTGATGTGGGGCTCGATCCCATAACGCCGGGATCACGCCCTGAGCCGAAGGCAGACGCTTAACCGCTGTGCCACCCAGGCGTCCCAAAAACACAGAGATTCTGAATATGGTTTAGGGTCTGTTTTAAGGATGTGGATAAATATGTGATATGTCAACAGAAAAAATTTTAAAAATGAAATTATTAAGAAAAACAAAGATGTACAAGAAAGGAAATAAAAAACCATAAGATACGGTGTATCTTAGCTGTGAAAAATACTTACATATTCAAAATAATATACACATTTAACATTATTCATTACACAAAAATATGTGACAAATTAACACAAAAATGTCACATAAGTATACTGAGAAAAAGAAGTTCAGGCCGCTAACAATCTCCTTGTCCAGGGTAAGAAGAGATGACGTCACACACGGATCAATCAAGAACATTACACAGAACAAACGCTGACTTAGGAACCACCAATTAAAATGGTGAGCCCCAAGGTAAATGGTTAAAATTTCCCCCACCTGCCCAGACCATGTTTTGCAAAATATATACAACACGTTTCCTACAACTTAGAAGGAGAAAACAAATTTAAAAGCCCTAACTTTCCAAAACCTACTTATTGTACCTTAATATTATTCATTCACAAAATTTTAGCTCTTTGTAAAAGAACTTCTACCAAATTATCCTTCCAACAACATAATAATGGTGGAGGGGAAAAAATGAGTTGGTTCTGCTCTCAACCTTCTTTTAATTGTTTTTTCTTTTGGTCTGCTTAATATTTAATTTTATATAACTGACTCATGTTATATGTTTTAATGTTGTCAGCTGCCTTTTAAGATATAAACAAGGAATAAAATGTAAATAAACCCCAATAATTAAGTCATTAAACTGATGCAGATAAACAAAGGTTAGACTTATTTATATTCTAGACCTCACTCACGATTCTAATCCCGCTTGCTCCGTTTCCAGAGGCTGAATCCGTTCCAGGACGTGGGAGTACTGGACATTTGCTTTAACCCACGCGGCCAGAGGAGCGGCCGCCGTGCTGGCACGCTTCGCATTCTGAAAAATCCATCACAAGTTAGCCAGCACCGTAACTTAATTTCAAATAAAAGCAAAGGTAAGTCTAGTCTATTTTACTTAAGCATTTAATAATTTATCCCCCCAAATGAAGTTTTTGGTTGATAGTTAAAATAACAATAATGTGAATTGTTATTTTAGATAACCTTGAACTTTTGCTTCAAAATAAATGTTTTTGAATCACATAAATCTTTAATATGATATTTTATCGACATAAGTACTCCATTACCTACACTTATAATCAATATATGTCTGTCCACAATGATGTTCAAGCACCAACTCTTCCCCTTCTGTCCATGGGACACATCTTTATTGGATAAAAGCAACTCTGAAACCATGTTACCAGAGTCAGAGTTGATGCACATAACATTTTGAATAAGAGAGCTAAAAAAGTAACAGAATCATGGAATTTAAACTATTCACTGACACGAGATACAAGTATCCTAACACAGGTATCTGTCATCATATGACAAATACGCTGGAAGAAAGAAAAGCAGACCAGGCAAGCTGGAAGTTAAGAAATGACAGATAAAAGGATTTCGAGCCGATATGAAGATTCAAACAGCACATATGACATTAACTGTGCCCCAGACCCAGCCTGGATTCCTGTTCACCCATCAGTCAGTCAAGGCTTCTGACACATAATCCCTACGGCCTATGTTTTTTTTTACTTTTCGTTTTCAGGCAATGTAAATAACCGATAATGAAAAGCCATCACATTTTAACAAGCAGAATATTACAGCGTATGGGAAGGGAACTGATGGCATAGCTGTTAAAATTACCTTTGAATCAAAAGATCCCTTATTTTTATAAAGAAGTTCTTCAACGCTCTCTCTTATTTCCTTTGGAATATTTCGTGCATCAAAAGTTGCTATGTCTTCTCTCACACCTCTTTTGGCAAGGAAACTAAAATTAAAACATTACTTCAAATGAGGCTAAAAAAGTTTGCCATTTCTGACAATAACATTGACTTAACAAAACAGTGTACGTGGTACTTTTCATCCACTAGTTAACAAAACATAGGGTCCTGAGGTATCCCAGCTTCTCGTGTGCAGTCCATCACTTTGTAAGGACCCCAAGGGTGACCTCCACAGAGAAGCCCTGTGGTTCCTCGCCTCCTGCGGACAACGTGGAGTGGTGAAGGGAAGCCATCACAATCCTTTGATGGGACCCACATCCCTTCCCGTGCACTGATCAGTGCTCGTCTGTTATTGGATAGCTCAGAAAATTTCCTGACTCCTTTCCAAGAAAGGGACTTTCACATGTTCCCTCCACCTGACCTCCCTTCCCACCTCTAGGTAGGAAAGGACTCTATCATGACCCTCAGTCCCAGCGTGGCTCTGACCATGGGCACAAACCACAACACTGTCACCAGGACAGGAAAGCCGAAGCTATGCGCCTGCGTGTTTTGTTGACACCCGGCCTTTTCTCTCCCAGTTTAGGTCTTATTATTTATGGGGCTCCTGCCCTTGCCCCTTCCACCGTTGTCTGACTCTGCCAGGAGCACAAGACCCTGAGAACAGTGACGATATTTTCCTCATCAGTAAATCACAGGAAACACAATGCTGTGTACTGTGTGCGGGCCAAACAAATGACTGCACTTACTGAGATGTTCTTCACAATTTTAAGGCATTCTTTTTTCCCTCTGTGGATACTTACAACAATCACATAATTAACAGAATTACAGAGAAAGGAAAATACCGATCTTGGAATAGGATCACAGAGTATCTTAAAATATTACGGCCAAGTGTGTAACTAGGTAATTAATGAAGCACAGTCTGAGAAACAATGTAAGAAATATTGTAGGAAGATCGGTAGGGGAAGAAAGGGATAAAGAAAGGAGGGGGTAATCAGAAGGGGGAATGAAGCACGAGAGACTATGGACTCAGAAACAAACTGAGGGCTTCAGAGGGGCGGGGGGTGGGGGAGTGGGGTAGACTGGTGATGGGTAGTAAGGAGGGCATGTATTGCATGGTGCACTGGGTGTTATACGCAACTCATGAATCATGGAACTTTACATCAAAAACTAAGGATATACTGTATGGTGACTAACATAATAAAAAAATATTATAAATAAATAAAATAAAATACAAAAGAGGGGTGCCTGGCTGGCTCACTCAGGACAGAATGTGACTCTTGATCGTGGGGTTGTGGGTTCAAGTCCTACAGTGGATACAGAGATTACTTAAAAATAAATCTAAATAAATGAATCAATCAACCAATCCATGTGTACTTCACTGGTAAAATAATAACATTTTTCACAAATTCAAAAACTTACCTTTTCATGCTCACCCAAGATGTATCAAAGATACCCATCAACCTTAAAACGCCCTCAAGAATATCTCTGATGACATCAGGAGGCATACGCAGTGAGCGAATTTCTGAAAGAGATTCTGGCTTAATGTTTCCAACTGCTAGTTTAGCTTCATTGACTAGAGGCTAAAAAGACAAAGAGCATTTTTAATTTCAAAATATGTATGTAAAAATCACTAAGTCTAGAAGTTATTGAATATTTGTCATTTTATTAAAAATAACTCTAGTTATTAATATCTGTTCTCTTCAAATATCAAAATGTTTTGAAACCACAAAATACAAAATCTTCAAATTCTTACCACCATAACTGTAAGAGTCCTATTTAGAAAATCTAATTTGTTTTCAGACAATTTGCAATTTTCAAGAGGCTCCTGATATTCTGTGGCTATAACCTAGTGAGGAACCAAAAAAAGATCCTAAGAGTTCGACTTAATTTCCCTACAATACGTTTTTCTCCTCAACACTCCAACAACACGGCTCACAGAAATCACAGATGGTTTTTGATGACCTTGCTTCTCCCAACAGACCCTCCTTCCTGCTTCTCTTCCATGAAGTCTATCCTGGTCGGGAGCCACGCTTGCTGACACGGCTAGAACTCCCGACACAGTGGGCAGCCAGACGCAGCTCTGACTATGCGCCCCCCGTAGCTTACCTGCACTTCTTTCAATTCTTCGTCAATTTTGTTTTTTCTTTCTTCAATTTTAACAACTTCTTCTGCTATTTTGTGCTTCAGTCTTTCAAGTTCTGTCTTTTGCTCGCTAGCATCCTACAGGAAACGGCATTTAAATTTAAATGGCTTTCCCATTAATTTTCATGCACTTGATATTTTAAAGCATGGTATCAAAAATAAAAGTTATTTTAAAATAACATTTTCTATTAAATGTTTTTCTAATGTTCACTGAGAGTTTCTAAGATGCCTGCGAAACAAATGCTATAATTTATGATATATTTACTATCAGTAAGCTTCTATGCTTTATTTGTTTTATTTTTTCTGAATAGCAAAGTAATAAATGATTATATAAAAATTAAGCCACTCAGAATTACATAACTTAGAAAATTATAATACACATTTAACACTTGCAATAAATACTCCAGATAGGTTAATATATTATGCTCATTTCATAAATGAACAAACTAAAAATAAAGTTTCTATAATTCTAACAGTAAAGACTAACAACTCTTAGAGACTACAGTATATTAGAAGTTTGTGTTTCTATATTTTAGACAAAAATTAATCAAATCATGATATAATAATATGGTAACTCAACAAAAATCAGTACAGACTCAAAGAACACTAAATTATATATCAGTAACATGTGAACTCTGTTCATGCACACAAAATTCAAGGATCCCACATATGTAAAAATGATTATTATGACTGTTTATATTTGGTTTATTGATACTAACTGAAAAACCAAAGAGGAAATCCGTCAAGAAATCTTTCAGAGTCCTTGCATCAGTGGTTCTCAACTACGTTCTAATCATTCAGGGAGCTTAAAAACGAATAGCTGGTGCTCTGTTGCCAAATACATTGAAATACTTCATGTGGGTGCAGGCAGGGCACAGAGACTTTGAAGACGGACCAGGTGGTTCCAGTCTCACCCGCAGCCCCTTACACGTCAGTCCAGTTGGAACTGTCTGTGCTCCGCGGCGTGTCTACCTTCACATCTCTACCTCCGCTCCTCGGAAGGGAACTTGTGTTCTCCATCTCACACATAAAAATCCTTAAAGGCCCAGCTCCTGGGTTGCTTCTTTTATTAGCCCGCTCTACCAACTGGAAGTTATCCCTACTCTGAGACTCTGCAGTATTTACTTTGTACATTTCTTCTGTCGCAAACCTGGAGCTGCAAGCTTTGGAAGTTTACAGTTTGAGATTTAGCTGTCTCTCCAGACTACACTTTTCTATAAAATAATGAACAGAAATGTCTATTTATAATTAAGCAAAATTGTTAACTTACAAGATACACGGCTGCTCTTCTGTGTCTCAGCTAGGCAATACAACTAGCTGGAGTCACAGAAAACCCTTCTGCGAACAGCCCGACAACAGAGCAGCACAGCCGTCGCGTCCCTCGCTACAGGTCACTAGTCTGCCGGCTCACGGGCACAGGTACTGCTGAATGGTCTCCTTTGTAAACACGCAGTTGTCCACAGCATTATCCTTTACGTGGCCTCCACTTGTTTTACATGTCAAATTACTCTTTAAACGTAAGTAGTTCACAGGTATTTTTTAATAATAAAAATGGCTGTCTTCTTTACATAAATCTTTATATTAATTTGCTTCCAAAACACCTTGAGGAAAACTGCTGAAGTTTTACAGTATGAAAATTACATGTGATTTTCTATTACATTACTTACCAGGTCAGGTACTCAGGAGCAGTATCTTGGAAACACTGGCGTACATAAACATCACGTATCTGGAAATGTTATTACTTTGGGAGTTCCCCACGTGCCAATGGAATTATTTTGGCATGTGAGGGGAAACCTTGACTATGTCCTTCTAGTCAGTCGAGATATCCTCCCGTGAGGCTCAGAGTCCCTAAGAACCCTACCCACACTCAGATTTCCAATGAAGATGACCAAACACACAAAGAAAGCTTCTTCTGTGAATAAGAATAAAACAATCAAGTATGAAAAAATACATAAGAAAATATAGCTGGGAAACAGAAGACTTCATAAAGTGTCCTTGAGAGCTAAGCGGAGATGACGCAACACAAAGAGACCAAAAAAGGGATGCTGCCAAAAGGAAGCATTTAGAGGCTAAAGAAATCTCTTGAGAGATGACATCATAGCAGGAGTGAAAAATTCAAGAGGAGAATTAGAAAACGAAGAAATTTTAATGGAAGTAGAGCAAAAAGAAAGAGGAAAAAGGTGAGAAAACAAAAGAAAATTAGAGAAGCAGACAGGGAAGTCCACAGTCCAAGTAATAGCATCCGAGAGAGGGAAGAGACATGGAGGGAGGGACGTACCAACCACATGACACGTGGACACCTCTTGGGACTGCGCAGAGAAGTGTCCGGGGGGGGGGGGCGGAGAATCCACACAGTGTCCAACACACTGAACGAAAGTAAACCTAAGCCAAGGCAGATCGTGTCACCTTCAGAACAATGACTTCCACAAAGTCTCAAGAGAGGGGAAAAAAGAAAAAGTTCACCCGCAAAGGATCAGAACTTAACAGAACTTGGAGTGTTTCAGTCATGACAACAGAAGTTGGAAGAAAATGGAGCAATACTTCCAATGTCTGCAAATAAGGGGATTACATTTTCTTGATCAATGACCATGTTGAGCATCTCTCCATACATTTATTGGCCCTTTCTGTCTTCTATCATGCAGGGTATCTTCAAATCTTTTGTCCATTTTTAAATTAGACTTTTTATTATTGTGTTCTAATGGTTTCTGTATATTCTGGATGCAATTCATTTATCAGATTTATGTTTTGTAAATAATTTCTCCCAGTCTGTGACTTGCCTTTTAATTTTCTTCAGAACTTATTTCACAGAGCGATGTTTTTAATTTCAATGGGGTCCAATTCATCAATTTTTTTCTTCTTCCATTTTGGTATCACATCTAAAAAATCTTTGTCTCGCCCAACATCATAAAGATTTTCTCATGTTTTTTTCCAATGTTTTATAATTTTATGCTGTATGTTTAGATCTATAACCTATATTCAGTTAATATTTGTACAAGTTTAAGGTAAAGGTCTTGTTTATTTTTCTCTACATGGATATTCAAATACCATTTTTTAAAAAGACTATCCTTTCCCCATTTAACTAGCATTTTGTATAAAATCAATTAAGTATGAACATGTTAGTCTATTTCTGAATTTCATTATGTTCCAATGATCTGTTATATCACTACACCAGTCTCACACTGCCTTGATTACTACAGCTCAATAGTTTCTTTCTAAAAAATATTTTAATTTACTTAGAGCACGAGCAGGGGGAGGAGCAGAGAGAGAAGGATAAACAGACTCCCCACTGAGCAGGGAGCCCAATGCGGGACTCGATCCCAGGACCCTGAGATCATGACCTGAGCCGAAGGCAGACGCTCAACCAAATGAGCCACCCAGGCGCCCTCAATACTAAGTCTTTAAATCACAATTCTCCCAACCTTATTATTTTATGAGTCTATTAAATAATGAAGTTAATTTAATCACAAGAGGCATTAGACTTGCAGTATGGTTAATAGTTACCAAAACAAAGATGGAGAACATACACGAGACATAACCAAGGAGGTAAACTTACAGAGCTTAGTGACTCATTAAAGGTGGGGACTAAGGGAACGTAAGTCTAATATAATTTGTAAGTTCTGTCTTGAATAATTAGCTATACTGTCAACAACACAGAAAACAACAGATGTTGGTGAGGATGTAGAGAATAGGAGCCTCTTGCACGGTTGGCAGGAATGCAAACTGGTGCCGCCACTCTGGAAAACAGTATGGAGGTTCCTCAAAAAGTTAAAAATAGAGCTACCCTATGAGCCAGTAATCACACCTAGGTATTGACCCAACAGATACAAAAACACTAATCAATTAAGGGACACATGCACCCCTATGTTCACAGCAGCATTATCTACAATAGACAAGATATGGAAGCAGCCCAAGTGTCCATGGACTCATGAATGGATAAAGAAGATGTGGGATGTGGTACACACACAATGGAATATGGCCCAGCCATAACGCTCACAGACTTCTAAGAAGACATGTGTAGCAGATTATTGGGGGTCTGAGTCTGAAGCTCAGATGAGAGAGTAGGGCTGAAGGATGAGAGAGATGGATGTGGTGGCAGTCAGCACAGAGGCACTGGCAAGGGCATGGGGAGGGTGCACGGACGTAGCCCCTGCGCCGAGAAGAACGCCAAAGAAATCTCCTCTGCGAGGTTCAACAAAGGAACGGCAATGGCAAAAAGTGGATAGAATCAAAATATTAAAATATCATGAAAGTATAAGTAAAATAAATAAAGACTTATTTTGTAAATCTTGAGAATATTAAAGGCAAGAGAAAAAAAACCCTTAAAGCCTGAAGGAGATAATTTTTTTAAAAATAAAGGAAAATATCAACTAGTAGAGGGTAAACTAACAAAATCACTCACAGACAAACCTATACCAACTTCAAATGCTTCTGTATTTATACGGTTTAGCTGTATTAGCATAGGGTGAACTGAGAAGCTCAAGTACTTAATACCATCGGTCTGACTCAGCACAGACGAGAAATGTTTTTAAATCCATGTAAGTAAACGTGTAATTTTTCACACTGACAATCAGGCAGAAGCGGTCTCCGTGCGTCTGCACTCTCCTGCCCCCTCGAACGTTACCTGCATTGACACTGTGATTTCCTGTTCACACTGACAATCAGGCAGAAGCGGTCCCCGTGCGTCTGTACTCTCCTGCCCCCTCGAACGTTACCTGCATTGACACTGTGATCTCCTGAAGGGCAGCATCAGCTTCGTCCTGCTTAATTTTAAGTAACACACTTTGTTCTCCAGCTTTTCTGTTCAGCTCGTCCACAAGGGCTTTGGCTTCATTCAGTTTAGACACACCAGCCTGCATCAGTAAAACCAAATGACATTTAAAAAAAGGAATTTTATACACTTTATCCTGATGAATGGATAAAGAAGATGTGGGATATATATACCACAGAATTCATCTTTAAGAAAGAATGAAGGAAATCTTTAAGAAAGATTGCAAATGCTTGCAAGTGGACTTGGGTTTTTCCTTACTGCAAATCAGAATGACGCATCCGACCATATACCCATTAAGATGTAGTGCAAGACTCCACAGAGGCATAGAAGAAAAACAGATTTTAAACTGTCACAGTAAAGCTGATCAGATCAGCACATAGTTGGGAGCTTCGAGACCAGGATTTTTACCCACTGAATTCTGAGACAGAAAACAGAAAGCAAGCAAGAACTCAGCAAAGCTTTTCCATGTTTCAGTCTCCCTGACTACGTAAAAGGACTCAAGGCCTGCTCTTGGGTGGACATCGGACCCTGGGCTGGACATTACGGCACCCCATCCCACTGCCCATGAGTAATCCAAGGAATGGACACGAAAAACATTCCCTCTCTTCTACAGTGTGAGCTGGGTTTCTGTCATCCAACAAATGAGAAGATCTGGGAAGACAGTAATGGCATAAAGCAATACAACCAGTATTTACTGAGCACCCAACAGAGAGGACAGAATCATGCTGGTTCTCCGTCTACTACACTCACACACAAGTGCCCCAGTTGAGCTGCAGGTCAGCAAGTTCAAGTAACCCACCCACAGCACCACAGAGAAGTCAATCAAGACAATGACCTTTCCAGAGCAGGTATAGTTAGTGGCCTGCTCTGCATGAAAGTGAATCATTAGAAAGAGAGATAAAGGTAACTGTGGATTAGGATGGATCCCAATTTACGACACTAACAGAGCAACACTAGGACTCTGGAGAGGAAACGCTCTCAGACAATGTCTGAGGCTGGCATTTTAACGCCACATTTAAGTTGAAGCTTTGTAATTACAAAAATGGAGAAAGACAACTGTTCAGAATGTACTGACAGATAAAAGTATTTTATAAGGTATAATTTTAATTTTAAAGGTTAGTATAAAGCTTAACTTCAGTTATTTTGTTTTAATTAATAGACATTTCTGAATTTCTAAAAACGCTTTCACGTTAAAGAAACTTTTAAAGATCACATAAACTATCAAAAGCACATAAATACCATCCAGTGGAGAAAAAAAACAATTATTGAATCTAAATAAAACTCACAAAACCATCAGTATCCCAACGAGCAGTATAGGTAGGTGAGACTGTTTTAAGGCATGTAACACAGTCCCATACTCACGTACACCAAATACATGCCATGGGCAACGGACTGTGATATACAGAAACCCTTGCTCCCCAGAGATAAGTAAAATAATTTGAGATTACCAATACTGTACCTGCAAATGACTCTGTCTTTTTAATAGTTCATTTTTCTTGCTGCTACTGATCGCAGAATACACACGTAAAAATGTCATATATCGGCTTGGGGTAGCACCATATGCTTTACAAGATTCATGGATTAATAAAAATGATTTTAGAAAATCGGGATCAACTAGAAAGAGAAAACAAAATGATTTAATATATAAATGATCCATTGTGAATTAGAGAAAATCATCTTAACTATATTTATTTCACACCAGCTAACTCCACCTAGAGAACTATAAATCGAGGTATCATCTCTGTGTGAAGGTACATCTATTCACAGCTCCCGTGTTCCTTATGAATTTGAATTACTTAACTTCAGTATATCTGTCCACTGTGACATATTTCCTCTGAACACTTTTACTGCAGCAAGAAAGAGAAATCTACAGGTTGTCACAGCATATAAATTAGTTAGAACTACAGATCATGTAATACAGAAGCAAGCACAATAAAAGCTGCTTGAATGGGAAAGAAACACCAAACCAAGGAACACAGATCCACTGTCACTTGACACTGGGTGAAACAGGACCTCCAAAGCCAAAAAATGAAGAGTCAGTTCACACGGTATGCAACACATCCGTTCCTGAACACGTTATCTTCCTCTCACTGCCTCAATCTACGTTCTTTCATATTCTCTACCTCGGTTACTAAAGTCAGCTTCTCATCACTGTTCTAAGCCAGAACCCTGAGAAACGTCCTTGCGTCCTCCTTCCTCGTGTACTGCAGCCACTGTGTCATCAGGCCCCCCTCAGAATGCCTCCTGGTACCCACAAGTCCATTCCTTCCTCTTGGATTACCGCAATGGCCTTCCTCAGGGGTCTGATCGCCTTCAGCTTCTCCCTACACCCCCAGAGTTTCCAGTAACTGAGGAAAAGCATGCACCCAGACACTTCCGTTTCTACAATAAGACTCTGGTTACATCTCTGCTAAAACCTCTCAATGACCACAGATCACCCACAAGTCAGAATCCGAATTCCTTAGCAGGACATGGGAAGCTTGTTGTTACGGGACCGGAGCCGCCCGCCTTCTCTTCATCTAGTACTCTACCGCTCACACGTCCGTATCTCAGCCGTTGGGCTGTTCACAAATCCAGTAACACAGCTGGTTGATTTCTCGGAGCCTTTTCCATGCTGGTCACTCTAACCAGAACACCCTTCCCCATGCCCGTCTGCCCATGTCCATTTGCTGTAACACCTGCCAGTAAGCTGTCTCACTTTGAAAGGCACTTCATATCAACTCCTACCGTCATTCAAATCACTTTGTTTCAGAGTTTACGTTCCTATAGAACATAATTCCTGCTATTCCTCATTACACTAGGAGCTCCTAACTCATCTCTAGCATCCAGCCCAGTACCTAAGGTAAAACAAGTTCAATAACTATTTGATGCTAGATGGTTAGAAAAATAAATTAATGAATATGCTATACTAAAAAAAAAAAAAAAAAAAAAAACCACATTCAAAGTTAATTTGGAACTAGAAAAAATGAGAGTTTAATTAAGAAAATATTATGTCCACACTCAAAGAACACCATAAAACTTTTTCTTGTATGAGTTGCATGCTGTGACATATCAAAGTGAAAAGTGAAAACTAATAGAAAAGTTTAGCCGTTTAGACAATGTAAGTAGAACATGCGATCATCTGGGCCAAGAATAGAATTGTTTAACTTCTTAACTGTAAACAATAGATAATGAGTCAGCTCCTGTATAAAACGACATAAACATGCGTTTATAAATAAAGAGAGCTTTAGTTTAGTTTCCATCATCTTTGTTATGGAGCGCCTGGCTGGCTCAGTCGGTTAAAAGCATCCGACCCTTCGTTTCGGCTCCAGTCACGATCTCAGGGTTGTGATATCAAGACTGCATCAGGCTCCACACACAGTGCAGAGTCCGCTTGGGACTCTGTCTCCCTCTCCCTCCACCCCTCCTGCTCATGCTCTCTCTCTCTCAAATACATAAACAAATCTTTAAGAAAAAAGAAACCTTTATGTTAGTTTATCATTATTCAAATTCACAATCTCTGTGAATCTTTAGTGAATCTGTAATATCAGAAAATGGCAATTATTTCACAAAGTCAATTTCATCAAAATACTACCTGAGTTTTTTTTCTTTTCTTCTTTCCTTTTTTTGTCGTTATATTTTTCTTTGCCATCTGTATCACTGAATAACATTTCTGGTATCTGAAACAGGGAGAGCATTTCTTCAAATCTCAACCCAGTATGAAAAAGTTTAAATAAATCCAATATCAGAGGTTAAAAAACAAAACAAAGCACTTTTCTTCTAGGTTTCTTACAAAGACTAAGAGAAATAATGAATATATCCATCTTCAGAAGACATGACTTCCTAGACAAGCTTTTGACCCACGCCAACCATTAGTTGATTGCAAATTACTGACAACACCTCTCTTGAAAAACGATTAGACCGTATGAAATGAAAGAGATCACAGTTTGGATAGAATTAGAAGATAATCACAAATGGCATTTAAAATCATACAGTAAGAAAAATAAAAAGCTTTATTTGACACCAGGGCATAACAGGATTGTAAGGATTCTGAGGTTTCCTGAGTAAGGAGGAACTAACAGTAAATGAAAGTAATTCCACAACTGGTAATTAACAATTTCATAACGGAGAATACTAAAAACTATCTGTTGTCAAGCTACCACTAGGATTTTGCCACTATCACAATTAAGAAGGTCAAGTTGCATAAAGAGATCATTATTATGATGCAAAGTATGATACTCTGATAAGAGCACTCATTTAAAACACACAAAAAAACAGAAGTAAAATACTCTTCAGTTTCCTGGGAAGAAAATGAGAGTAGTAGATACGCTGACATTTTTGCAACAGGAAGCACAAGGAGTCCAGGTATGCGGTCAAAGCATCACTTCCTGATTCCCCCAGACTAAACACGATGTCACACAAAAGATCCCTTAACTGACGAAGAACTTGAAAGTGCCATGGTTCATGACCAGAGAGTACGGTTTTCTCCTCAGACATGTTCACTGATTTCTGCCAAAACCCTCGAGCCTCTGGGAGAACATTTTAAATGTATCCTTTCAAATCAATTGAAAATTTTTCTTAGGAAACTTGCCTTCTTTAAAATAGTCTATCCCTTATTTCAATTAGCTGGATTATGTAAACATCTCACGAGATATACATATATGAAAACACCACACTGTATGCATTAAATATGTACAATTTTTATTTACCAGTTATAGCTCAATAAAGCTGGGTGACATAACAATGCTCCACCCCTAAACAATACCGTCCACCGGCAGAGTGTTCCCGGCTGGATTGGCCCACGCTCCTCTTTACCTCCATTTTCCCCCCTCGGAGATAAAAATGGCATATTAAGTCTATTAATTCCTATTAATACCTTCACCTCTCAATTCCTCAACTCCTGTCCTTCTGTTATCTTCCCCACCACCTTTTCCTCGACCAATCACACCCCACTTCAACTGGTCAGATCCTGAGACCGCGTCACTAACAATAACTGACATCATTCCATCGTCTCACTCGCAAATAGCCCACTCAGCCCCAGCTCATTCCCTTCAGAAGGTCAATGACCCTCACGTTCCACTACGACCTGTGATCCACGGATTTGAACATCGCCACACTGCCATTCACCGTCGTCCTATCGCAAGCTTACAACCCTCTGGCCCTCACTCGCTCAGTCATACTGGGGGAATGAAGCTCCAAAGCTGGCCAAACGCAAGCAAGCATCCACTGCAGGCCTGCACTTGTGAGCGCACATGTGACAGAGGGAAACAACCTGCTGCCTGGCTCCGCTGAACTCCGATCGCTAACCCATGCCAACCCTTACGCCACCCAGCCCTCAGCCTCCCCCTTTCACTCTTCCAAACTGCTCTGCGTATCTTCTTGCATCCCTTCAGGACGCCACAAACTTCCCTCAGCTTTTCTCTGAACTCATCACCTTACTTCCTTTCACTGAGGAAACATAAACAATCACAAGAGTGTCCAACTCTTCCCAATACCCCAGCTGCCCACTTACCCAGAGCTGGGCCCCTGCACTCTGCTTTCTTTGCTGCAAAGGCCAGCCCTAGTCCTCTCATGCCCTAGACCCATACGTAGTCTGCTCCACAATGTTTCCCTGCCTTTCATATATTTTTGCTTCCTTGTTTGCATTCCCAACAGCATATGAACATGCAATAGTACGTCCTGTCTTAAAAGTAAAAAAAAAAAAAAAAAAAAAAAAAGCACTATTTTTACCTACTTCCTTCCTACTGATCCATTTCTCTCTTCCACTTTACAACAAAATTCCTCACAAGAGGTGACCACATTCACTCTCTCCAATCCTCTTCTCCTTCTTTCTGAAACACATTCCAGCGTGGCAGCTGCTAACTGAACCTGCTTTATCAGCCTCACCAATGACCTCCACGTTGCTAGAGCCAACAATCAACTCCCAGGCCTCATCTACTTGCGTGTACCACTCCCCTGAAACACAGTCTTCGCGCGTCTTCACACTCTGCTGGTTTCCCTCCTGTCTCCCCAGCAGCACCTTCTCAGTATCATTTGCTGTTCCCTCCTCTTGACATCAACCTCTTCATGTTGAAGGAGAGCCCCGGACTTCAGTCCTTGACTCTTTCCACCTTGTAGTCAACGCTCATTCCTTGGTGATATCATTCATTCTCAGAGCTTTAAATACCACCTACACTGTGACAATTTCTAATTTTTATCCTGGATGCCTGACCTTTCTTTCCCCTGAGCTCCAGACTCCTATATCCAGATGCCTTCTCCGCTCTGCAGCTTGGATGTGTGACGTCACAAATTGAACACATCTAAAACTGGAAGCCTCATATTCTCCTCTCAAAATGCTCTTCTCAGCCTTCCCGTTTTCCACGGACAGTTACCCCATCCTTGCGAGGACTTAAGCCAACATCCTTGGCAGTATCCTTGAGTCCTCACCTCCTTTTACATGTTACTACAATCTATCAGCAAATTTGGTTGTTTCTACAGTAAAACACATTCAGAATCCAACCACTTCTCACCACCTCTACTATTCCATCCCTAACGCACACCATCCTTCTCTCTCACCTGGATGACTGCAACAGCTCTGTAACTAATTCCACCCTTGCCTTTGAGAGTCTACTGTCAACCCAGAAGCCAAAGTAATCCCACTAAAACGTTAGAACAGTTTTGTTCAAAAGCCTCCAAAGGCTCCCTCACCTGTTGCCAGAAAAAGCTAACCTCCTTAGAATGGCTCACAAAGCCCCATCCTAGCTGCTGTCCTCCTACTTCCCTGACCTCATCCCCAACTACTTTCCCTCTGAATCATGCTCTAACTGCTGAATGGGCTTCCTGCTGACCCTTAGAATCGCCAAGTATGCTGTCCTCTCAAGATCTCTGTGAAGGAGGCTTCCCCCCAGCAATCCCCCAAAACCATGTAAACTCCATGCAGGCAGGGACTTTTGTCTGCTTTTTCTCTCCTATAACCCAACAGACAGAACAGTGGCACCTATTAGAGACCCAATAATTACTTCTTAATGAAGCCTCTCGTTCATGTGGCCTCTTAAGTCTAGAATAATTTTCCTGTCCTTTATCTACTTGCTGAAATCTAACTAAAATATCAACTCATCTGTAAAACCTTGTCTTTTATCCCAAATTACACTCCTTCCTCTGACTCATGATAGGCCACAGTCTATACCTCTATTACACAAAAATGAAGAAATGAATGATAGAGAATATAAATATTACTTAAAGAGACAATGCTGCAAACATTTATCAAACAAAGCAATGGCAGAGGCGTCTAGTTAAGACTGCAATGAGCGCACACTTCAAACACATCCCCTCCCAACACTCAGCACCATAACGATAGGTATTTTTTTTTAAAAGATTTCAATTTAAAAAATGGCTACAATCAGAAAGGATGATTACCCAACATTTGCATCAACATGGATGGAACTGGAAGAGATTATGCTAAGTGAAATAAGTCAAGCAGAGAAAGACAATTATCATATGGTTTCACTCATTTATGGAACATAAGAAATAGCAGGGAGATCGGTAGGAGAAGGAAGGGAAGAATGAAGGGGGGGTAAACAGAAGGGGGAATGAACCAGGAGAGACTATGGACCCTGGGAAACAAACTGAGGGTTTCAGAGGGGAGGGGGATGGGTTAGCCCGGTGATGGGTATTAAGGAGGGTACATATTGCATGGAGCACTGGATGTTATACACAAACAATGAAACATGGAACATGACATCAAAACCTAATGATGTACTGTATGGTGACTAACATTAAAATAAAAAAATTTTTTTAAATAAATAAAACTAAAAAATTAAAAAATTTAAAAAATAAAAAATAAAAATATGAAATAAAATAAAAATATATTATATAAAATAAAATATAAAATAAAAAAAAATTAAAAAATAAAAAATAGAAAAATAGAAAAAAAATAAAATATAAAATAAAATACTATATATATAAATATAATATAAAATATAATATAAAATAAAGTAAAATAAAAAATAAATTTTAAAAAATGGCTAAAATTACTGCTGTGACGTTTTTATCATAGGCTAGCTAATGAAATGAATAAAAAGTTTAAAGTGCGGTAAGTACCTCTGTAGGCCTGAAGTTCTACACTCGACTACAATGTCATACAAGAGCATAAAGCAAAGAGAGAGATTTGCAAACATGTATGTTCAGCGTCACAATTAAGGTAATATAACAAACACCAAAGCAAAGTCAGGAAAATCTGTAACTTCAAAAAGAAAATATGCTATTTTTCATTTCCATACTTCAATGTTAACTTACTTTCCTCATGCTGCTATCTGACCAGCCCTCCATCCACAACACTTGGCATTTCTTATGCAAAGCTGGATTACTCTCACAGTTTATTATGAAGTTTAAATTTGCAGAGTCCATTATCAAGACAATATGCAAGTTCTGCTGAATTCCTAAAAAAAAAAATATATATAAGAAAATTATTATGGACATTACAACAATAATATTTGGGGAAATCTTTTTTGAGTTTATGCGGTCTGCTTTTATGAGTTTAAAGTTTTCTAAAATGAAAGGGTAGGAGACATTATACAATACTACAGTTAAGATTTTATTTTAAAAAATACTTCTGTGTGTGTCTGCAAGCTAAGAGAAAAGATCCAGAAGGAATTCAGGAAGAAGACAAGTGTATAAAACATATTGCTGTTTTTTGTTACTTTTCAAATGTGATACTAGATTCTACTTTACAATTTTTCTTTCAAAGATTTTGGTTTCAATATTCACAAGCAAATTGGTCTCCAATTTTCTTTTAGGAGAAATATATTTTTCCTGTTTCTGTATCAATATTATTTTCCCTTTATGAAAAGAAATTTGGAAACTGCTTCATTTTCTATGTTCTGAAACTGTTTCGGATAGCACTGGGATGATCTGTTTCTCAGAGGCGTTGCAGTTTCCTTATGAACTTGAAGGAGAGGGAGGGGATGGTAGCCCTTTAACCAGTTTCTCTGTTTCAATAATAAACGTTCCTTCAGGGACAGAAAGGAGCTAAGTGTAGTAGTGTCTGGGTGGTATTAGTGTGCCTTACACCAACTTCTTCCATGTGAGATATCTGCAGTGCACATCACACTGCTTCTGTCGTCAGAGAAAGCTGCTGAGCTAGAAAAAACTAGAGAGTCTGGCAAAATCTAAACAGCTCAATAATTTCTAAGACAGAAGGGTTCTAAACACTAGTTTTACCACACAGAAACAAAAGCAGTGAAGTAAATATTCCAAGGAAGATTAAAACAGTTTCATCTTTCCCTTTTCTAAAATTTGCTAACATGCTTTTACTATAGGTTAGCTTTTCTAAAAGCACCATAAAAAAGAAAAAAGTATAAATTACTAAATAGACCCAAGATTTAAAATACCTTTGTAACCTAATGAGAAAATATGGCAAATTAAATGCTATTTATTTCACATAAACCAGAGTTTGAATTGATGAATTCAATACAGTCACTTACTGTATGTGAAGTAATTGAAGACTGGTCCGAAAAAACCATCCTGCGAAGCCTCATCTTTGAGAGGCAACAGCAAAGGCTCCAATTCTTCAAGGGTATAGAGTCCAGGAACTTCACCTATGGAACAGGCACTTCTCGTGAATTTTAGCTGTATTACCCCCAATTTAAACACATTTTACATCCATGATACTTGTTCTACTTTTGTATCAGTCTGCTCTTATTCAGGCTGTTTCCAAAAATATACAACCCTATCACCTATTACTCACAAATCTACCTCTGTCACCCTCATTTGACAAAACTCAAACCGCTGAGCAAGCCGTCCAGACAGTGGATCGTCTAGCTGTCCACCTGTCTTTGTGGGTTCTCCTCCACCCCTCCCATACAAGACCTTGTATTCTAGCCTCAATGACCTTCTTTGTGTCCCGTAAATATAATGAAATACTCCCTCTCCCTGGATTTTATACACAGTCTTCCTTGTCCTTTACCTTCCCCCCAAAATTTCCATGTGTTCTAGGAGACACTGCTGTGTTGACTTCCCGGGTGCCGGGGAAAAGCACTCTTTATCTTTCCCACATCTAAACACATCACTGTTCAGCATGTCTCACATCACATAACCATGAGTGAAGTATTTTGCTTTCCTGCTCAATTAGATTCTGAATTCCCAAAGGACAAATACTTGATCATGTTCAATATTAACCCTAGAACATCCTTAGCAAAGTATCTGGAATGTAAATATTTATTAGATGAATGAATTAATGAGTGAATGAGTGAATCTGTACTAGAAATCAGAACGAGTCCAGGGCCTGCTACAAAACAACAGAATGATTAAAGGTGAATCATAATGGATTGAGACCACAAGTATTGATAGTGGGGCTGAACTATGTTATTCACCACTGTAAGTCCAGTGTTTAGAACTGGGCCTGGCACATAACAGGTGTTTAACATTTATTAAACCAATAGATCTAAAATTTGCAAGAAACAGTAAGATGAAGTGAAAATCCTTTTGCTACACATCCAAGGCAGTGCATTCACACAGGGTCCATCAGAGCCTCATCCCTTCTTTCCCTCAGGCCCGACCCAGAGGCGCCAGACCACTCCCTGTCCGCTAAGCCTGTACTTACCCAAACACATGCACACACAAATCTGCTCTATGTCTTTCTCTCAATTTCAGCCATAACAAGACACTTTCGCTTCCTTAAATTTATCAACGAAACCTAGCTCTATGTACATACTATCCACTATAGCAAATAAGAATTTGAAATAGGAAAAAGAGACAAAGGCCTATTTTCTCTGGAAGTATTTATCAAATACTTTTTTGCTAAAAATGTGAGTAAAATTTAACTTGTGATTTTTGCGGTTATAACTTGATAATAAAGACTAATTTACCTTAAGTAAAAACAATAATTACTGCATTAATGCTTATGTGGATGTTTGCTTTCACAAACAAAACAAAACGAAAATCAAAACAGAAGCAGTCTCTCTGCTGGACCAGTTTCTCTCAGCCACAAGCAACAGACCTCCATCTAGAGACGACCGAAGCAGTGTGCAGGGACACGCACCGCACACGTGCAGAGGTGGCCCTGTGAGTGGGTCCCGAGCCCCAGCAGCCCCGCTACAGCTCAGCCCCTGCAGGCCTCAGGCCAGAGACGGACCTGCCGACTGCCTAACCAGAGTCCCGGCCTGCAGCCACACGAACACGAAAGTGTAGACACTTCGTATTCTAAATTACATGTGTTCTTCAACCAGCGCTATGACATTCTAAAGAAAAGACTATTTCATTTCAGAGCCCACCTAACACGACGCAAAACAAGCATTTACTAAAAACTGGGTCCAACAGGTACATCATGGAAACTAGCTTTTAATAAGGTTTACTTTGTACTTAAATAACAAAATAATCTTGGTCCAAGTTTAAAACTAAGCTACCTCCTACCAATTCCAACAGTGAAAACTCATAAAGAGATTCGAATAAATGTCACAAAATCTTCAGAAAAGGAAGACATATAGGAAATTGCAGGTATCCTCTCCAGGAAACCATGAAAACAGTCAGGTGACTCAAGAGACAACAAGAGCATACCTTGATCTGGGAAACATGGACCTCGGATATTGAGAATATGGTGTATTTACATATCCATGTTAAGGCCGTTATTCAACCATTCCACTAACGATGGACAGTGAGGTTCTATCGCATTTTCTATTATAAATTATACTATGTATTTCCCTGCATACTAATATAGAGGGGCTATATTAAAGGGTACAGCACATTTTTTTAAACAACACCAGCTGATAACTTTCTCAAAAGACTGTAACAGATAACGGTCCCAACAAAAGTATATGAGAGGGCCAGTTTTTCAGGACATTCACCAACGCTAATAATCATTTCCGGGGGGGCCTGGGTGGCTCAGCTGGTTAAGTGTCTGCCTTCAGCTCAGGTCATGATCCTGGGGTCCTGGGATGGAGCCCTGCACCAAGCTCTCCTCTCAGGGGGAGTCTGCTTCTCCCTCTGCATCTCCCACTCCCCCTGCTCATGCTCTCTCTCTCCCCCTTTCAAATAAATAAACAAAATCTTTTTTAAAAAAATAATTATCATGTTTAGATAATTCTTCAATCTCCTGATTTTATAAAAATGGGCTTTCTCAATTCTCCAGCTCCAAGTGTGTTTACCCCGTCCCCTCAGTAAAACCCATACGACACAAACTCTGAAAGGCAACTGTACACAAGGTAACATTACTTGAATGATTTTTACATTTTACTTTTCTTTTCTTTGACTGGGAATCATTCACTTGCCTGAAGACAGAAGGCTGTTGATCATCTCCAGGAACGCAGGATGCACGAACTGGTAATCCTCAAGCAGCAGAACCACCTGCTGGGCTTCCACCCCCGCGAGATGCAGCACCTAAACACGACAACAGAGGTCTTCGCACCCGTTACAGGTGTGGCCAGGTAACAACCTCCACTCCCTATGCAAATAACGTCTGTCTTTACTCCTTTCTCCCTCTTTCTTTGTAATCAAAGGTAAAAACCAAACTTCAGCCATATAGTTCGGAAAGTAAATCCAGTCCACGAACAAACAGGTGGGGGAAATGTTCATATGATTTCACAGCTAAGACAGACAATCATGTTTAAATATACCCACATGTATCCTATATAAATTCTCCCTTTATCTTCCATGTCCACCTAACCTCTCCTAGTCCAGGGTCCCTGAGAGCTAGAAATCCTAGTAAGAATCTTCTTCCTATTTGTACATAAAAATAGAATTTTCTAACATTCATAGGGAAAATCACCATCGAAATTGAAGACTATGATGTATGTCAGAGACATAATGGTCTCTGAAGGCTTTTAGAGTAACAAGTAGTTGTGATTTAAAACCAAACAAAGCAAAGATGTGAGTAACTCACGTGTTTGAGATCATTTTTGAACTGCTTCAGTTCATACCCTCTGGAAATCTTTGGAGAAAACAGCACGGCTCCATGCATATGACTGACCAGGGAGGTGATGGTCCGCCGGCCCACGCCACTGCGTCCTGCCAGGAGGAGGGAACCTCCGGGGAAGCTCAGTACTCTGTCGATCCGAGACATATACTCCAGCACTTCTTGGAAAAGTAAAATATCTAAATTCTGGTTATCTCGTCCATAATGAATAAGGCCCTTTTTAAAAAACCACAAAGAATATGTTATAATTAATATATGCCCCATTACAGAACAAAAATGTTCTCTAGAGTACGATTCATATTTTTGATGCACTCTGGAAAAAGGGTTAAGTGGCAGTGTGTCCTCTCATGCTCCACAGCCTACCCAGGAATCCAGCCCTTCTACGAAAAATCGTGTGTGATACCAAACAAGTTCAAGAGCTCCCAGTAATCAGATACCTGCAGACACCACTGATACCATGAGTAAAACATAGTGAGACATAGCAGGTTAATTACAAAAACTCGAAAAACCCTCAAATTTTACTAGTTGTTTCAAGTCACATCAGTGTGCGCAGACCATAAAAAATCACCTTGTGACTCTTGTTGTGCACTTCGGGGGACTGAATCCAAAGCCCACGTGCGGGCTGCCCCACCTGGAATGTGTGGAGGTAGTGTGAAGCACACCAGACTTGGCAAGAGCCACCCACGCACAGCATGAATTGGTCCTGATATAAAATCCACACTCACTTCCAAAGCAAGTATTAATTTTAAATCACCATGTATAACACTTTCTCCTTCTTTATTGTAATTTCACAACAAAGAAAGAACAAAACACGTCTCTAGGACACTGTGGCCCAGTTTCAGTGTACCAGCAGCAGCAACAGCACCTGGGAGTCCGTGAGGAATGTGGAATGAGAAGGCTTCAGGCTGGGCCCCAGGAGGCAGCGTGTTTCCTGCCTACCTCCTCGAAGTGATTCTAATGCTCTATGAACTTGGACACCACTGCTGTAGGATGACGTTCCAATTAATACTAAAGCTCCTTAGTAATTCCAACGTCAGATACGTTCTGCCAACATGTACCTTGGCCATCTTACCCACATCTGTGTGAGTACACGAGCATTTATGAGATCTACCGAAACCAACTGTATTCCACAAGAACCAGATCTGTCTGTTGCATAACTTTGCCTCAAAAAGCTCACAGCAAATATTGCTTAAATGACTAGAATCATAACCAAATCCCAACTCAAATTCATGATTCAAATTATACCTTTCTAAGATTTATCTATTTATTTGAAAGACTGAGAGAGCGCGATCACACACACAAATGGGGGGGCAAGTGGGGAAGACAGAAAAGCAGACTCCCCGCTGAGCAGGGAGCCCGACGCGGGACTCGATCCCAGGACCCTGGGATCATGACCTGAGCTGAAGGCAGACGCTTAACCGACTGAGCCCCCGAGATTCCCCCAGATTATACCTTTCTAATAACATCCTTGAGATCTGCAGAATTCAGTTTTCCGAGTGGTTTTCCATGGGGAGGCAGTGGCTGTCCTGGGGCCGCCCTTGTTCCTGAGCTGTGTCGGGCTCCCCATGTAACATAGAAACTGTCTGCAGAAATGAAAGGTATTTTTGGTTCTATATATGTTATTTGTAATGGCAACATCAGGAAATACATTGCTCACTAAACTCTTTTTCAGTTAATTTGTCCAAATAAGATCATCCCCAGAAACGTGAAAGTAAATTACTCTACAATGTGCCTGGTGAGATAACGAGGTCAGCTAAGATACAAAGACCTCACACTGCGAGGTCAAACTGTCCCTGAGGAGTAACTGATGTGTCCCCACTCCATCTCTGACCCCTACCTCTCTTTCCCCAAATAAAGTGTCCCCCTCCTGGTGCTCCCCACTACTCTCCCTTTTGCTCTCTTTCTCCCTACTTCCCTCCCTTTCTCCACAATCTCCAAATAAAATTGGCAACTAAAACAAACCCAAAACCCTCCTGGAGAAAGAACCCAGATTTATAAATACCATCAAGAGCCCTTATTCTATAAAAAGGAAAAATTAACTAAACTTATTTAGAAAACAAAATCCCTTATTTTATCTACAGCAGCATCCCTGTATGAGGAAAATCTGTTGACCGTTCTGCTGAACCTTTTCCTCCCAATCCGTTTGGGAGACTGCTCCCTAAAGTGTCCCTTGTCACATGAGCTCGCTCAAAGACAGCTTTAGTTTCCCTGGACCCCAGCTCCTTCACAATCTTCTTTCCCTCACCACTGCTTTTCCTATACTATCCTCTCTGCAGAAATCTCTATACTCAAACTCTTACTTGGGAACAATGTCGCCATAACCACCAAGTCCAAATCCCCGTAGTCACTGCCCCCATCATGACCTGCTGTGGTTTCAAAGCTTTTTTCCTTAGATCGGTAGGACCATACTCAAGAAGCCACAACCACTACTCCTCAGTTTTCTGCTTATCTCTTCTCCTCTTATATTCCCTGGGATCTAAATTCTAAATTCAGTCCATTATTCCTTAATCCTGAACACTCCCCTTAGATTTATTTAACCTTATTCTGTGGATTAAATTATTGACTACTTATATACCAAAACGTATTCACCCAGACTTCCAACTGCTTAACAGACATAATGAACATATATAATGTTCATTCATTACACACGTGTATTTAAGCACCGCACTTCTATTAGACAGAAGTGGTAAGACACACATGACTGCTGATAAACTTTGTGCAGATTTCCCAAAAGACACTTAAAAAGCCTGCAAACATTGAAACACGCAGACAACTGAAGTCATTGTCTTCACCTGTCATCAGGTCTCACCTCAACTGCTGCAGGAGCCTCCCAGCTTGTGTCCCTGTGACACGTCTCTGCCCCTCCAGCTACAACTTCACTAGTGATCCCACAGGTGCACAGGACAAGAATCACTCAGAGCCACACCTCTCACATACCCCACAGAGCTTCCCACTGTCTAAGGAAGAACAGCCAAACCTTCCACTGAGGCCCTGTGCAGTCTGGCTCCCCTGACCGCTTGCTTCTCCTGTCCCCTTCTGCACTCCACTGGACGCTCCAGCTTCCTCAAGCCTGTGAGTCTACGCATCTGTTCTCACCTTGACGGGAATGCCCTTCCCCTCTTCCTCACGTAATACAGTCATCCTGGAAGACACCTTCTCTATGGCACTCAAAAAATTTTAAACCTTATTTCCTTAACTAACAAAATATGTACAGGACTGCCATGCTGAAAACTACACCACACTGATGAAAGAAAGCAAAGAATATCTAAATAGACAGACATATCATGTTCATGGACTGGAAGACTCCACATAATGAGCATGTCAATCCTCCCCAAACCAATATACAGAGTTAATGCAATTCCTATCCAAAGCTTAGCAACATTATTTGTAGATAAGATTATTCTAAAATATAGAAAGGCAAAGGAACTTAAATAGCTAAAACAACTGTAAAGAAGAAGACAGCAGAAGTCAGTCTACCCAATTTCAAGACTCCTACAGCTAAAGTTATGAAAACAGGTGGTATTGGTGGGAGGACAGACATGTAATTGATGCAACAGGACAAACAACCGAGAAATATGTTCACGCCACTATTCCGACAAAGTGCAAAGTGACTCAAGGAAGAAAAGTTCCTTTTGAATAAAAGTTCCCTTTTGAATAAACGGCACTGGAGCAAGTGGACATCCGTCAGCAAAGAAAGTGACCCAAGGCCTCACTCTTCATATAGGCAGTAACTCAAAGTGGACCACTACTTAAAACATAAAACTATAAAACTTTTAGGAAAAAAACGCACAAGAAAATCTTCAAGAATTAGGACTAGATAGAGTTCTTAAACTTGACACCAAAAGAATAAAAAAAAAAAATTACTACGCTGTACTTGATAAAATCAAAGTATTTGGCTGTGGGAGACCCTATTAAAAAGATGAAAAGACAAGCGGAGAGTACGTTTGCAAACCTCGTATTTAACCAAAAACTAATATCCAAAATATATATAGAACTCTCAAAACTCAATAATAAAAAAAGATAAACCATCTAATTAGAAAACGAACAGCACGCACAAAGAGATACCTCGCTTCAAAGGGTTTAGAGACCACAGGTGAGCACAGGAAAAGATGCTCAAGGTCATTCGCTGTTGGCAGAATGCAAATTAAAACCACAATGATATATCAATACGCACTTATCGAGAGGCTAAAATGAAACAGGGTGACAACAGCAAGTGTCAGCAAGTATGTGGAGCACCTGGATTACTCACATATTGCTGACAGGAATGTTAAATGATACAGTCATTCTGGAAAAGAGCAGGGCAGGGTGTTTTGCAAACCAAGCACAAAAGCACCATGCACCCCTGCCACCGCACTCCTGAGCTTTTATCCCAAAAACACAAACATGAAGGTTCACACAAACATCTCTACATGAACTGCTTAGAGCAGCTTTCCTCCTAAGTCAAAAACTGAAAATAACCCAGACGCCCTTCAACAAGCAAATGGTTCAAGAAATGGTACCACATCCGAATACCTCATCAGTAAAAAGGAGCAAACTACTAAACTCACAGCAACCTGTGTGTATGTCCAGAGAATTACTGAGTGGAAATAAGGTTCCTGAAATGGCAAAACTGAACAGAGAACAGCCTGGCGGTCTCCAGAGGAGTGACTATGGCTGCAGAAGGGCAGAGGATGGACGTGTGTGCTGGTATTCTGTGTGTCAGCTGCAGCAGTGCCAGGACCCTGGCCATGATGCTCTACCATAACTTGGCCACATGTTACCATCGGGAGAAACCAAGTGAAAGCTACACATACTCTATGAAATTCTTGCAATTGTATGTTAATGTGCAATTATCACAAAATAAAAAATTCATTTCTTTATTTCAAGGTTTCAAAGTAACTCCCTCAAAAAAAAATTACCCCTTCTACACACCTACTATCTAGCATTTAACCCAAATATATTCAGAAAAGTTATAATTACCAGTTTAACCATCTACTTGCACAAATTTTCGTGGCATCTAACCACACTAACAATAGTTACCACTGTAAGCAATCTATGTGCCACTGGACTACATCTTTCTTGAGCACAAGAATGTATCTAGCTTATTTCCAAGTCTTCCAAGATTACATTTTTCTTAATAAATTAATATTCCACTACGTGAAAATTCTATTTGCCCAGATATGACATTTATCAAGCCTGTATTTTTAAAAAATGCACCTTTCCTTGAAAAGTAAAACGGTGAGGGGGAAAAAAGCATGTATTATTTATTGAGTCATACAAAGACGACCGTGAAAGATAAATTCTAGAGAATTCAGATACCCAATAAGACACTGACACAATCTAATGCCCAAAGAATATGCTACTTTCTTTGCAAGGAGAGATACCATTCAGGCAATTCTCAGCCTGAGAAAGATGGCACCATTTACGGAACAAAACCTGTCCGCACTAAGCAAGGAGAGCTACAAGCCACACTGGCAAACCCTCACTCAGAATCAGCCAACTCTGAGCTATGACCAGGGCTCTCTCCACATTTCATCCTGCCTCAGCTTCTCCAACTCACTTCCTGATTCTGAAACTCAAGCCACGCCTAGAAAACTCCTGTCAATCTCAACATCTTCCTCATCTTCAAAATCCCCTCTGGCCTGTGCAGGTAAGACTCTGAGGCCGGTATCAAATCTGGCAGTACACAGACAGAACGTACTGCATGAAGTACTGGTGAAGACTAGGTTTACAGTCTAACAGAACAGAAACCCATTTTGTAGCTTGAAAGCAGTTGTTAACAAATACTTCCACGTTACGGTCTTGTATCAACAGTCCTTTTGCCATGATGGTTTTCACATTACGTGCGCTACTCCCAGAGCAGCTTCAGAACGCAAGCTGGGTGTTAAGTGGTAACAGCTGCAAATACAACACAGCTGCTCTGAGGGAGCAGGGCTGTGCTTTATTCCAACAGTGCGCAAAGCTGGAGACAAGAGCACATAAGAAGTTCTGTGCTGGTGACGTGATTTACTCTTAAGGAAGAATTATAATCAAATATGGATTTTTCCCAATGATCTTCAAGTTTCATACACACTCGGCTTTAAATAAAACCCTTCTTAGCAAAAATCCCTCAGGAAACATAATTTTGAATTCCAAATATAAAACACTATGGCCTGAATCCAAGAAAACAGTTATTGTCACTATATTTTATTTATATTCACTTAGAAATCTAGCAAAAAAGGAAAAAGCAGCCCCTTACAGTAAAAACATTAAAATTACCCAAACTTATTTGCACAGAAATATGAAATCATGCTATTAGCAAGAGAAAATAGTTTACAATTCTCATAACATGCATATATTACATAGACTCCGTAACTACATTACCTGCCATATTGTCTAATATATCTGAGCCCCAATCTCCTTGAAACACGGATGCTAAAATGCTGTCAAACAGATGAAGCTCCTTTGCACCAACAATTTTATCACGAAATAAGCGTCGTGCTTCATAAGCCACGATCTCTAATACATAATCTAGGGGATGATTTGAGGATCCTAAAAAAGACAACATTTTCTTTAGTTGTAATAAAATTCAAACGACCTGCAGATGGTCTATTTCAATGTAATACCAGAAAGAAATAGAGAATAAAAATCGGCATACCGTCAGGTTGGCGTCAGATAAACACAAGAAAAGGGAAAAAAAGGTAAAATTCAATGTGTTAATAAGTTGATAAGTTGTTTAGTTGTTCAATAAAAATATTAATTCCAAAAAGCAAACTGAACATGAATGACTTGATTTTTCCCCAAATCAAATTTGAACAGTGACAGTAATAAATAGTTCAGAAGAAACACACACACACACAGTACTGTTCCGAAGAAAGAGAAGCAATTTGAAATCAAGAAACCAAAACTTACCTCCTTCTAAATCGTATCTGAATAAGCCAAGAACCCACTGGGTAAGGACGCAAGGAGTAAAGAAATAGTGACTATGATCATCGACTGTAAATTTGGCCCGTACCTGAAAAAGAAAATAAACTATTTCCAAATATAGAACGCTATAAATTTTTCAGTCAGCACAGACTCACAGGAATGTCCAATTTCTACTACTGAGTAGAAACTGTATTTCAATACAACTGATTTCCTTAGTTATCTCACACATTATATTTTACCCATGTAATAACATTATCTAAGAGGGGTTATTCAAAGGCTTCAACAAAGTGCCAAACAGTGTCCGAGAAAAAAATAAAAGGTTAAAAAGCCCTGCTGAGCAAAAGAATTCAAGGAAGGTGAAACTAAGCTTTATGAACAGTGGTTGCAATTCCAAGGCGCTCACAGGTCTAGGAAAGACATGTTTCCTAGTGGTAGGAGCCATACACCTATCTTGTGTTCAAAGAGTCAGTGAATTTCTAACGAATCCAAGCTACTCCTTGATATATAACCAGTGAGAGCCTGTGCCTTCCTCTCCATGGAGAGAACCATTGCTCTCATTCTGGCCTTCATCACTTAACTTCTGAATTAATTTGGAAAGTAATCAATGCTTTCTAACTTCTCTTGCCTCGCTTCTACTCCAAACCGACAAGAAGCATCTTCCACAAACACTTCCCTCACTTTCACGTGCTATTCCCTTTACCTAGGAAGATCTTCTTCCATCTCCAGCCACTCTGGGCACTTCTATTAATTTTTCAAACCTCAGATCACATTTCGGGGCACCTGGGTGGCTCAGTCAGTTGAGCATCCAAATCTTGACTTCGGCTCAGGTCGTCATCTCAGGGTCATGAGATCAAGGCCCACGTTGGGCTCTGTTCTGACAGTGCAGTCCGCTTGGGATTCTTTCTCTCCTCCTCTCTCTGCCCCTCTCCACTGCGCTGTCTCTCTCCCTCTGCTCCTCCCCCCACCATGGTGCACAGTCTCTCTCTAATAAATAAATCTTAAAAAAAAAAAAAAAAAGGCTCAGATCACATCTCACCTCCTCTTCGCAACTACCACGGAGCAGAGTTACTTCCTCCCTCTTCTACGCTATCTCTGTGACTTGTGCACATCGTCACTGTTAACACTGCTCATCACGCTGCAGTAAGAGTTCCTGGCAGCTCTGTAAACTTCCAGAGAACAGACACCCAGTCATCTCTGCATCCCTAGGACTGGCACTAGAAAAGAAGGTACTGAATAACTGTGTTCTGTGTCCTTACTGCCTGTTTTCCACACCGTCCCACTTCACCGAGGGAACCTGAGACATTTTCGCACAGGCAACAAGAAAGAAAGACACCTCTGAGTGAGTATATACCTGTTCATACACTTGGACCATAGATCCCGCTAAAAGATAGATTTTTGATGAAGAGCCCCAAATAGAGTGATTCTTCAGATTTTTGTGGAGAACCGGTTCCAAATATGCTCCATAAATTGTCTGTAATTGCTCTCTTTCTGGGTAACTGAAAAAGGGCACATAAGAAAACAACTGAAAAAACAATGCTCTAGATTATTACGTTCATGTTCATTCGCAGCAGTGTTCCAGCTGTGCTGCTCTGAGGTCCGGATACCACCCCCCCCCCCAGTTTATCCGGGGACTAAAGCCAGGCTCCAGGTCCCTATTCTGACCCCTACTTATCTGCTCTCAAATACTGAGGGCCCTAATAGAAGTTTCCAGTGAAGCTACTTAAAAACATGATTGTTTGGAAACCACTGATTTTTAGAAAAGACCAAAAGGCAAATTTTGCTTTAAAAAGTATTTTAAATATAGCCTACCGATAAAGCAGTGATCCACCTCAGAATTGTAAAAGTAGAACTAATACAACAAACGAAATCAACCTGTTTCTCTCAAACCAAAACCAATTTCAATACAGCTTAATTGGTAGCAATAACATTTCTGAAAGTACAATGTTAACAGTTGGGTGCAATTAGCATGAAAGAATCAAAACAAGACTTTGTAAGGCAAAACGGAACAGAGGACAAGCGCCATATCCATAAAATTTGCAAGTCCTCCCAACAGTTAGGACCTCGGAGACCAATGCACGCATCAGGATTAAAGCTGTCACCCACACACCTGACCCGCCTCCACCTGTGCCTGTTCAAGTTATCATTTGTCTTCATAAAATTTGATAGTATTTTTGTTTTATGAAACCCATATGTAAACCTAAAATTCATCATTCAGGTTCCTGATACTGACATTTTAGAACAGAGATGATACAAAACAGTTGTGTTTTATTTCTAACATTTAAGAAGCACTGGTTAACACCTTTGTCACCTAAAATTTAGGAAGGGCAGGGGAAAAATACCAGAACTCAAGTCTGACTATTTTTGTAGTCTTCATTTTAAAGAAATATCATTAATGGATACCTTTAATAAAATTTAAATATAGAAGATATCTCCCCAAATTAAAAAAAAAAAAATTAAGAACGCTATGATACATACTCCACAGCACAAAGACGAACAATGGAAGTAAATCTGGTGGTCAGCTTATGTCTTCCCAGTCTTCCTCCAGCTGACATAGAAGCCACAATCTGAATATTCTCTAAACCAACCCATTCCAAATTTTCATCATAAAATCCTTGATATGTCAATACCTTTTTGAAAATAAATGTATTTTAAATGTTTTAGGCTTAGAATTTTCTAGTAGTGATATAAAACATTTTTGCATAAAACTCAATTGTTTCCAAATGCAATCATCCTCTACCTAACTCAAAAATCTAAGATTGAAATATACGTTAAATTCTTGTAACACTGAAAAACAATACTCCTCAAGAATCCACATTCAACTAATGTTAGCTGAATTATCATTTTTAAAGTGCTTTTCTCTCTAATAAACATTAAAAACCAGATGACAGTATAAATCTAACAGCAATGAGGGAAAAAAAGTGAAAGAAATTAAGAAAAATATAAGGAAGCTATTTTGGTTTCTGTATAAATGTCTAATCATATTCTACGGTTACACAGCCAAGCTAAATCCGGACCCATACAAACATAATAAACTCTAATTTAGAAGGTAGGGTTTCTAACGTGATGCAAACCATGTAAAGAAGTAAAGTCTTGCACACGGACAGAATGTATGGTCTCTGACCTTTGCCTTTACACAGCAAAGAGAAAGAATACTGAGCTAAGGAGGCCTGAAAGGGGCCACGACCGAGGAAGTCTACCTGCTCTCTGAAAAAATGCATCCCTAGAAAAATGAAGCAAAAATTTCCCCATATCCCACATCCCCTCCAGTTTCTACTTTCCCCCCGTTTTAGAAATAAAGAACAGGAACTTAGAGTAAAGGTTATTTTTACTTTTCCTGTCATATATCATCTTGCTGTAATGCTAACTTCTACAGGGAAGAAAGTCAAAGAAGGGAGCCTTGTAGGGATGCTTGGCTGGCTCTGTCAGCAGAACGTGGGACTTTGATCTTGGGGTCATGAGTTCGAGCCCCAGGCTGGGTGTACAAATTACTTAAAAATAAAATCTCTTAAAAAAAAAAAAAAAAAAAAAAAAGCAAGCAAGCAAGCAAAGAAAAAAAAGAAAGTAGCCCTGGAACCAGACTACTACAAGCTTCGAGAGTTTAATGTCCACAACACAGGTTGGATAAAACTGACCCTGAGGAGGAAAGCAGATTCTCTAACCGTTTCCCGTTACATCCTAACACCTCAAGGATTAAGGCTCACCTGCTGCAGGAAAGCGACCAGCGTGCTGGTGCCCCATTTGTCGAGCTTGGGCAGGTTAATGTCTTTCAAGTACAGAACAAGTCTCTCGCAGTCCTTGGGTCTGTACACGCGACCGGTGTTGGTACTGATCACCATGCAGGTCTGGCTCAGCTTCTGCAGGACGTGCCGAGACGTGGTCTGCGCGCTGCAGTGGACCGTGGCGGTCTGGGTGGACCGCAGCTGGGCAAAGGCATACCTGAGCAGCATCCTGTGAGACGTGGAGGATGTCGGACTTCAAAAACACAGCCCGCTAAGTACTGCATACAGTCAACACAAACTTCTATAAATATTTCAGCTTCTAAAGTAATATGTTAAGGGGAAAGTGGTAAACATGGCTTAACAGGTAGCTTTCTAATTTTTACAAAATAAAAAAATAAATTTATATTTTAAGGTATTCTTGGGAGTCATTCAGCAAAAAAAAATATCAAAGTTTACAGAAATAATTTAACTTGATAAAGTACATATAAAAGATACCGTTTCTCCACAGTTGAAGGAAAGATTAAGACATTAAGTACTCCAAGTTTTAAAAAACTTACTATGATTTTGTAGGATTTTTAAGTTATTGCTAAAAATATGAAACTAATAATCATCTCTCCTTTATTTCCAAAACCTACACTCAGTAGGCACTATAAATAGGCCGAATTACACTGATATAAGTTATTTTTAAACAGACAGCTAACTTCAAGACGCATTTTTTATACCTAAAGCAGGTAATAACTTGGGAGTGTGTCTAAGGTATTCAGATTTTGCTGGGATTGTACGCATGTTTTCTTTTGAAGGGTATCTTATCAGACTGTTCTCTTTCCATTAGAAAACACATAACCTGGCAGGAAAAAAAAGACATATTCTCCTCTTTAGTTCTCTATAGTCATATTGTTTTTACAAGTAGTGACAATGGAAAGAGTCCTTCATGAAAATGTAATTGCTACTTTAACCCAAAGAAAGGTTAACAGAGCTGTTAAATTAAAAAGAAGAGAAGAGTACAGATCCACACCATGTACCTCTATCAAGAATTTTCTGCTCTTACCCTTTGCCACATCCTTCTGGTCCTACAAGAATAAATGGCTGTTTAGTATCAGAATTTAACCACGGTTTGAAATAATCCAGGCCTCTCTGCATGTCAGGAATCTGAATGACGGGGAGAGTTTGGCCATTACTAAAATCATCAGCTGTCAAATTTTCTGGCTTCTTCAGCACGTAAGATGCTAATCGTCCTCTACTCGAGTCATAGTAGGTGTCCATTGGTTTGTGAGGGTCTGGAGGAGATTCTCGTGCCCAATTAAAAACCTGCAGAGGAAAAAAGTTGTGATAGGTTTTCACATACTCCAAACAAGAGTATAAGAAATTTTAGTTCTGGGGCGCCTGGGTGGCACAGAGGTTAAGCGTCTGCCTTCAGCTCAGGGCCTGATCCTGGTGTTATGGGATCGAGCCCCACATCAGGCTCCTCCGCTAGGAGCCTGCTTCTTCCTCTCCCACTCCCCCTGCTTGTGTTCCCTCTCTCGCTGGCTGTCTCTATCTCTGTCGAATAAATAAATAAAATCTTAAAAAAAAAAAAAAAAAAAAGAAAGAAAGAAATTTTAGTTCTTCAAAGTCAACGTCCCGAAGTCAGTCATCTTAGTTCAAAAGAAAATTCTCCTACACTAAACCAACTAAATATCTTTTATAATTAAAGCCACATGCTCTGTCCAATATTATTCTCTAAATGATTATTTAAGAAAATAAATAAAAGTCATCTAGTCTGCACATACACGAGGGTATAAATACATTCAACTTTGAGTGAGTTTGAAAGAACACTGAACCACTGATTTCACAGTATAGGAACCTAGTCGCACCCATTATGGTGGTACCAGGACTGCTCCCAAGCTGCTGTCCTTCTCGCTAACACTGAAAACTTGCTATCTGCACAGATATAAATCAGAGAGTTCACCCGAAGCTAATCTTCAACACCTTGCCTCTGAACTGTGAATGAGAACGTCTGCTCAAAGGCAACATACCATCTGGCATCGAGGGGTAATGAGAAGCATCTGGCAACAGGGACACCAGGTCGGACATGGAAAGGGGAGCAGCACAGAGAAAGCAGCAAATGATGGCACCAAAGAAGAAACAGCATGATACAAATGCAGAAACATGATGTTGGAGCCAACCCAGAGAAATGCATGTTCAGTGTTTTCAACAGAAGCCAATAGGATGATATCCTTTAATATATACAGTTCAGTTTTATAAACAACTTGGCTTAAATATACCTTTACATTTAGTAAAGAAAACGTTGATAATGATTAATCCATCCTAGCATTCCTAACTGCTAAAACCATTCTGGTTAAACAAATGATTAAAAATATGTATTATTCTAAACTTAAAAATGAATAATTATATACATTCACATGGTTAATTAGTTTCAAAAATGTCTAACAAAAAAGATACTGTCCACACTACCGCCTATTAAAACATTATTTTATAACATTTTAATATCATAAAATACCATCGACTAGTTCAAAGGAGAAAGTACATAAATTCAAGTGTGTAACTCTTCTATTGAATGCATAATTTCAAAATTAAAAGGTTCTATGCCTTATAGTTACAAATCACTGTATTTTGGCAATTAAGAGTCCACGAAAATTAAAAATGTTGATTGAATATAGGTTTTAAATATGCATCACCTCTTTGGTGAATTCCAGACGTGATTTCATGTTCAGATTTCCGCCAAGTCCCCGTATGAGATTAATAATAAACTGGTCATGATTTTGGGATCCACGTAGATGTGACAGACCGTTCATCACAGTCCCAACCAAACTTGTTTCAACCACATAGTCATTCTGTTGATTAAAATCCATGGTACAGACAAAAAACAAACATCAATCGATAAACACAGAAACACAGATTTACACTCACATATCTTTTCAAGTATGAACATTAAATGTATCCCTCTTACTCAAGATGTAGAAAGTTTACATTTCATTCAGTGTATACGTATAAACTTTGAAAATGAAAAGTGATCATAAAAACGCAATTGTGCATTTCTAGCAGTAAGTGCTACAGTTCTTAACCAGATATGTGGTTTGTTCACTTCCCAAGGTTGAAGAAAATAAAAGAAAAAGTACATCACTGAGCACTGGTCTAACAAAAACAGTCCCCTATTTCCTCCTGCTGACAAAAAGGAAGCTAGAGGACAGTGGAGAAGTATGGCCGGTAAAAGGAGACTTAACACAAAAAACCATCTGGAGCTGGCTCCCTACGCACAATTTAAAATGAAACTTTTGGGTTGCAGTGGTGTAGATGATTTCGATCTGTGGACCTCTGGAGCCCCTATGCAACTTGCCAGGGGGCTAAAAGGGAAAAAGGTTCTCATTCATCCAATCTCCAAGTGTTTACAGAGAACCATTCATGCATAAGAAGGGGGGGAAAAGCGAACTCAACAGAAACTTCCATGCCTGTGACTCCAGTCTCATAGAGGAGACAGTCAACAAGTCCCAGTAACAACTAGAGAAGCAGAAAAGAGTACTCTCAGAGTAACTCAGATGCAGAGCTCGCCTCCTTGAAAAGGGTGACAGTTCAGCTAGCATCAGAAGAATGAGATCTGTGTGGCATGCAGAGAATACAGCACAGGCAAAGGTAAGCCACTGGGATAGCTCAGAAATGAGAGGGAGGCAAGGACCAGAGTATGCAGATGGCACAGGCCATGGTAAGGAATGCAACTTTTATCTTCACTACTTTTAAATGTTTTTAAAGAAGAGAGGAAAATGACCCAGTTTACATTTTTTTTAAAAATGACGCTGCATTAAAAAAAAAAAAAGTATTTTTAGAGGGTTGGAGAAATGGCAGGAAGAGCAGGAAAAAGGGAGGAGATGAGTAGAAATCTTGCTGCTTAGGCCATGCTAAGAGTTCTAGGCTTTAAAAGCCAAGATAAAGGAAACTCTCGCATTTTCTTCTATCCCGTCTAATTTGCTAAACTGATACAAGAAAGCAGAGCTCTAGTTATAAAGTCAGCATTTGGTTAGAGTACCCATTATGGTATCTCTCTCAGAATCTGAACACAGTGAACAAAGTACAAAATAAGAAAGAAGGGAGCCTCAACACATAAAAAAAATTTCAAACAATCACAGGGACCTGACCTCAAAACAGAATCAGTTTATTTTCTAACTGAATCTTTGGTATATCCACTCTATGGCTTCATCATCTTATCCTGTCCTCATGCCTACACTCAGAAACCCCTGTATATGAGTATATGCCACCTAGTGTTATCTTTCTCTTTCTAACATTAACAGCATCCACGTAGATGAGCTCAAGGGACTTGTACAGGAGCGCATTGGCTCCGTATACTTCATGTTACTGAAATCATGACATATCCCCCGAAAAGGAGCGAGGACAGAGGCAGCAGGTATTTACTAAAGCACATATATGTTCATCCATGTGTGTCTCCGCTACACAAGTGGGTCTGTGGGTACACTAGAGCGTGCTCCTTGCCCTCAAAGTGCTTCGAGCTGAATGCATGCAGTTATAACAGAGAGGAGGAGAGCTCGTCAGGCTGGCAGGAGTGCTTCGTCGCCTAAGCCTCCAGGCAAACCTCTGTCATTCACATCCCACTCCTCACCAATCCCTATCCCTCATCTCTTAACCTTACCAGCAGGAAAGGAAAAAGGTGAGATCTCCATTTCTCGGTAAATCTTATTCAATCCCAGAGTAGTAACCACTAAATCAGGTTCAGATTAGCAATCAGATACTTTCCAAAAGTACTTTCACTGCTATTTATTTTCTCTATTTTTAGATGTTTACGTTTCTCTTAAAAGCAATGACACAAAACCAGAAATAGCTGAAAAATCATGCAGAACCTATAAAAGCCCCCCCCCCCCCCCCCCCGTCTTCGGTCCACGTGAAACTTCTGTTTATGCTTCCAATTCAAAATTAAGTGTGATCACCTCTTTAACTCTCCTGGAAGACAGCAATACTCTCCTCATCCCATTTTGATGACCTTTTCACATCTCTTTTTTCTCCATTAGGCAAACCCCTCCCAAGGAAAGAGACTGTCCTGTCCACCTCTAAGTCTTGTCCAGTGCTATGCTTGACACATATAGTAGATACTCGATGTTTTGGATAAACTGTTCTTAATAATATTGTAAATAACTTGCCCTTTTCTACTTTAGTATTAACTTGACATTGTTTTTAGCATGAAATAGAAGTAGGCATTTACTGAGAGTGAAATGTGACAGTAACATGGTTTCGCTAGTAAACAGGAGATTCCACTACTCAAGATTTTTAGGTAAGCAGTGCAAGATACTGTAGGTGAGAAAATTGAAGTGTTTTAAGACACCGTTAATAAAAAGTTAAGCCAAGACAAAGAACAGGATAGCAGTGAAGACACCTACTCCTCACTCTGCCCCGAGATTCTGGCTGAGATCCACTAAAAGGCAGCTATTTCTAAGCAACACTCTTAATCACCGTACTTCTGGCCTAAATGATTAATTACGAAATATAATGGCTAACTTACCTGCTTTAGAACCCACTGTAGAGCCTTTTCAAAGTAATCTCCAATCCAGTTTTCAAGATTATTCCTATAATTAGGAGGCTGATTCTTCAACCAAGATTTTATCAGAGAATTAACATCTGTCTCTTCATCACTGAAACAGATTAATAAGCATGTAAGAAATTACTTAGGAAGACATTGTCAGGGAGGCCTAGGTGGCTCAGTTGGTTAAGCGTCTGCCTTTGGCTCAGGTCACAATCCCAGGGTCCTGGGATCAAGCCCCGTGTCTGAGCCCCACATCTGAGTCTGCTTCTCCCTCTCCCTTTGCCCCTCCCCCTCTGCTCCTGCCTATTCTCTACCACTGCTTTGCAGCAACACTAGTAACTACTAAGCCCTTGAATTTCTCCTCTCACATTTCTATCCAGGCTAAAAAGGAAAAGAAAAATGGGATGATCAAAGGTAAGTGTGTAAGTTACAACAGCACAGCTCAAGTCAGCAAAGAAAGACTTGGAGCCCCTGCAGAATAAAGACTTTGTCGTCCATGGTGCCTCCCCAGTGCCGACGGCAACAACGCATCGTTTGTCCAGGATGGCTCTGGTTTACTGTCCCAGCATAATTAACAGCATTCTCTTTCACTATTAGAAGGTCCTCATTTGGCCTATAACATAGCCAGTGCTCAACAAATGTCTACTGAAGAAACGAATGAGACCTAAAACCTAGGTACAAGCTAATCAAAAGCAGCCAAAATGTCACCATGTATTTGTATTTTATGTGCAGTCATACACATCCATCATGCCTCTAACGATAGCTGGTCCACCCACAATTTTTAAATCCCGTGCAGCAATACATGGTCTTTCTTTCTGCTAAACGTACCATTTATGCCACACTTATAGTCTACTTCGCGATATAACTGTTCCATTTATTTTATCTCCTCTGTTGAAGGGACGCTCCACGAAGAGAAGCCCTCTGTGTTCGTTTTACCCCTTTCCCGCTCTGTCTCTCCTAAAACTCCCGAGTTAAAGTCACATACATAATAGGCATTCAATAAAGACTTCAACATGTAGTTATAAACTTCCCTTTTATCCCATTTTTCTCACAAGATTATAAGAATATGTTGAACAAGTAGAGATATTGTGTGAAATGCAGCTACAAAAGTTACACACACCATGGCATGTTTCTTAATAATACCTAAAAATTTTAATTGGAATTCATGACAACTTAATAAAAGTGTTCCCTAAAATACTATCAAAAAAGTAAACAACTAATTTCAGAAACCATCTGAACCAACTTGGTAACATTATCATGTCACACAACACCAAAAACAGCTTCGAATGGTGCTAAAAGAGTAGGGCAAGGCATTGATACAGACCCATAAGTGTCAAATTCTAAAACAGCAATTCAAAAAGCAAAAGAAAGCTTTCTAATTACTCATTTTGGAAAATAAAATCGGGTGCAATGTCTATGTTCCAGCATAAGAGTATTACACATGATACCTAAAATCAGTTTATTCTTCATTTTGACCCTGAAGCCTCTTCCAAACACACTGAGGAAGAAAGTAAACATTAAGTCAAGAGGTTTCCAATTTGTACACTGAAAGGTCACCACACAGGACCTGTCAATCCTAGGTTGGCCCTAAAATTCTACAAATCTAAGATTCTATGATTAAAATACGGCTACTTAGCTTTGGATTATTCGCCTCTAGCTCACAACCAGCTTGCTCACTTCTTTGTACCATAAATTTAAACAAAAGAGAAAAAAAGAAACAATGAAATACTTGCTGTCTCACTGGAGCAAACAAAATCCTTAATCACTGTTAATAAACACTGAAACAATTTAACTGCAATGAAATTACTCTCTGAATGAAGTGAACCCTAACAGAGGTCAGTAAAACAAGAGGAAATGCGTATTTACGCATCATTCATATGCTTACTCCACTCTGCACGAAACCAACTGATAACTGAAGGATATTCTACATCGTGGGCAATTCTCCGGTGGTTTACCTAAGAAAGATCATCCCCATTCTAGATACGGTGGCTGGCGAGGCACAACTTAAATCATGAGTTTCAAATACAAAGTTGACATTTGGGCCGAACTGAATCCTTTCTCCACTGGGCATGGTGAGGAGTCGATTGTCATCCAGAACGGAATTCAGGGACTCTATCCATTCAGGGTCAATATCACCATCACATATTATCCATGAGCTGACATCTGTTTTCAAAACAGAGAAGTGGAGGTAAAACAAAAATATGTGCAGTGATAACAACTAAAAATAAGGAATAAAATAATCCTCTCATGCTCCAGAAGTCATTTGCACTACGTGTTATTTTATATCACAAAGAGCTAACAGAGAACGAGCAGACATTCTCCCTGTGACTCTGCACTGCATCTGTGCTCGAGGACTCCCGGGCAGGCTTGGCTCCACTGGCCAGAGCTCCACGCACTGCCGTGCGATAACGCTCTACCTGTCCACAAACAACAGCACTGGGATCTCACTAGAGGCAAAGGCGGTGTGCATGACTGGGGCATTCCAGTCCCATGACCATGGGAGATATTCTCCACGCCTTGGTCTTCTACCACATCGTAAGAATGTAGTATCTCTTGCAGAAAATATATAGGAAACCCATTTTTAGCATGCTACTTGAGAAATACAAAATTCACCATCAAATTTCTCTGATAAATAAAAAGCTGACTTCAAAGGGAAGAAGCAGTGCTGTGTACACAAGTCTTTTCGGAAACAAACCCTTTCCTAAATCCATCCTTCCAAAGATGAGAGTGCTTTCAAGTGTACTTACACTTTTGAGACAATTCAAAGAGAAAACTATCACTCATAAAAGTGTGACAAATCAATACAGGCACTATTTGGTTTTTACTTAGTGTGATATTACTAACCACAGTGAAAATGAAAACTTACACGGAAAATCTCTTCCGATTTCTCAGTTTTAAATCCTTCCCTCACAGGCTTAGAAAAACAACTTGTAATTATAACCTAACACAAAGTAGGAAGTCTTCTCAGATTCTGGCCAATAATCCCTTCAAACACCAAACCAAAAAATTGAGAGCAAGAAGTCTACTGTTTTACAACTTAAATTTTCAAAATTATTCAAAACACTATATTCCAACTCATGAGTTAAAAGTGTTCCTACACATATACACCAATTTTAACCCCAAATAAAACTTGTCATCTTCTTGTGAGGCACTAAGATACCAACCCAGCAAAGATTTTCTATTTTTTCAGTAAATTAATCTAGTTGTGAATTACAACTCACCCAGAGGACTCCGAGTTTCTATGGTAACAGAAGTTCCTATACAGTCTAGATCAACATGACAGCATGTCTTGGGCCCCTCTGAAGTAAGTGGTCGAGGTACATCATTTACGAGGCAGTTTACAGTCATGTGCGAGACTTTAATGAGGACAGTGTTAGAGACAAGTTCTGTCATCCTCTGAAAAGTACTAAGGAAAGCAAAGAGTCACAGAACACAGACCAACCTTGAGGTTCTCGGACCACTTGGCGAGCGCTATTTGTCAAAACGCCATCAGACCATTCCCTTGTATCCATGTCAATATGGCCTAACAGCTGATGTCGAGGCATAGCTTTGGGATTCATGGTATACTGTTTGACCACTCTGCCAATTCTGCACAGCGCTGCCCTTAACATCCTCCACAGAGTTGACTTCCCAGCACCACTCGGACCAACAATGACTACTCCCATTCTTTGGCGTAATTGTTCATACAGTTCTAAAGCCTTCTTGATCTAACAGAAAAGAAACATGTTTGTATGTGATTTATAGTACATAACCATAGTTCTGTTCTCATTCTGTAACAGTTGTTCTATTCCAAACATATAAAATTAAAGCCTTTGATTTCTTCAGTGGAAGACATAGCCTTAAACAAAGTAACACCTAAAAAAATCTGAGTATGTTTACGTTGTGATCTTTAAGTCCAATATTTCTTTAAAAGAAACAAGTACACTTTCCAGGTCATCTGACGATATGTTCATTATTTTATTCACTCATTCAAATATATTATTTTATTCATTTGTTGATTCATGTATTTATATCCAGTATCTCTCAAAAAAAAAAAAAAAAACCTGAGGGAAAAATGTTCATTTTGAACATGTACTTGTTACATTAAAAAAAGCTACTAGGGGTGCCTGGGTGGCTCAGTCGTTAAGCATCTGCCTTCGGCTAAGGTCGTGATCCCAGAGTCCTGGGATCAAGCCCCACATCAGGCTCCTCCTCTGGGAGCCTGCTTCTTCCTCTCCCACTCCCCCTGCTTCTGTTCCCGCTCTCGCTGGCTGTCTCTCTCTGTCAAATAAATAAATAAAATCTTTAAAAAAAAAAAAAAAAAATATATATATATATATATATATATGGTAGATCTATTATGGGCCAGGCTCCATAAGAGGCACGAGGAATAAAATGATGAACAAAAGTAGACATGGATCCCATGTTCCATGAACATTACTATCCAGTGGGGAGAAATCAGTATTAGTCAAATATATGATTAAGCATTAATAAGTATGTATAAGAAAAGTAATGAAAACACATAGCAAGGAAACCTCATCTGGACTCAAAGATCAGGGAAGGCATCCCTGAGTAAGTGAGATTTAAATGTTCAGATAAAAAATAAAGATAGTTAATAAGGAATTAATTAGGAGAAAGGATCAATATATTATAAAGTATTCTTTTTTAAATTTTATTTATTTGAGAGAAAGTGAGTGCAAGCATGGGAAGGAGCAGAGGAAAAAGGACAAGAAGACTACATGCTGAGCACAGAGCCCAATGTGGGACTTGATCTCACAACCCTGAGATCATGACCTGAGCCAAAATCAAGAGTGGGCCGCTTAACCAACTGAGCCACGCAGGAGCTCCCATTATAAAGTATTCTTGGTGGTTACCTGATTGGGTATGATTTCATAATTGGCCTCCTCGAAGACTTGCTGTAGTGCAGAACTCAGCTCACCATATTCCACTTCTTTAAAGTCCATCCCAGGAAACACATCTTTAATCAGCGCATCAAACCGCGAGCAATCAGCAAATGTAAACTTTGACATTGTATTAAGCCTCAGTGCTTGTACCACAATATGACTTTCATCAACTGGAGAAAAAGTTTCATTTAAAATTATTAGTTACACAGGGAAGGAGGAAGACGGCAGAGGAGTAGGGAACACTATTTCAACCGGTCCCCTGAACTGAGCTGGATATCTAACAAACCATTCTGAACACCCACGAAATCAGCCTGAGATGTAAGAAGATATATCTAGATCTCTATAAACAGTATCTCCGGGGTCTCGAGGTTTGAAGGGCGGAGCTGAGAGTCTGCAGTAGATATCAGGAGGTAAACAGAAGGGGGAGGGAGCCGCCATAAGCTGGCGCGGTGAAGGTGATAGGACAACCAGAGCGCAAAACCCTCCTGCACTGGGGACGGCGCACAGACTCGCAGACCCATAGCGGTGGGGAAAGGACTTCAGTGCAGTCCCCAGACAGGATCCAGGGGCTGCGGGTGTGCGCCTGCGAACCAGGGCAGCTCGCGGTTTTACAAGCACAAAGGGCAGAGACGTGCCCGGCCCTGGAAGCAACAGCTGGGAGTGTTGCTGTGGGGCGCACAACCCGGGAGGCTGCGGTTTTTAGCAGCGCAGACAGAAACGGAGTCAGTGAGGCCAGGAGCGCTCAGTGAAGAGCAGACTGCGATCTCTCTGTTCTGAGACAGAGATCTGGATGTGGTCACTTCTCTGACTCTTAGCAGAGACGCAGAAAGCCGCTAGGGAAAGCTGCCAGAGAACAAAAGCCAAAAAAACTGGTTTTCACTGAGCACCCCCCCGCCCCCCCAAGCAGGACTGCAGGAGTAACAGCGCAGCAGGCCCCTCCCCAAGAAGAGAGGCTGGAAGAACAAGAGGACAACCACCCTAAGGTCCCTATAAAACAGGTGCATCTTGCTTGGGTTGTGCTTAATACCTTGGACTCTGCACATTCCCTCAACCACCCCCAACAAAATGACTAAGAGGAGGAACGCCTAAGAAAGGAAAGAAACAGAGACTGTGGCCTCTGCCACAGACCTAATGGATATGGATATAAGCAGGATGTCAGAGATAAACTTCAGAATAACAGTTAATGAAGTCGATATCTAAGCTTGAGAAAAATATTAGCAACAATATAGAATCTCTAAGGGCAGAAATGAGATCTAATCAGGCCAAACTTAAAAAAGTTACGAATGAAATGCAGTCTAAACTGGATGCTCTCACTGCCAGGGTAAAGGAGGCAGAAGAACGAATTAGTGAGCTAGAGGATGATATGATAGAAAAGAAGGAAACTAAGGAGACCTGGGAAAAATAGCTGAAAGCCCAAGAGATCAGACAGAGAGAGATTAGTGACTCAGCGAAACATTCCAATATCAGAATTATTGGGATCCCTGAGGGGGTGGAGAAAAAGAGAGGTCTGGAAGATATATCTGAGCAAATCGCAGCTGAGAACTTCCCTAATCTGGGGAAGGAAACAAGCATTCATGTCCAAGAGGCAGAGAGGATCCCTCCCAAGATCAATGATAATAGACCGACACCTCGACATGTAACAGTACAATTTGCAAATCTTAGATCCAAGGAAACAATCTTGAAAGCGGCAAGGGGGAAGTGATTTCTTACATACAGAGGGAGGAACATCAGAGTAACGTCAGACCTGTCCACAGAGACCTGGCAAGCCAGAACAGGCTGGCAAAACATCTTCAGGGTACTAAATGAGAGGTACATACAGCCAAGGATACTTTATCCAGCAAGGCTGTCATTCTGAATAGATGGAGGGACACGGACCTTCCAAGACCGGCAGAAACTGAAAGAATATGTGACCACCAAACTGGCCCTGCAAGAAATATTAAGGGGGGTTCTATAAAAGAATGACCCCAAGAGTAATATAGACTAGAAATTTACAGACTAATCTATAGAAACAAGGACTTCACAGGCAACATGATGGTAATAAAATCATATCTTTCAACAATCACTCTCAACGTGAATGGCCTAGATGCTCCCACATCAAATGGCACAGGGTTGCAGACTGGATAAAAAGACATGACCGAGGGGCACCTGGGTGGCTCAGTTGGTTGGGCATCTGCCTTCAGCTCAGGTCATGATCTGAGGGTCCTGGAAATGAGCCCTACATGGGGCTCCTTGCTCCGCTGGGAGTCTGCTTCTTCCTCTCCCTTTGACCCTCCCTCCTGCTCATGCTCTAACAAATAAATAAAAATTCTTAAAAAAAAAAAAAAAAAAAAAGACATGACCCATCTATATGCTGTCTACAAGAGACTCTTTTGAACCTAAAGATACATCCAGACTAAAAGTGAGGGGGTGGAGAACCATTTTTCATGCCAATGGACCTCAAAAGAAAGCCAGGGTGGCAATTCTCATATCAGACAAATTAGATTTTAAGCTAAAGACTATAGTAAGAGATACAGGAGGACATTATATCATTCTTAAAGGGTCTCCCCAACAAGAGGATCTAATAATTGCAAATATCTATGCCCCCAACATGGGAGCAGCCAACTACCTAACCCAACTGTTAACCAAAATAAACATTGATAATACTACTTTAATAGTAGGGGACCTCAACACTCCAATCTAAGCAATAGACAGATCATTTAAGCAGAAGATCAACAAAGAAACAAGAGCTTTGAATGACATACTGGACCAGATGGACTTCAAGATATATACAGAACATTCTACCCTAAAACAACAGAATACTCATTCTTCTCAAACACACATGGAACTTTCTCCAGAACAGACCATGTACTGGGTCACAAATCTCATCTCAACCAATACCAAAAGATTGAGATTATTCCCTGCATATTCTCAGACCACACTGCTTTGAAACTGGAACTCAATCACAAGGAAAAATTTGGAAGGAATTCAAACACTTGGAAGATAAAGTCCATCCTGCTAAAGATAATGTTTGGATCAACCAGGGAATTAAAGAAGAACATAAACAATTCATGGAAACCAGTGAGAACCAAAACACATCGGTCCAAAAACCTACGGGGTACTGCAAAGGTGGTCCTAAGGGGAAAATATATAGCCATCCAAGCCTCACCCAAAAAAGTAGACAAATCCTGAATACACAAGTTAACCTTACACCTAAAGGAACTGGAGAAAGAACAGCAAATAAAACCTAAACCAAGCAGGAGAAGAGAAATAACAAAGATCAGAGCAAAGATGAATAAAATAGAAACCAGAAATACAGTAGAGCAAATCAACGAAACTAGAAGCTGATTCTTAGGAAGAATTAATAAGATTGATAAACTACTGATCACACTTATCCAAAAGAAAAGAGAAAGGACCCAAAGTAATAAAACCATGAATGAAAGGAGAGAGATCATGATTAACACAAAGAAAATAGAAACAATCATTAGAAACTATTATCAACAACAATATGCCAATAAATTAAGCAACCTGGAAGAAATGGATGGCTTCCTGGAAACCTATAAACTACCAAGACTGAAACAAGAAGAAACTGACAATCTGAATAGACCAATAACCAGTAACGAGATTGAAGCAGTAATCAAACACCTCCCAAAAAACAAGAGTCCAGGGCCTGATGGATTCCCTGGGGAATTCTACCACTCAAAGAAGAAATAGTATCTATTCCTCTGAAATGGTTTCAAAAAATAGAAACAGAAGGAAAGCTACCAAACTCATTCTATGAGGCCAATATTACCTTGATCCCCAAACCAGGCAAAGACCCCATCAAAAAGGAGAAGTACAGGCCGATATCCCTGATGAATATGGACTCCAAAATTCTCAACAAGATCCTAGCTAATACGATCCAACAGTACATTAAAAGGATTATCTATCACTACCAGGTGGGATTTATTCCTGGGATGCAAGGGTGGTTCAACATTCACAAAATCAATGTGATAGAACACACACGCACACACACACACACACACACACACACACGAAGCATATGATCCTCTCGGTTAATGCAGAAAAAGCATTTGACAAAATAGAGCATCCTTTCCTGATTAAAACTCTTCAGAGTTTAGGGAACATTCCTCAATGTCATAAAAATCATCTATGAAAAGCCCACAGCGAATATCGTTCTCAATGGGGAAAAGCTGGGAGCTTTTCTCTGAAAATCAGGAACATGATAAGGATGCCCACTCTCGCCATTACTGTTCAACATAGAACTAGAAGTCCTAGCATCAGCAATCAGACAAGAAAGAAATAAAAAGTATTCAAATTGGCAAAGTCAAAGTCTCTCTCTTCGCAGATGACATGATACTTTATGTGGAAAACACCAAAGACTCCACCCCAAAATTACTAAAACTTTTACTTTTTAAGGATTTTATTTATTTAACAGAGAAAGAGAGAGGGGACAGGCAAGTGAGGGGAGGGGCAGAGGGAAAGAATCTCAAGCAGACTCCACTCCAGGACCCGGAGATCATGACCTGAGCCAAAACCAACAAAAGTCAGACATTCAACTGACTGAGCCACCCAGGGGTCCCAATGATTTTTATTATTAAGTCTGGGAACCCTGGGACTCAAATTCTATGGAAAAGAGTCTAGAACTGTACTTAGGGATCCTTATTTTCAGAGGTCAAAAGATAGTAAGGTAAGTTGTCAATTCACAAAGTATCACAGGGCTTTAAATGCTACTAAATTCTAGCACATCATTTAATTACTAGTAACACATATCATGGCATTTGAAAATTGTGTTTACGGTCATTAAAACTTTCTAAAGTCAGCAACTATTTTATTTTTTTAATTTAAATTTGTTTTATTGTTATGTTAATCAACATACAGTACTGCATTAGTTTTTGATGTAGTGTTCCATAATTCATTGTTTGCGTATAACACCCAGTGCTCACCACAAAATGCACCCTCCTTAATACCCACCACCAGGCTAACCGATCACCCCACCTCCCTCCCCTGCCCTCTGAAACTGGGAGCCAGGTATTTAAAAATTGTCTTTATAACTTTTCTATAAATCTAAGTGTTCCAAAGACTTTTTTTTAAAAAATAATATTGTATCTGAATAACGAATCCTACCATTCTGTTTAATGCCACTTGTCTTCAGTTGCCTAAGAAGGCCCCCACTTCCTCTAAGAACGGTCTTCAAGGCTCTCAGACCCCAGTCGTAATGTTGCTGAGGCGTCAAAAGTTCCCTTAAATAGACAAGGAAATCACAAAGCATCAGATAGTTATAAGAAATTACTTTTATCACTATATTTAAAGAAATACAGACTATAACTACAGACACACAGAAATGAGCACTGATACTCCATCAATTTATGTAAAGGAACCAGTCACAGAACAGGATCACTCCAGTAAAACACTGAAGATAGAGGATTCCCAAGGATCAGGGTAAACCTGTCATGACCTGGCTAATTACCTTCCTGAAGACAATAAATGACAAGTACCTGGGACCATTATCCCTCAACTATTTAACCCATGCATCTGGCTCTCAGTTTCTGGCACTCCGGTTCTCACCAGCTCTTAAGTAATATGAACCAGAATTCTAGGTCACCCAAAGAAGTTGGAAGTCCATCGCTATTACTAGAAATAAGACATAAGAAAAACTGTGGAAGATTTCCTCCACAGAACAGGTTTTGAAGGGTCTGCTGGTAAATTCGTTCAACCAACATCATTTAGCTGGAGCACCCCAATAAAAATATTTTGCAGAAAAGGTGCGATCAAATTAATAACATTTAAGGAAAACAAACAGTTTTGAGTCAGATGTTTTATTATTCAAACTAGAATCTTCCCTATCGATACCTTAAATACAATATAACCACCGATATGAAAATCACTGAATAGGTACACTGGGGAAATGTGAAAAATGATCACTAATCCATAATCAATCACTGGAACCAAAAAATATAAAAATATTGAAGAGAGGAAAACTCACCTAGATAAGTTGAAGATAGCTACCAATTTTCTGCCCAAGACTTTGGCATCCTTGAAGCCTTCCGAATACAGAATAACTTCTGCGATGAGCTCATTGTCTGGATGAGACATGGCCACTGGCCTGAAAAGCTGTTTAAGATTGTCAGGCAGCTTCTGTCTTCCTCCATAACCTTTTCCAGCAGGATTCATCGTGATAAAAATTCCAGAATTAGAATTTATTTCTACCTGAAATGTTAATTCAAAATATGGGCATCAAATATTTTAACTCTAAATATAAAATAGGTTGCTAACAGAAATTTTATTGTACATATTCCTACACACAAATCTTACACCCTGGCAAAAAGTAACCGCTAACGAGTTAAGTAGCTCCCCACTCAACATACAGGAACCTCCTTAGGAGGAACAGTATGTACACAGGTCCTTTATCATCAGTTCTCTGGGATGTCCACACTTACTGAAAGCCTCCTTTTCTGGGTACACAGAGAGAGCACAACTCCGACTGAAAGTCAATAATGGTTTATGCCCTCCTGGAGCTTACAGTCTATAAGCACGCACCGTGTGATTCATGCCTTAACAGGGGGAGTCAGAGTATCATGAGAGCACCCAGTAGGAGTACCTTCAACAGGACACTTAAAGCCGAATCAGAGGGTGCACACAATGAATGGGAAGCAGAAATACCTAGAGTAAAAAAATCTGGCTATAAAGGAAAGAAAGGAGACAGAGAAGTGGTTGGAAAGATAAGTGAAGGGAAGGTTGGCTTATGCTTTAATTAGATCAAATATTATAATATTTTTTACATATGACATTGCATGTTATTAAAAAGGAAAAGATGTGGTTATGTTTCAAAGCCAATGGGGAATGGGGAGAGAGGGAAGGGCTACATCCATCTGGGAGGGAGTAACAAAGACAAGGTCCCTGGGAAGGAGATTCCAGAGTGTAAGTGGAAAGATCCGTGCTGACTGGGAGAAAGGACAACTCCTTCTTTGTTACAGGAGGAAAGGAAGAAAAAAAACTCTGCGTAAGAAAGTAAGTTTTGACGGCAGGAAGGCAAAAACTTAAACAGTTTCTCTTTTCTTAATGAAAAGTTTAACCAGCATGTAAACAATATATTAATAATTTAGAACCAGTCTTACTTCTCTGCCCTGCCCTGAAAAACCTGTCCTGTGAAAATGTTATTATGGATTAGAGGATAATTTCACAGGTCTTTCAACTTTCCCTGTTTTCAACATTATACACTATATAGAGAAGCTCTAAATAAGTTCACGCTCTCATGACATGGATATGTATCTCCAATGGGGAAAAGTGAGGAAGAGAAAAACAGCTAAGTCCTTCCTGTCATAAGATCCATACAGAACAGGGATCAAAAACATGAGCCTCAGAATGAGACAGACCTGGGGTCAATTCCCAGGCCCAGACTTACTCCTAACTCGCCAGGCCGTGCTTTCCCCACCCATAAAGCAGAAAACATACAACAGTCCCTCCTCGAGGGATTATGACGAGCATTCAGTCAGACAACAGTGGAAGCACTAAGCACAGGGCCGCACAGAGCAAGTGCCCAGGAAAGGTTAGCAGATACCATTATATAGGAAGTACTCGGGACCGAGAGTTTGAAGGGGAATGGTAAAGTGGGACCAAAAAAAGGGGAGAACACCTCAGACAATTCACAGGTAAAAAGGTTTAATGGGGGCGCCCGGAGAAATAAAGACAGATCATTTGCCTGGGTAGGAGTCATGCAAAGCCATCAAGAGTAACTGATTCTTTAATTCCCCAGCCTATCTGTACCTCCTTGCCAAGCAGTTCGCACACGGTTCTGTGGTTCTTCAGAGCGTCCTGAATTGTCTGGATCTGCATAGACACCGCTGACAGCACAGATTCTTCCAATCTATTGAATTCATCAAAACAGCCCCAGGCTCCACACTTCACCAGACCAACAAAAATTCGGCCCATTGACTTCACATCGATGCCCTAAAAAATAGCAGCAAAAATTATATCTATAAAAAGATAATCAGGATCTCTAATAATAATTTAATACTTTGACACTTATGGGCAAAGTAATCATTTCACCCACCTGTGCCTCTTTCGCTCTTTTTTAAGCACAAATTAATAGCTACACTTTGCAAGGTGGTTTCAAACAATAAACAAAATAAGTTTTCTGGGAAGTACACAGAACTTAACAGATACAAGATATTTAGTTATTCTTTAAGTTGAAATACAAATCCTACATAAAATGTTTTGAAAATGGTATTTTCAAAATTAATTTTTTTCTCTTTTCTGTTCATTATTCTCCTTACTAAAAACATTTTTCCTTCCCTTCCCCTATATTCATTTGTTGTTTCTTAAATTCCACACATGAATGTACTCTAGGAAACAAACTGTGGGTTGCTGGAGGGGAGGGGGGGTGGGGGGATGGGCATTAAAGAAGGCATGTAATGTAATGAGCACTGGGTTTTTTTTTTTTTTTGGTTTTTTATTTTAGGTTTTATTTATTTATTTGACAGAGAGAAAGACAGCACAAGCAGAGGGAGCAGCAGAGGCAGAGGAAGAAGGAGGCCGGGCACCCAATGCAGGGCTCTATCCCAGGACTCCAGGATCATGACCTGAGCCCAAGGCAGATGCTTCACCAACCAAGCCACCCAGGCGCCCCAGCACTGTTATATGCAACTGAGGAATCACTAATTTAAAAAAACAAAAACAAAACAAAAACATTTTTCTACCCTCTTAACATAATCCTTCATTCTGTATTTAAATTTATTTGCACTAGTTCCCTTTAGAAAAGTTCTGAGACTATACTCTCTGCAACCTCTCTCCATTTTATTGTTCAAATAATAAACCAAATTCTGTTTTCAAGTTACTCAAAAGTAAAGGGATTTTACAATATGGCATTTCATATATAAGTACATGAATACTAACCCAACTCATAGCTAACACACACTATATATGTTACATAGTTTGTAATTATGCATTCTACCTCATCACAATTAAAAACTAAAACTTGTCTTCCAAGAAGTCCACCTAAGGCCTTGACTGATTCCGTTTTTCCAGTCCCAGCCGGCCCGTAAGGGTTTCCTCCGAGCCCCATCTTCACGGCTTGAGTGAGAGTGAGGAAGCACTTGTCTGTCAGCGGCGTATAAACCAGCTTGGGAGCGTTGCCCTATGCACGGGAAATACAAAGTTCGAATATTCACGTTTTATGCAACCTTACAAACATGGAGAGTGTGGGGCTAGTTAAAAATCTAAGAAGGCAACAAAAAAGTCAAAGCTGTTAACAGAAAAATAGCCAAAATATTTTTTTCGTAGAAGAAACTTTTTAAAGCACAAACTGAAATCAAACTTAGTTAATCCCAAGCATGTAGTTTATTCCATCCTCAATTAATATACTGGAAGATTTTCCAAATAGTCTCTCCAGTTCTTGATAATGGTACAAAGATGTACTACTAAGGCAAAGAAATCCAAAACTAGATTATACAATAATCAATCTTATATTTTAAAATTCATGTAAATTTATTCCCTGAATCTTATGATCTTCATAAATCATAACCACTTTGGAGACTCTAATTATTTTGAAAACTTCCTTATGAAATTAAGAATATCAACTCATCAAATAATTCTCAAAATTTCTAAGTTTTAGGGAAAACAGATTCCAATTTTAGCTGCAGTTTAGAGAGTTTTTCCTTAACCTCGGTAGACAGATTTGGGTCTCAAAACACATTTCCTTTCTGAAAGTCAGCGGCCGACTCTCCTGACATACATTTTTTAACGTAATTGTCTGATATATTCTGACGACTGACTCGTTATGAAGGGACAAGGTAGAGCGGACCCAGCTGGGCTTTCTGAAAACAGGTTCCAGGAGCTAGGTTATTTGTTTGGAAACTCTCTTATCTCACTACAGAACATTCAGCAAGCGTATTTTGGCCGTGGTTGCGACGGCACCGAGTTTGGCCCCGAGTCTGCCAGAGCGTGAGGAGGCGCGGACCAGACTGCTTCTATCAACAGAGCCGGCGCGGGTCTCCGTTCTCCCTGGATTAGAGGGGCAGCTCCATTCCCACATAAATACTGCTCTAAGAAAAGGCACATTCACAGAATTCAGTACAACACTGCCATTATTTTAACTTTTCTGTAAATATTTCTCTGATATAACATCTTCTCAGTTACGATGAAACAGAAGAGAGTCACAAAAAATTCTTAAAAGTCACGACTAAAATAAAAATAATTCTGTCATCCAACAGCAAATTTCCTTTAAAATAAACAATTTCAAGAGGAAAAATAAAACACTTTTGCCACCAGTCATACCTGATACTCGTAAGTATACTGAAGTTCAGAATCGACCATTTGCACGTAACACATGTGATCACTTTTCATATAAAATCTGACTTGTTTTTTCCAGGCCCAATCTTCTGTTGTATGAACTTGAACTTGGTTTAACTGCTTTACCACATCAATATTATGAATAATATCAAGAATCAGTGCTTTAAGTTTAAGCTCCAGAATGCCAGACTCTGTATGCAAATTAAAATATTTGGAGAAAATGTTAGCCTGTAACTTATGTATTACACATATACACAGATTTTTAAGGGAATTTAAACGGTAATATTGTGATACATTTGAATGACAGTCATATAAACCACACAAGTCAAACAAATGTCAAATCCACCAGTAAGAAGTAAGAATTTTGCATATGAAAATGAAAGCTCCAAACTTCAGAGAGAGAGGGTCTGGTTCCTCACTCGAAGGAGCAAGCATGCTGCTTGTCTCCCTCTGAGCCCAAGTATAAAACACACACAACGTGCACTCAACTGCTCTGCAGGGGTATGAAAAGCGCAAAGTGTCAGGCAAATTAGGGAAGATGAGAAGTGCCACCAAGCCAACGGCACCTTTGTCTTTGTTTGTCTCTCTGGTGTCCTCAGGCCTGGACCCACTGCAGCCAAAAGCCCAGCCGGTACAGTCGGAGAGCACTCCAGGGGAAGGCCGGTGGCTCGGGTTGGAGCAGCAGAAAAGGGGTCTCCTGGCAGCTACAGCCCTGGCAGCAGAGACCCAAGGGGCCTCAAATCCTGAGGGAAGGGAACCTTCCTCTGAAATCAGAGACTATGGGACCCCAAGGAGAAACCCCAATGGCTCTCCTCCCCTCTCTGCTCTCCCGTCCACCGCCCTAGGACACAGGACACAGAGGACAGCAGAGGACAGGAAAGCCCAGCTTTCCGGCCAGGAGAGCCAAAGAGGTGCCCAAGAAAACCACGAAATACTGGGCAGAGCATGGAGAGGGAGGGGATTGGGAAAATGACTCTAGAAACTTGATTATGATTCCTGGGCTCACCCTCAAGGGGCGGATCTCTTTCGAGCCATCAAACCAAAGCCTCTGAGAGCAAGCCACTAGATGGCACACAGGTGAGGGGATGTGAATAGTGCTGCAAAGACTATTTTATCTCAATTATTGACGTGTAGTTGATGCACAAGGTAGTCACCGTTTCAGGAGCACAGCACAGCGCCTCACGATTGTACACATGACTCAACGACTTCCAGAAGAGAGCTGGTGTCAGAGCCACAGCCCAGAGAAGGCTGGCTGGAACTTGGGGCCCAAACCCAACAAGATCAACTGCTAACAGAAACTATCAACATCATCCAAAGGATTTAAACAAGACCAGACACTCGTAACACAATATTCAAAATGTCCAGGATACAACCCCACATCATTCCACATGCAAAGAACCAAAGCAACACTTAAGGCAGTAAAGGTGAAATGAAGACACTCTCAGACACAGGCAATGTGTAGGAAGGAGATCACAGCCAGCAACTCTGCTCTAAAAGCAAGAAGCACCGAAGGAAGTTCTTCCAACAGCAGCAAAGTGAGAGCATCAGGATGAAGGAAGGGCAGCAGAAACGGTAAGCACCCTGGTAAACACAGCAGACTGCTGTTCTCGAGTCCTTTAAAATACGTTTGATGGCTAAAGGCAAATGCAGTCATGCAGACTCCATTTTCAGGGCATGCAGGGGTGAGACACAAGGCAACTGCCACAAAGAAGAGGATAAAGAAACCCATATGGGGAAGGTGCCTACACTTGTTTAAAGTAATAAATTACTGATTCTAACTACAATATAAGAGCACGTATATTCTAATTCCTAAACTAAAACTCTGAAACAGATAGGTGATTGGTTGACAGATACAGGCAAAAACACAATAGATAAATTAAGATAGAATAATAAGAAAAAGTTCAAATAACCCCAAAGCAGGCAGAAAATGGACCATTTTCCATACCAGTGTTCCCTGGATCCTCAGAACTCGTATCAGTGCTAGTATAGTGCTCTAGCTTGGTCACCAGCTGCGTTTCAATCTGATGAAGGCTATGATCTTTGATAGCATTTTCTACATCTTCAGTGAATTTAATCTGCTCTGCCAAACAGAGGATCTAATGAATAAAGAGAAAAGTTATTTTTAAAAGGTAAATTTACTTACTCATAAACTTAAGGAAAGACACCTCTTTCTAGATTTCCAATAGGGTACCGGGCCTCTAACAGAATGTGCTACTGGCTCCTCAAATGACACGGTCCCAGGAAAGCTCTCTAAGAACTCACCACCTACTACTCTCCTACGCGCCTAGTTTCTGGTCCTAGAACCCACCACGCTCACTGTAACCTAAGTGGCGCTGTACTTTCTTCTCCCGACCCTCTTCTTTATAAATGGCTTCTTCTCAAGGATGCAAACATATCAGTGTATGATGCATTCTATTTAGTAAAAGGGTAAGATTCTAGCATTCCAGAACAATCTCAGGATACTACAGAAGTCCGAAATTTCAAAATTCCAATTTATCTTATATTAAGCTCTGTCTTAATCTTTCGGTCTAATTCCCATACACAGACGCTAGATATAGACAGAGAGATATCCTTATATTTACATAAAACACGAAATGTTAACACTGCTTGAAAGGCTTTCTATAACAGAACCAATCTAGCACGGCTACTGATAAAGCCATTACATATTTAAACACTAGCCTTTGAAAACTTATATCAAAATAGTTTAAGAGTTCTTAACACAGAAAACCAATATCCTCCTTTAAAGATATGATCCGTCATCATATAAAACCATTTCTAAACCTACTGACCAATTACCATGGAACAGTTTTTTTCTGACACTTTTCAGCATCCAGATGAATGTCATCAAATGCCTCCGCTTACCAGATAAACCCATTTAGCTCTCTGTGTGTACACCTTGTAACTTCACACAGCAGGCCAACCTGCTGTCTTGTTCTAACTTAAGACATTGTATTAATAAATACACTATCAAAACCATTATATAAATATCTTTGTATAAATAGCAATACCATTCTTTAAAGGAAGAATAACTCTTTCAGGAGCCAAGTTATCCCCCATAATTTATGGGACAAACTCACCGCCTCTTTCATCAAGTGTATGAGGAAGCATTTAAGCAGATCCAAATCTGCTTTTTGAGAAAAGACCTTTTCTCTTTAATTTTCACACAAAAAATGTTCACTTGCTACCTTCAAACTAATACTCCTGTCTGTGGATTTCCTTGCAGGCAATACTACTGAATCTCTGCATTATAAATGCACATTGATAATCTCAATTTTTAACTGTTTGCTATACAATTTCTGTGAGAGACTAACAGAAATGGAAGTCAAAATACAGTCCTGGCTAATTCTCAAATCACACTACCGTTATGGTATCTGGACAAGGCTAAGATTAATTATAACCTAAAATCCAGCAGTCATTAACAGTTCTTTGCAAACATCTTACAATTTAACCTTCAAAATAAGTTGTCAATGTATGTATCATTATGCCCTCTGAACTAAGTGCCTACAGGAGTCACTCTGAGAATACTGACAAAAGCAGGATTTGAACCAGGTCTGTCCGACTCCTTCCACTCAGCACGCTGTCTCCTTCCCAGATCAGAATGCTCCTTCTGTACATTTCAGGTCCTTACAAAAAGGCCTCTAGAAAACTGAATTACCAGATACTCACGCAGTCAGTTGCGCTATTCAATCCCCGTATATAAATGCTCTTGAGAGAAATTTTTCTTAGTATTAACTGCTAAGACACTAGAATTCTTTGTTTTGGTTGACAAGGAATCATTTCTATTTTCAGTAGTTCATGTTTTCACAGAGACAATGAACTACTGACATCTTTCGCAGTCCAGATTTTTAGCCAGGGACTTGCGAGCCCTGGGGTCGGCTACAGGCTGGGACCCAGCAGCTTCCCTCCTGTGCCTGCACTCCCCGCGCACCTCCTGACACTACTGTCATTTCTCCAATCAATTGCTATGCAATCCTTTCTTCTGGAAGTTTTTAATATTTTGTCTTTTATTCCAAGTTCACTTAAATCCTACCTGGAAGTTGACAGGAGTAGAGAACATTTCCAGAAGTAATAAAGCAGCTTACCTCTGACTTTGCAATGGCATTGTTGTTCATTGATGATCACTCTTAATTTTCTCTAAGAGCTTAACAAGAACTGTTAAAACATACTTTAGTTTGTCTCAACATGCTAGAAGATGTAAATGATATGAATGATAGAATGGCTAAGAATCTAAAATATTCAAGTTTCCCATCTAACTTCTCAAGCTTTAAAAGAACCAAAATAAAACTTGTCCCAATAGCTACTAAATGGTTTAATCTGGAAAGCATATAACCTTGAGCCGTTGGGTAGATTTTCCTGTGAGAAATCGCAGAACATCTCCAAAGCCTGCCTTTTACAATTCCTAAGAACTGAAGTCCCTGATGTCCTCTACCTGTAGTATTAGTCTCAACCTGCAGCGAAACAAATCCTGCACAAGGCAGGAAACTTACCGCAAGTCTTAGTACTACACTGTACTACCTGGGACAAGACCTGGACCAAGTTCTGTAAGACCCATATCTGTGGGCCGCTGTTCCCGAGGTGAGCACCTATGAAGACAGAGCTGCAGGAAGTCCACAGGCCACCGTGCAGACTAGCTCGCAGCTTCCCGGCCAACATCCCAGCTCAGCGCCATGGCTCTATTTCAGACATGCACGAACACCCTGCTAACCTCCCGCCAGCAGCAACCTCGAGGAGGAGTCCACGGGGGAACGGAGGCCTGGTGACGCCAGTCCTGCGCCTCTGCGTCAGTGACGCACTCACCACCTGGAACCGGGAAGCTACTGCGTCCCTAACTGCCCCTCGATGGCCTGAGCGCATCTGGGCTCAGCGCGCCATCTGCCTGAAAGCCTCTCGTGACAGCAAACTAACGCAGCCAGAGGAACCTGCACTACCAGGTGAAGGAACAAAGACTCACAAGTCAAACAGTCTGTCAGTATGAACAGCTAAAGACAGAACACAGAGGCCAGCGGTCTGACCCCCTGGCCTGTACGTCAGGGATGTTTCCAGGAAACCAGGCCTGCCTACATTCCAAGCACGAGCCCCCTTACCTGTGAAGGGAACAAGGATGGGTCAATTGAACCTTGACAACTTCGTCCAGCAGTAACACATTCTATCAGCAACTGCTTCAACGTCTGTTTCATTTCCAAGGCTAAATCATTTAACCAGGTCTGAAAACAAAATTAATAATAAGAGACACAAGGGGCGCCTGAGTGACTGAGCCAGCTAAGCATCGACCTCTTGGTTTTGGCTCAGGTTGTGATCTTATGGGTTGTGAGATTCTCTCCCTCCGCCCTTCCCGCCCACTCATGTGCTCTCACTCTCTCTCTCTCAAAATAAATAATCTTTTTTAAAAATAATAATAATATACATAACTCATAAAACAAATATACACGCTATTGACTGACCCTGTTCATTTATTTCAAGAGGCAGGATTATAATTTCTTATTGACTCTCACACTCCCAAAATGTGTTATATGACATATAGTAATTTTATTAATAAAGAAGTTAAATAATTTGAGGAAAACATTTTTTTTTTACCTCTTGGGATAATGGTTAAGTGTGAAAACTCATAAATGTATAGTTAGCTATCACTGTCATCATCTCGACAAATGACTGTAATATAAGCAAACGAACCCCTTCATTTCAATGTTGTAAGAATCAAACTAGACAGCCGGGCCAATAAATCAGAGTCACAGTGACTGGCTCGGTCTCTGGGCTCATGCTATCCTGGTGAACTCACGTTCAGAAAGCTGCAATGGAAGAAGGGATTGCTTTTTCAGGGCGAGGTCTATTATTTGGGGAGCTAAGCTACTTCTTTAAACAAAACTAATTTTGTTTCAGGGTAAATACATTTTTCACTTGAAAATAGATAAAATAATAAAGTTAACTGAAGTGAACATAACAATAACTGATAACAGCAATGAATATGTACGAATCATGACTCTAAAAGACTGTATCTTTTGTCATAAAATGTAAGTGCAAAACCTACAATGCTACATGGCTTTTCATCATTACTTAAACTCTAAGTTCTGGACTGTTTCATCTTTAGAGCACTTCCTGGTATACAAACAGCATGAACTCCACAAGCTAAACGCCGCAGAAGCTCAGGCGTGAGGACGTCTCGGTGCAAGGCCACAGACACCCACTCTGCTGAGTGCAGCCGGAGCTTCCACACTCCCAGTTCCTCTGCTGGCACAGCTGCTCCAGACCCACGGCCCAAACGGACGCTCTTCCTCTCCTCATCTGCTCCCAACAAAGACCCAAGAAAGGCAAACAACAACACAACAACAAAACTCTTCACCGAACACAGACATGGAGTTACTAACAAACCTGTGCTTTCAATCACCTGATTGATGTCATCGACACCCAATCAACTGTTGAGGCCTACCCAGCAACAGAAGTCTTGCTGAACTGTACAGACATGTGCGTGATAAGGCACGGGCCCCAGCCGCTAGCTGGAAGGGAATTCTGGTGGGTGAAAATTACAACTCAATGCGCTGCGACCTCCTGCTGTCTGGTGTCAGCCGTATACCTGTCGTAGGTCTTTGTTCACTTCCAGGGCTCCAGGGCCTCTTAGTCAATAGTTGTCCAGTACATGCATTAGTTTTAAACTTACTTGTTCACCTAAATCATCTTATATAAAATCATCTTATACAACCATCACCTCATACAACATTTTGGGAGTGTGAGAATCAAGAACAAATCATAATTCTACCTCCTGAAATAAATCATCTTACTCAAGTACCTACTGAGTATTTATGCTCCTAACACTATATAGTGTACTTAAAGCCAGTCATCTCATTTAATTTTGAATAGACAGTCTTTACAACAGATAGTAAGATGGGTAGTAAAATGGGTATTTTACAGATAAGAAAGCTGTGATTCTAAGTCACAGAGCTAATAAGCTGAGGAGCTAAGATTAATATCCAGTCTTTTTGACTCCAAAGCAAAGGTTCTTTTCATAATTACATGCTGCCTTGCAAAGACTAAAAAATCTTTATTTTCTCAATAGCAGATCATTCTGAACCTAAAATATCATTTTTTTAAGATACAAGATGAGTTTTCTAAAAGACCTAAGTTTACCCTTTAAATCGACTAAGTTATTTTTGATACAAAGTTCATACAGTTAATTTTTATTTTCATACTTGAAGAATTACTTACCTCTACATTATTTGATAGAAGAACTTTGTTTTTAAAAGGTACAACTTCTCCCTCTAAAGATTTCATTGCAATTATATGTTTAGTTTCTTCATCAAAGCACACACTGTTAATACCTATAATATAAAAGAACAACTGAAATGTAAAAGGATTAAAAACATCATTATTAAACAAGATACATCATTACCACAGTGTATAATGTATATCCCATATGTATTATAATGTATTAGAATTATATTAATTCTCCTATGTAAAAGAACAGTTTTTCCTAATCAAAAATTGAAAACAACCCAAATGCCCACCAATAGATGAATGAATAAACTGATATATTCAAACAACGGAGTACTACTCAGCAATAAAAAGGAATAAAATGTAGTTGCAAGTATCTCAAAAACATTATGATGAGCAAAAAAAAAAAAAAAAGGCCAGACACAAATGAGCGCATAAGAACACACACTGATGATTCCACTGACATGATATGAGACAAAAGAAAGAAAAAAGGGGGAGGGCAAATGGGACTTCCCTTCCCCCAGATTTGTACTATATTTTACGATAACAAAAATACTTCAATATAATGATATATATACACCCAATTTTGATCTTCACAAAAACCATACAAGTTGTTTCCAATTTAAAGGAGGAAACTAAACCTCAGAGAGGTAACTTAGTAACTGCCTAATACAGGGCAGAGGCCGAGTTTGAAAGCAAGCCTGCCGATTCCAAGAGCTCTTACCACTGCCTCCCACAGCCCAAATCACAGCTGCAGACAGAGGGCCCGAAAGCTTCACACGTCCAGGGGCAAGTACTCGTGTAAAGCACAGTGAGGAAACACCTGAGGATTCCACAGGCCCTACGATCTCTGTGTCAACGACCCCACTGTGCACCGCAGCACGAGCGCAGCTCTACGCAGTTAACGGGCATGGCTGTGCTCCAACAAAACCGTGTCTCACAAAGTCAGGCAGTGAGCCAGATCAGGCCTGGCGGCCTGCCGTTTGCTGACCCCTACTGTAAGCGAAGATGATGAAAATGTTTCACTTAGTTTGAAAAATATGGTGTTCTCCAACAAATGGAACACTCTAAGACAACTGTAATCATTATTTTTATAGCAGAAGGATTGCATGATCACTGACCCGCCAACAGCGACTCAGCACCGTCACCACACTGTGCACTGGGTGACCTCGCCTTGGCCCACAGCCTGACTGCTGTCTGCACACAGATGATCCCCGACACCCCCGATACCCCCCTACCCCCCAGCCCTCTCCACATGCAAAGACTGCCTCCACTGGGACGTCAGGCAGAAAACCCTCCACTCCGCAATGGAGGGGTGTGCTCTCCTTCTCTCCATAGCCAGTTCCTGCCTCCTTCCCATCTTCCTTCTAGCAAAGAGCGGCACCTTCTGCAGACCCCACCGTAGATGTCACCTTCGAGATGCCCCAGGACAGCACTAACACAGAGGCAGCTGCGCCAACCGCAGGAAGTGCCATGGGTCTGTCCACGTAGCAGGCTGTCTTTCCACGAAACTATAAATTCTTCTTGCGTGTGGGACACGCATTCTATTCGACAGTCTACCTTGGAGCCTAATACTATGCCTGGCAGATCCTGAAACATAGTAACTACGTGCTGGAGACAAGTTGACTCTTACCAGCAAACAGCTTTTTAAGGTGGGACTGAATCACCGACGGGCTAGTCGACTGGCCCAGCACCTCCAGCAGGTCATCATCACCAAGGAAATAAAACCTGGGGAACGCGGAGCGTTTCTCCTGATACAAACACAAACAAGAACAAGAGACTTACCTTTTCAAATGAGTCATACCATAAAGGACTTATAATTTATTATAGAAGTATTTTTTAAAAAACATGCCTCCAAAAACTCATTTAATGATTTCTGACATCTTTGAAGCTGGTCAAGTATCGTTAGCAGAGAGTTTCTGATTCCCGCATGAGTAGTTAACGTTGTGACTCTACTGTCTTTCTTGATGTCAGCCATTATTGACCTATAAAAGAAAAAATAGTAATTTTTAACTTTATCTTGGCCGATTTTGGCTGAAAGAGAAATACTGAGACATTTATTTTTTGCCTGCACAGAACAAACTAGAGATAACACTATTATAACCACAAAACATCACTTTGCTTCTAAAAAATAACACTAAAAGTTAAGAATAGCCTATTACTGTTTTCAAATACTTTATTTTTTCTTAAGTGAACTCTACACCCAATGTGGGGCTTGAACTCATGATCAGGAGTTGTACGTTCCACCGACTCAGCGAGCCACGTGCCCCCCATTACCATTGTCAACCTACCTTATTGCAAATTCTCCAATTTCATTCATTCACTAGACAAATATTAAACCCTAACTCATAGAGATAATGGTCCAGTGACAGAGAAAGATACTACATAATTTCTCAAAATATTTAAATAAAATTATGACAAATGCTACGAAGGAAAAGTACAAAGTATTTTTAAAGCAGCTAATAGGACAACCCCTAACTAAGGCTTGAGAAAGTCACTGACGCTGAGATTTGCACGGCGAGTAAGAGAGAACGTCGCTGAGCAGGAGGGGAGCAGCCTCTGCAAACGCATCTCTGAGGCAAACAGTGAGCAGAGCAGGACAGGCTGCAGAAGTGGGCGCGAGCAGACTATGCTTTATCCTTGGAGAAACGGGAAAGGAAGGAAGCACTGAAACTTCCCTTGTCATAGACTACTTGGGCCGCTGTGCAAGCGGCTTACTGGAGAAGACAGTGGGCAGCAGTCCACATGACAAGTGTACCTCCGACGAAAGGCAAGAAAGGAGAGACAGAAAAGATATGCTCAAATAGATCAAGTAGGTTAGAATCTACAAACGTGCTAACTAAATGGATTTGGGGGTGTCTGGGGAGGTCAAATAGCCATTATGTTTCAGCTCTGAGCAATTAGTTAGGTGGTACCAGTTACTGAGAAAGGAACGGGAAAGAGAAAAGATTTGTGCTAAAGGGATGAACTCGTGAGTCTAGCTTTGATGTGCTTAGGATGTTCAGTATACTGCAGCTCAGAAGAGAAAGATGGGCTTGATAAATAAACTGAGGGCTGCAGCAGGTGGAAGACAACAAAGGGGGGGGGGCATGAGTGCCCACGGAGTGCACATAGAGAGAAGAACTGGAGGCTGAAACTGGCGGAATGCCCACACCTACAGGCTGAGAGAGGCCTGAGTACCAGGAACTCGAGCGGACCCAGACAGACAACCAGAAAACCAGAGGACAGTATCCCAGAAGCCAAGGGAAGAAACTCTCCAACCAGAGATGCTCAACTCTGTAAATACTAGTCAGAGATGAAGTAAAATGAAGCACGAAAAATGCCCATCAAACTACAACAGGAAAGGAATGGGTAACTTAGGAAATAGCTGGTACAGTTCTCATTACCCTTATACTACGGTAGTATATTGTTAACATCAGGCAGCGTGGTAGGGACAGCAGTGAGATCAACATGGTTCAAGAAGTAAATGGCTGAAAGAGAGCAAACAGCTCCTTAAAAGGATCCAAAAGAGGAAGAGGCTGAAGACACAGACGATACTCATAATATAAAGGGACTTAGCGTGTGCTAAGCACCTTATGATATGAATGAAAAACTGCCACAGGTGTCGATGTCTTACGTCGCTGTACTTACCTAAAATCCTCATCAACTCTGTTGAAGCGCGTCTGTTCTTTCGGCAATGCTCCACGGCCAAAAATGGGTTCCAGATACACCCATTTCCTCTGAATATGGTTTAAATTCTGTAGGTATTCATCTAATTCTGCAAGTTTTCTCTCCCAAACTGACACTTTATCTTCAAATCCTTTATAATAAGGAGAATCCTTTAAAGACTGAAGAAGGCACCTGTTATCTCCAACTTGATTTACTATGTCTTTCCAGTCTTTAATTAGCTTGATAGTTCGACTTTGGCTGTCTTCATAATCAGTCAAGGTAAATACTGCTCCAACTCCCCAGAGATCAAGTTCACGTAGAGCTTCTCTGATTGTAACTTCACCTTGTGCCCGACTATTTAAATCCTAATTAATACAAAATATCCTTATTATTTCAAAATTACCATAAACCTAAATCATAAAACATTTCATAAGAAGATATATTTTTATCTGGTTTTTCACAATAAAGCTAATAATAATAACTGAATATATTTTACATGCAATCCAAGAGAATCACTGAAGTATCAAGAGATATCAGACACTAAGTATCCAGGTTCACATGGTCAAAGCATATATAAGGTTCTGCCATATGCTTTTTACTTCTTAACCAAAAAAAAAAAAAAAAAAAAGAATTCAAGAACCATCGCAAAACACAAAAAAAGTCTGGCTTTGGGGTGCCTGGGTGGCTCAGTAGGTTATGTGTCCAACTCCTGATTTCAGCTCAGGTCGTATCTCAGGGTTGTGAGATTGAGCCCCAAATCGGGGTCTGTTTGGGCATGGAGTCTGTTTAAGATTCTCTCTCGCCCTCTCCCTCTGCCCCTCGCTCCCTTCCCCTCTCTAAAAAAGTCTGGCATATTTAAAATTACACAGACCTCAGAAATGTTATTGTAATTTTAAATTCTGATATACCTAAAGTGATTAATAACCATCTTCTACAGAAGTCCTGCTTTATAACCTCACAGTTACCTAAATAGGCTCCAAAATTATGAACAAACACAAAGGTACACATATTAAGTATGAAATAAGACAATCTGACATCAAGAGTACTTTTATTTTGGGCGCCTGGGTGACTCAGTCGGTTGAGCATCTGATTCTTGGTTTCAGCTCTGGTCGTGATAGATGGAGCCCCGTGTGGTGCATCGGGCTCCACGCTCAGTGGGGAGTCGGCTTGAGATTCTCTCTCTGCCTCTGCCCCTTCCCCCACTCGTGTGTGCACTCTCTCTCTCCCTCTTTCTCAAATAAATAAATAAAATCTTTAAAAGAAAGTTCTTTTACTTTTATACTGAATGGGCAAAACACAACACAGAAAGTCAGCTACTTATGTCAGAATTGAAAGCTGTATAAGTTACACTTTTCCCTGAGACCTTTTCTAAACCTGATTAGCAAATTGGTTCTTGGTTTAGCTCTCTGGATTTTGGCATCTCTTTGCTTCTATTTAAAATATACCCTATGATTTTAAATGTATTTTATGTAAAATGATTTGTATTTGTTTGCTTTTTGATTAAAGCTGACTCCCTTCTTAAAAGAGACGTTTTTTTACTTCATATTTTTCCTCTCTCTCAAGGAAGGGGTTTATAATGCTTCTATACCCCATACAAACTCAGTTGCATTACTAAAGAAAGAATAATGCAATAGGGGAACACAGTCGCTATAGTAAGGGGAAAAAATTAACTTGCTGTTTAAATAAAATACAAAGCAAAATCATATGTTAACAAAGGTCATATTTATGAGATATTTATAAAAGTGAATCTTACTTTAAGGTCTGAAGCTTTGGCAACAATTTCATCAGCTACTCTGAGGAGATCACCAAACAGTAACTTCTCCAGGCTAGTCCCCCGAGGAAGACCAAGCAGACGAAAAAGATCAAGCCAATGATCTGGAGAAAGATGCTCCCCTCTCACATATTTCAAAATAGGTATTACAGTCTGTTAAAAAAACAAAAAAATGTATACACATGAACCTATATTATCAAAATGCAAATTGTTATTTCCTTTTATGATTAGCTATAAAAATTTTACTCTATTATTTAATAATCTTGAAATCAAGTTCTCAAACAGAATGGTACAAAATTTTGTATTAAACATTGCTGTGGATATATGCAAATATCCCTTTGTAGCTTGATATATTTTAAAACATGACCTAAAATATTTCTATTTTTATTATGTAGGATATGACCTATATCCTAAATACGCTAAATGACCCATATCCTAAATTGCACTAGTTGGTGTAAACAGTCCAATTTATAACTTGAAGCATAAATCTCTTGGCTAAAACCTTTCAAAAGCGTAGGAGAAATATCAAGAACTCTATACGTCCTATCTTCTTTGTGCGATGGAATCATTACACCAGAAACTGGAACCCCAGCCCCCTCGGCAGCACAGTGACCCGAAGGTGACTGTGGCGCAGCAGCAGGAGCGCCAGGCTCTTACTGTGTATCTGTCGACTTCCGACTGCAGCTTCACCGTCACGGCCGAATGTTCTTCCAGCTTCCGTAACCTGTCATGCCAAGTCATCAAGAACTCCTCCAAAAGATAGGTCTTGGTCCTGGAAAACACCAGGACACCTTAGAATGCACACCCCCAAACACACTACCAGGTTAGAAGGACCTAGCCAGTGGTGATGAGCCGCACCGAAACGTGATCCAGTCCTCGCTGGCCATCTCCTGCAGTCCCTGCTGAAACTCTTCATAAAGCGCCCAGATCTGTGCACAGCTCTCGAGGTCCTTGGAGATGCTATAGGCCAAGGAGAAGTTGGGCTCTTCCAGTCCAAAATGATGGCAGTCATCACTACAGAAACGAAGAGTGAAGTATCATGAGATTTTTAAAAAACTCTTACACATCACTGTTCTCCAACTGCATTCCCCATGTGCGCACTGCGTATCTGACAGTGAGACAGGCAGCGGGGGACTGCGTTGAGAACTTTACTGTAACTACTTAAGTATAACCTCTTTTAAATTCATAAATGTGCATTTTTTTAAAGGAGTCGAAGTGGAGTTGGTAATACATATAAACTTGTTTACCTCATATACATCACAAAAATAGAAATATTCAGAATTATATATATTCACGGATTAACTGAGAAGAGGTTAATACTAATATCCAAGAGTTAGATTCTGGAATATAAGATCTCCTTTTAGATAAAAGACATAATGCCATATAATAAGTGTGGTCCTAAATCCTTCACTCCCCCATGAAGACAACTATCTTATGGATGCCTTTGCCTAAACAGAACAAACCTAAAACAACATTTAAACTTAATACCTTGTGGACGCCTGGGTGGTTCAGTCAGTTAAGCATCTGCCTTCAGCTCAGGGCATGATCCCAGGGTCCTGGGATCGAGTCCCGCATTGGGCTCCCCGCTCAGCGGGGAGTCTGCTTCTCCCTCTGCCTGCGGCCCCTCCTCCCCGCACCCCCCCCCCAGTCCTGTGTGCTCTCTTTCTCTCTCAAATAAATAAAATCTTTAAAATAAAATAAACTTAATACCTTGTATTATAACACAAAACAATTTTTTTCTTGGAATTCTCATTATTTTGCTAGGTTCATTTTTTCTCAGAGTCTCTGAAAGCAATTTTCCATTAATTTTATATATCCCATTTTTAAATACAACAAAATCACAGAAAGCAAGTACTCCGACTCCCTAATTGAACTTTTTAGTTAATTTAGTTTTCTGTTCTACTTCTAGGGCTAAGCAGAAATTTGCTTTTCTTTTCATCTCCTGACAGAGCCCAGCCACAACACCTAAGAAAGCAGCAGCATGAGCCCTTCTTACTTTCGTTCTTAAAATTACAAAATTTTTTAAAGAAAACATGAAGATAAACAGATGTAAGAACATTACTGGCTTAACATATACAAATATAAATCAAAACGACTACTATCAATTTTAAAAAAAAAAACCATACAGCAGCTTTTTCCTTATGACTTCAAGATCATCAAACTCAATTTTTTTCTCTTTTATTGACTTGGCACTTGCATCAAGAGCATTCTGCTGGCCAGTTTCAATAATATCATCACCAGGCTTTAGTTGGTCCCAACGAGCTTTAAATTTTTCCAATTCTTGATAATAGATCTGAAGACATGACTTCACATTTCCTTTCATTACTTCAATCTGTAACAGTTAAGAGTTTATAGAACTCAATTCAGAGTAAAATCTCGCTTTCCTTTCACATTTGATTTCCAACATTTTCTATTTAGAGGTGAAAAAACATCAAAACAAATTTTTCAAAAGATTGTTTTCAATTACTGAGTTCAAGTACAATAAAATTTTGTTTTCAATATTAGACCATAAATAAGACCATAAATGTTTAGTAATAAGAGATAAACTGCAGATATCACCATTAAAAAATCATTCGTGTTGTCAGCAGCTTCCACCATGACTCTCATACAAGAATATCTGGCCAATGACTACTGCTGTCCCACAGGAGCACACAGCTGCTTAATTAAGGGGGCGTGTTCCGGTCTCCTGCGCCCAAGAGTCAGTCCGTCAACAGGACGTAAGTACAACAGATGTGTATAACTACCAGGTTGTCCCTTAAAAGATGCCATATGATTCACTCATAAGAAAAATGGAAAATAATATGATATACATTGTCTGTATGGCAGAAAGTCAAGACAAACTGTGTGAAGGGACCTTCATTTAAACTGTTTTACTACATGGAGGTAAGGAGATCAATTCCATCAGCAATATAAAATTCTTATCTACCTGAACCATAACAGAATAAAGGAAAACAAAAAATCTTAAGTGAGAAAAAATCAAGTTTCCATTTTAAGAAAATGACTAAAAAGTTCTTACCTGATCTCTAATCATAAGTTGGTGACTTTCCATCATCAACTCAAATTTATCCCACTTAGCTTTCAGATTGCTTATTGTTTCCAAGCCACCACCTGCCACAGTTCGTAAAAGCCTGTTTTTATCTTCAGCTTCTTGGAATAAGGGCAAAATCTAAAGGTCGAAGAAATAACACATAAAAAAAAACCTATTTTATCAAATTTCTTAAGGTTCGTTTGTTCTAATTTGCTAAAAAATGTTTTAAAATCAAGATTTCTGCTTTGAAATGATTTGTTCAATTCCTGGATATGAAGCTCCTAATACTCACATATCATTTTACGCAAACCCCGCTAAGGCACTCTAACCCGAGAGTTAAAAAGGATCATAAAGGTGCCCCTACAGGCTGAATGACACCGTGAATCCGTAAGGACAGCACTACAGCGCTATTCAAGGGGACATTATCATACCAGTTCCACTCATAAGAAAATGCTGAAAAGGCTTCTAAAAGAACTAGGATTATGGATTACCTAAGAGCATAAATAACTACATTATTCTACTCAACAGAGAGGGAAAGGCATGAAGAAGGTCCTTAAGAAAAGAACAACTGAAACCATGGAATCGGGCCATTCTGCACTAGGACACTCGGTAGGAGAAGACAAAGAAGACATTAAGGCTCTAATTTCCCACACGTGAACAGGATTTAGACAAGCCTGAAAAGACATGACGACAGCCTCCTAGTCCATCTACCTCCCTCCACTCCTCTTCCATGCAATCCACATGGCAACAGAGAGACATCAAAACACAATTCTTTAACATCCTGCTGCATATAGCCCAGCAAAGACTCCCCAGCGTCCATGGGATCAACCCTGAGATCCTGCCTTTGTCTCGCGTGCCAGAGATCCTGTCTAGCTCTTTTTACCATTGCACGCCACTTCCAGTCTCACACAACGTTCCAGCATGCGACACCCATGTCTTTTCTTCTCATTTCTGTGTCTTCCCTCCCACTTCATTCTTAGTCTCCCCTGCACCTCCTCTTATGCTTCAACTCTAAATTTTGGGATGTTCTACCCTGCTCCTACGCGTCTGTTGTCTGCTATCAATCAGATGGTCTAGTTCAATCCCATGGCTTCGCATTTCATGTGTATAAAGATGGCATTCAGGTTTCCATCTCCAGTCTTTACCCTAAGTTCCATATTCCTCATTCAACTTCCATCGGGCATCTCCACCACCTCTGAAATCCTAACACCCTCCTCCTCCAGTCATTCCTGTTGGCAGTAAATGGTACCAGTAGCTTTCCAGCTGCTCGAAACAAACCTCTATGAGACATACTCATTCCCCTTTCTCTAACCCCCCCTCTGTATGACACCATGAAGGTATATTATTTCAATTACCTCTGAACTATCTTTATAATTTTAAGTCTATCACACAGGAGGGACACATGAAAGTTTGCTTCCTAATTTGAATTATTTATCTTCCTTCTTCTAAACAGTTCAAATCATCCATAATATAATCACTTCATATGTGAGTGTGCATGCACGTGGTGTGTGTGTTCCTAATTCAGCTCTAACTTCACACTCCAGCATCCTGAAGTTACAACCCTGAAGTAACAGCATGAATTATTTTAGTCTTATTCTAACACGGCACATCATAAAACGACTGTAAATACTCCTGAAGACAGTAATAAATATGATTGTTACTGTCTCACTACACCAACGTAACACCAAAAGTCCAGTTATGAGCTGACAAACTGGACCAGATTACAATACTTAAATTACATGATATTTCTAAATAGTCACATAATATTACCTCATTGAAACATCTCCAGTGCAATACACATAAATAGATAACTTCACTTTGCGATTCTCACCTCTGGTTTCCATTCTTGTAGCTTACTGTATTGTAAATTTGCATCCCCTATCTCCTCCACAGACTGGGGCATAACTGTTAAAACTTCCATAGCCTCAGTTACAAACGTATCAATTTTATGTAGGTGAGCTGAATAGGTGACATTGAAATAGAATGTTATTATCACCAAAAATATCCCATTGCATCATTTTAAAATCAAAGAGTGTTAGAAGTGATCACTACATATTAAATCTTAAATTTTCATTTGCTCATACAACGAAATTTTAAAATACAGAATAAGCAAAGAAATTTCTTGCCAAGAAAGTTTAGTTGCTTCACATCATACCTCAAAATTTTGAGGAAGTTAAAATGTACTCATTATTAGTAAATTTTACTCAACACTGTGTAATTTTTCCAGTCTTTGAGATAACATGTTAACAAATCTCAGATTAATGGAAAAAGAAACAATGTGGTATTTTGGAAAACAGCAGTAATTTGAAGAGATAAGAAATACATTCTAGCGGAACTACCTACCTTTCTCAGTAACATATGCAACAAAATGATACTTGCTCATACTGCAAATAATAAAAATGCCGTCCATTTTTAGACCTCTAAAGAGCTGGATATGGACTTTCCGACTTTATTAAAATTATCATTTTAAGCACACTTCATTTCATAATACTTTTTAGGTTGGTTGATTTTAATCATCATTGAGATTTACATTTCTAATTATCAAAATACATGCCTTTATGTATAAAATTAAGTTAAAATAAAAATTATAAAGTGTCTTTACCCTGGATGGACTTCTTCAAAGAAAGAACAAGTACATCAAATAACTTCTGGATGAGATCATCAATCACAGTCTTCACAGGGTTACAATTAATATTTAAACAATCTACCTTGACCGCACTGAAAAATGCCAATGGACATATTTTGACATTAAAAAGACTTATTAGAGGGAAAGAGTCTCGTTATAATGATTTTCTGTAATACACTTCAAAATGTAAATCAGAAAGTATTACTGTGATCTTTATGGACATTTAGATTTTATTTAGTAAAAATGCTTTCCATGCACTATTACAAAGTTCTCATTAAACAATGATTTTGTTATAACACTACAGTTTTTTAGAGTCTCACATGAATATATTCAAATATTTACAAGCCCTTTACTTGTCACAGCACAAATACAAATGTACTTATTTGAATATTTATAACATGACTTCACTATCTGCAAAGTACAGACAAGGATGATAAGGGAAAGAAAACAAAGAAGGGGAATATAAATTATTAAGGCACTAGGACAAACAATATGATCATTTTATACCTATCAAATTAACAAAAATGTAATGAATTGTTAATTTGTATCTTCAATTGTGTGGGGAAACAATTCTCAGAACTGCTGGTCAGAGTAGAAAACCATGCAACTTTTGTGAGGAGCAATTTAGCCGTATCTAACAAGTAATTTTAAAATAAGTATATTCTTAGTCTTATTAACTTCACTTTTAGAATTTATCCTAAGGAAATTTCCAGAGCAGACTCCAAGATTAATATACAAGTATCTTCTTGGGGGCGCCTGGGTGGCACAGCGGTTAAGCGTCTGCCTTTGGCTCAGGGCATGATCCCGGAGCCCTGGGATCGAGCCCCACATCAGGCTCCTCTGCTGTGAGCCTGCTTCTTCCTCTCCCACTCCCCCTGCTTGTGTTCCCTCTCTCACTGGCTGTGTCTATCTCTGTCAAATAAATAAAATCTTAAAAAATATATATATATATATACAAGTATCTTCTTCAAAGCATTAGTTATAATAGGGAAAAATTAGGAACAAGTTAAATATGAAAATGGTTAAATTATTATATAGCCCTACAATTAAAAATCAAGTTTTTTGAGGACCAGGTAATAACAAGACAAAATATTAAAGATTAGTGTTAAATAACAGGATACAGTGAAACCCAAAGTTTGTAAGCATATGTACTAATATAGCCAAAACATCAAATATTAAGAACAATTTCTAGATTTTAAAAAATGTATAAAAGAATGTACTGTTTTAATGATTGGAAAAAAGACGTTCATTTTTAAGAACACTAAGTGTTTGCATGGTATCCTTAATGCAAATTGTTCTCAGTAAAGAGAAGTTGAACAAAACGTGTCCATCTGAGGCAATCTCATATTTATCTTAAACTATACAAAGTTTAAAAAAGGGCTGGAAAATAAGTCCCAAAGATTATTTAGAAAGCTATTCATCCTTTTTTTTTTTTTTTAAATATTTTATTTATTTATTTGACAGAGATAGAGACAGCCAGCGAGAGAGGGAACACAAGCAGGGGGAGTGGGAGAGGAAGAAGCAGGCTCATAGTGGAGGAGCCTGACGTGGGGCTCGATCCCGTAACGCCGGGATCACGCCCTGAGCCGAAGGCAGATGCTTAACCGCTGTGCCACCCAGGCGCCCCCAGAAAGCTATTCATCCTTTTTGAAGCAGATCCAGGTGACATTTTAGACAGCAAATTATATGAGTGAAATACTCACTTCTATTTTAAAAATGTAATTTTCCCTTAAAGCTTTACTTCTTTTCAATCACCCAAGAACTGCAAAGGTTTAAACTCCAGTTCTCCACCAGAAAACCATTAAGAGCCAGTTTGTTTAGTACATGAAATTTTACATAATTTTTGAAACTGTGACACAGAAAATGTCAAGATTTCTAATAGCTGATAAAGAGAGATGATTTTAGTCAACCTGAGATATTAATTATACCATATTTTGCTAAAGAATTAACATAAAGTAGTCTGATTGCAGCAGAGCTGTACTCACGGACTACAGAATCCCGTGGACAGACGGAATTCACCTTTCACTTGAAAATATTGGTAACATGAAAATGAGGGTCCCATCAGCCATAGATAGGACGGTATGGCCCCAGACAGCCCAGCCCAGAACCATATGCTTCCTATAGCATCCGAAACACAACACGAGAATATAAGTTTCCTAATCTCATTGCGTATTTCTAAGAAGTCCTCATGAAATAATATGTGTGTGTAAATGCATATTTGAGCTTACATGAAAGCGTGTTAACTTATTAACAAGAAACGGCAAACTGGAACAAAGGAATGCAGGACCAGCATTCTTTCTGTGTTGCTGAGTTCTGGCAGGAAGACTAGGAAAGCTGTCTACACTGCAGGACAGACAAGTTGTCCTGACAGCAGCAGAGGTCCTTGAGCGGGCAAACAAAATGAGCAAGGCTGGGTTCACAGATTATCCGACAGAGGACAGAAACCTCCAACACAAACACTACAAACTAATATTAATGGCATATCCTCTAAATCATCTCAGCTCTAACTCACAAGTCATCTGTCCCTTCTCTATTCATCATTCCTCATCTTCCTCCAAAGATAAGACCTCATAATACCTCAAAGTACTTGACAATATTTCATAATCTTTCCTCCTCCCCTTTTTGAGTACCAACAACTTAATTCAGTTAATGACTGTGGTCTTCTGGGTGATGACAGACTAACCTCTCTTCCTCCGTGATCTGTTTCTTCCACCACACAACTCGTAAGTTCCAGATTAACATCCCTAATGTACAGGTACTGACAGACACACTTCTGTCTAGAAATCTTCAACAGCTAACCACTCTAATATGGAGAAAACCCAAAGTCCCCATTTTAGAATGGAAAACTCTCCCAAATCTGGTCCAGGAACATTCCCTCTACTGCTTGAACCTTCGATTCTCATTTCTAGCTGTCAAAATTCTAGTTCAAAGATTTCTAGCTTAAGGAAACTTTCCTTAATTTTGCCCCAAATGGATGGGATGTCATCACCCTGTAAACCATCACAGTCTTCAGTTCAATTTCTAAAATGAAACAGACTATTCTATCTGGTATCAATAGTAGCAATTAATCGTAACTAACATTTACTGAGAACTTCATCTGTACCAGTATTTTGTATGCCAGTTACTTACTGAATTCTCAAAACCCTTTAGGATAAATACTACAGTTGTAACTATTAAAGCTGAGGAAACCGAGGTTCACAGGCTCTCAATGGCTGTCCGGCTCCTGGAGCTGGTACAAGCCGTCTCACTCCAGAGCCCACTCCCTTAACGCCTGTGTGGACATACTCAGCCATGTCTCAGGGCACTACCAGCAAGTAAGCGACTTGAGGTCCTCTGTCCAGTGTATAGAGCAACTTTACACCCTCACAGGACAAGGTTTGCATGTTATAAATGCTCACCAAATATTTAGTAAAAGAACAAATGAATTAGAAAAAGCGGTATTTTCCTTTTATAGGTAACATATGCACAATTAAACAGGCCTTTCACAGAGCTTATTGCAAAGAGTGGTTCCAGGGATACAAGTTCCAGACAGCGATGGGGAGCTACTTTCCGAGCAGCCGGGTTACGACATGCCCCGCAGAGGGTCTCCTGCACATTTAAGGCAACACCCAGATGCAGCACTGTGTTGGGTGACTGCCAGGGCGTTCCCAAAGGAAGCTACACAAACCAGAGTCACATGTGAGATCCGCATGCCAGGTCTGCGTAGAAACCTCTCCCCCAATCCACTCTATCCAACTAGGTCCCAGCCAGCAGAACCTCTAGAATAAAACTTTAAGTCTCAGCAACGTCCTACTCCAATGATACTCAAGTGTCATAGCTGAGCTTTAAAGGAGCCAAGAAGGTGACCTGACCTCGACACCACCAAGTGAGGAGTACCCTTACCATCTCGGGGCGGAAACTGTTACGGTACGTATGCACAACTTTAACTTCAATACCTTGGAAGTCGTTCTACTTCTTTTCCTTTTATTTTCAGTGCTTTAAAATTTCTCTCCCAATCATGGACAGTAGAAAGATGCTTTTCTACTAGAGCCTCCATATCAACTTGCCCAATTACGATCCATTCCTATTTAAAGAATGAAAAACATATTATTAAAGAAACAGTAAAATATATCAACATTTAAAAGTTTAAGGTCCAACTCTTAATAATAAAATGGGACAAATGTAAGGTATTCAAGTAAATTTCAACTTAGGTATGCAAATATAGCCATTACTGCAGAGCCTAATAAACAGGGGAAAAAACTATTTAATGTATAAAAATATTATGATGGTAAAACTTTTTTTTAAGAGATCACAAACCCCCTCTTCTTTTTCTCAAATTTGATGTATACGCAGAATCAGTTTGGCAAAGTCAACACTACAAATCCAGAAGTCTCCAGATGCGGTCAATTCTAGAAACCTGAACTACGGAAGAAGCATCAGAGAGGCAGGTAAGAAGCTGGCTGAAGTCACATCCATGTCGGGAGAACACCAACGAGCACGGAAGGCAGCCAGGGCGCACCTCTGCAGCGCTGGTGGGGGTCACCCAAACAGAACTGAAAAGTTACATCATCGTCACGACGCTGCTTCACTCCATGCTCTGCTCTTGATCCAAAGCATGAAGAAAAGGATATCTTTTCCTGAGAGGAATTAAAACTGACACAACAGAATCCTGTCCCATTCCATGTGGATGCAACAACCAGTTTCTCAATTTTCAAATAGTCAAAGACAAAAAAAATCTTAGTGTAACTTTTTTCTCGTCTGTGGTGTAAATATAGGTTGTCTAAGAATCCTCAACTCTGACTCTGTGCCTTGCCCAGAGTTATGTTATGACACACAAGACAAACTGTAGATTGTACATTTAATACTAATTCAATCAATCAGATGAAATCTTGTAATAGAACAACAGAAAATTACATGTTCCTTACCTTATGTTGCTGTAAAACAGCTGATAATCTCCTAAACAGATCTTCAGCTTTGCTGAAAATAGTCAAGAATCCACTTGCATTTCTATCAATCATAACAGAAAAAATGGACTCCTCTCCGGCCTCAGCCACTCCCTTAAACTGGTTGGGGATGCCGATGAACCTCTTCATTTCTCTGTAATACTTAGCCCGGATTTCTTCAAAAGGAGGCCTGAACTGTAATCGTCCCTGTCTAAACACAAGTAAGTAACTTTACAAGAGGAAGTGTCAGAAACAGAGACTGAGGATGGCACGGGCCTCCGGCTCCCACCTGTAGGTCAGGTCCACGCTGATCTCCGGCAGGTTCTCGTTGAGGGCCTCCAGGCCCATCTGGTACTGGTGCTCCAGAGCTTTGTACAGCTGGTGGTTCCAGTGCTGCCTCCATGCTCGCATGTCGCTCGCCTGGAAGCCCTGTCACGGGGGTCACAGCCTTTACTTAAAAACCATGTAGCACAATGCCATTTCCATTTAGAGCTTTTACATCACATAAACTAAAATTATAAGCCAAAAAAAAAAACCAAGAAACACCTCATTTTCCACATCTTGTAGTGCAGCAGTTTGTAGAGTCAAACATGAACGTCTCCAATCTCATCAATAACACACAAAAAGATCAGCAAAACTTAAAACATCAAACTAATGTCAAATGGATTTTACATGTGGACTTTATTTTATGATGCTAAAAAAAAAAAAAACGGTAATGGAATCTGGTTTATTTTATGAACTTCTTGGTTCTCTTTCTAAACTTCCCATCAAGCACAGCTCTTCTCTTCCCTTTCCACTCCCTAAATACTCCATTGCACATTTTTAAGAAAGTGATAAACTTAAAACATGCGGATGCTCAGGACGGTTTACACACTCTTTTGCTTCCATGGAACCATACGTACATTGATGCTAATACTTTAATTTTTGTTTTTCTTCAAGATCTCAGAACTGAGAAATGCATGTACTTATGTGGGACACCGAACTCCTCCTCGGCTAAGATCCCACTACCACCCCGCGGGGCGCTCTGTGCCAACTGCTCTCATATACACCATCTCATACCAAAATAGGAATAGAACTGAAATTTTACCCAAAAAAAGGGGGAAACATACTGAAAGAGCTATTTCATTATTAGGCTTCTGCCTAAACTTAGCTTTGTGTTCTACGGATGTCACGATCACCTAGAAGAAAACTAAGGAATGGTAAAATTTAAGCACCAAGTCAGAGAAACTACAAAGTCTGAACTGAGAAATGTGGCATTTCATAAGACAAATGGAAACTCCTTTCCTATTTTTGAATGTAAAAGCATTGCCAATTTGTGGTCTTTGTCGTGATTCGGTATAATTCTGAATTTATTAGGAATTCATTAAAGATCTTTCACCAGTTCAGGTTCACGTTCTGAAAAGCTGGTACTCCCATGTGTAGACACCAGCAAAGCGTGCTTCACCTGGGCCTCCACACTCGCCAAGCCAGTTCTCAACTCCTGCAGCCCGTCTTTCCAGCGCTGCTGCTGCCGAAGCAGATCGACGTTCATGAGCACGACCACCTGTCAAAGATCAAAGCACAGCAGTCTCAGAGTACGCCTGGGAAACAGGACGTTTCAGCGGAAACCCGGACAGACACCACCGTAACCCAGTGATCAAATGAACTCCACCTTTGAGACGACACATGAATACCTGACGCCCTGACACAGACGTGTGATTTCTGTCAGAACCGCATCACCCCAATCTGATAATGAGAAAACATCACACAAACCCCCAGCGAGAGGCATTCTACGCACAACTGCCAATATCGAGGTCATGAAACACAGAGCAACCTGAGGAGGCGGGGCTGGCAGAGCCTCCAGGACTCAATGCAAGCGGGATCCTGGAGAAGGACATCAGCGGAAAGGCTGGAAAATTCACAGCCGTGTATTTCCGAGTTTTGATACACGTACTGCGGTTATACAAGTTGCTAACAGAGGAAGTTGAAGGTAAATGTGAACTCCAAACTACTTCTGCAACTTTCAGTCTGTTAGGTAATTAGACTTCCAAATAGAAAGTACTTAAGATTATATCCCTATTACCTTTTAAAATAATACTAGTCATAGCCCATCCAACTTTATAAATAAAACATACCTTCTCACAAAACGTCGTGTGCCATTTTCTCAGTTTTCTATTTTCAGTGGCGAGTCGCTGAGCAGCATTCTGGAGTTTTTGGATGTAGCCTTCTAATTCTTTAGGGTTATCCCAAGTAATCGGTGACTTTCCCCCACTTCCTGCTTTTGAATTCTAAGGTACAACAAAAGTCATTTAGCATGTACATGCATTTCTCTTTTCCTAAAGACTCCACAGACATCTTCAGTCCAGTTATCCCTAACACTGATCTGCAATAAAAAAGCATACAGTAATTTTTCTGTTTTATAAATGGTAAAGCAGCCTAGCCAAATTGAATAGCTCCATCCCTTCCTTCCAAGTTCTCCTCTCAGAGAAGAACAACCCTACATGACACAACACACACACACACACACACACACACATATACAGAAGGAACAGAAGTAAGAAGGCAGACAACCTACAGGCCTGGGGAACTGAGCAAACACACGCACTCTCCCTTCCTGTCTCCCAAACACGCAGGATGGGCCAGCGGACAAGCCTCCACCCTGAAGCCACCTCCAGGGACACACACAGCTCAAGAAGCCTGTTCCCTCTAACCCACAGACTAGGAAAACAGTGGCCTAACAAAAGAAAACCTTTTTAGCAAACCCACCCTACTCTGGCCAAACACCAATAGAAAACCACCGCTCTCTGCAGAGAGCCGACCTTCCACCCATCGCTCATTCAAAGCTGGCAGTGCTCCCTGATGGTAACCCCCACCAAGGGAACACCGGTGGGGCTGAAGAGCCAGCCAAGCCCCACCACCACTCTGCTGCGAGAGCGCCAAGAGTCTGCCTGGGCTTCCCTGCAGCCATGCTAACAGGGCTCAGGAAGGAGCTAAGGGGCGACAGGACACTGCAAGCTGCCGCCCTTTCACAGGAAGGTGTCCGCAAGGCAGGAGGGGACACTGAGCTCCTGCTCCCCTCGTCAGAAGCGGCGCAAGGCCATGCTTCACTTCCGTCAGCACAGTCTCTGCAGGGCCCAGCAGAGCACTGAGCACACACACCCAGTCCTCACACTACAGTTCATTTTTTCAGAGAAACAACGCACTACACAGAAAGGACCACCAACTCAACCCACGGTGAGGTTCTCAGCTGAGACCACGACACGCAGGAGCAGGTGGAACCACATTCTCAAGGAGCCGAAGGCCCTGCCAACCATGAATTTTGTACCTGCTGAAAATATCCCTCAGGAAAGAGGGGAAATAAAAACATTCTCAGACAAAGGAAAACCAAGAGAATTTGTCTTTAAGAGCAGGTTTGTTCTTAAAGCCTGGCTACAGGCAGTCCTCTCATTAAGAATTTCGAAAAGCAAAGGAAAACACGGGGATAAGGAAAATAAACTAGCCTTCTTGTGAATTTCTTAAATCCTATTTGATGACTGAATCAAAAATTACAACCCCATGTGAGTGTAGAGGACACTACACACTTAGGACAAATACACAAAAACAGAGAGGAGAGAGCTCCGCAGCAGTCAGGTTTCTATATGTACTTGACTCGGGAAACCGTAAGGCAGAGCAACTAGGCCTGGATGCAGGAGATCCTCAATCAGTAGCTGAAAAGTGAATGAAACTAACAAGGATAATAAATCCAACAGAATCCTCTGTGGAACAGGTGAAAAAGCATCTACCTAGAAATGACCACACACGACTTACTGTTGTATTACTAGAGATAATGAAATTAGTAAAACTCGAGGCCCTGCTCTCCAATCCAATGACTGGCCAAGGGATTAGAACCAACCTCTGTGTTCTTTGTCCTGCTATCTCCATATCTATCTACTCTTCAGTCTCATTTAACAGATGCTAAATGCAATTATTTACTTCTCACAACCCAATTTCTCATAGAAATATCAATAGATGCTACTTTGAATACATTTACTAAAGAAGAAAAAGTGCTAAAGGTATATACAATTAAACATTATCTATTAGGTGAAAAATAATAAAATCTTATCTCATTTCCAAAAGTACACTTGTAAATAGGCCCCCCAAAAAAGTCTAAAAGATATATACCAGACTATTAACAATGGCCATCCCTTGATGGTACAATTTTAAAACATTTTTTTTTTCTTTTTGTTTGCCAGTTTTTTTTTTTTAACTTTCCATTTAAACTCACATTGAGCTTTGGTAATAAAAACATGTTTCTAATAAAATTTATATTATGAATTATCTGACTTATAGTAAATGTTAAGCCTGAGATCTGGTGTGCAGAACAGAGTTAGTGGCACAGGTCCGCACGCTATCCCTCCAAAGGCCTGCTTCTAAGACAGACCCTTGGCTGGCACCTGACCCCTGCACCTGGGAGGCCTCCCACCACCCTCACGTTTCTGACCAGCTCACTGGACTGAAACATCATAGTTTACGCTCAACACTCGATCCCCTTCTGGGAACCTGGAATTTACATGTTAGGCAGAAGATACCTCCATGACTAGCCCCCAGTAAACGCCTGAGCACCGGGTCACTAATGGTCTTCCCAGTAAGACACCATCTCTCACATTGGGGTTGCTGGGGTTGGGGGGGGGGGGCGGTGAAGAATGCCGTGTGTGCCTCCACTGAGAGGGACTCTTGAGAGCTTGCGCCTGGTTTCCCCAGGATCTCACCCTCATGTACCCTTCCCTATGCTGACTCTGCTCGGCATTCTCTAGCTGAAATAAATCATAATCAGCTGTGGGGACAACTATACCTTGAGTCCCATCAGTCCTCCTAGAAAATCACAGAACCTGGGGGTAGTCTTGAGGAATATCACAACTAGCAATCCACATTCAAATAAAACAAGAAGAAAATACTCCTCTTCTACTTACTTTTAAAATATTTTATGTCTATTAAGACTAAAAATGTAGATTTCAAAAAGCCACCAGTCACATAGTAACAGTTTAAAAACTACTGTAGGTTTTTCTAATGCCATATGTGCGCATATTTAAACAAGCACAGATAAAAATAAATATATACCAAATTATAAAATCAGGAGATTTTTTTTATGGTATATAAGGACCTCAAACTTCAGTGAATAAGTAAATATAATAGCCACCAATTGTATACTATACATATGAAATCAATTGATCAAACTCAACACCTTAAAATGTGAAACACTGTAACCGTTTAAATCTACAGTTGGAAAAATGTTACTTGGTACTTGTTAAGAGAGAAGGAAGTCATTGGGGAACAAAACAAAACCTTAGATCAATGTTAAGTGGAAGGGTATACTGAAAAACTAAAAAAAAAAAAGGAACACCTCACACATAAATTCTAACAACATAAAAAGTCCATTTACCTTAATTATCTGTTCAAATGCTAATGCAGACTGTAGCATCATTGGTCTCTGACTTTGAATCATTTGCTGATCAATAGAGTTGTAAAAATGTGCCACCTACAAAGTAAAAGTCCAATTAGCAATAATCAATAATAAATAAGTTTTTCATTTGTTTTCATTTTTAATTGACTGGAAATATTAACTCTTCTCATGCTAAGATTTAACAAAAAATATTTTTCATCTCTAACGCAGCATTTATGCATGTATTAATATACGCAGTCAACAATTATGTGTTGAGTTCCTATAATTTGCCAAATCATGTCCTGGGGCCTCATTAAACAAAGATCATAAAACTCAGTCCCTGCAATCAAGACGTTCACAACCTCTCCAAACCTGCTCCTTCCTTTCTTAGTACGTAACACGTGATCAATCCATTTCTCAGACCAAAAAAAATCTTTAAGTTGTCCTTAACTTTCCTTTCACATCCCACATCAGTGATGTCTACTGACTATACTCTCAAACATGTATTAAATCCAGCCATCTCGCCTGCCTCCATCAGGCCCACACCAGTCCAAGCACCCTCGTCTCTTGACAAGACCAGTCCTGACTCCAGTCAAGGCTTCCTACCGTCTTTTCAAAGCATTCAAAGAAGTCAGAGTGGTCCTTCCTTAAACATGAATCACACCATAGCTTTGTCCACTCAAAAACTTCCAATGACTCCCCAGTGCATTTGAGAATAAAATCCAAAATCCCAAAACTCTTACCTAAAATCTTCCAATGGCTTCCCAGTACTCTCAGGAATAAAATCCAAATTCAAGACCCATGGCCCTACCCCAGCACAAACATCCTACATAAACTGGCTGTTAGCCCCAGCACGAACCCTCACTGCACAGTAGCCACGCTGGTCTCCTTGCTGCATCTCTAATCCACCAAGTGAGTCTTCCCTCAGGAACTCGGTATGAAATTTGTTCCCTCCACACTCTTTCTCCAGATGCCTGCATGGTTCTGTCGTCACTTTATCGTACCTCTTCTCACATATTACCCTTCACCAAGGCCTACCCTGACCACTCTGTATCTTTCTTCTGTCTTCTTTTTCTTCAAAGTACTCATAACTACCTCAAACGGCCTACATGTGTGTTTGCTCTCTAGCTCCCAAATTAGAATGACAGCTTCAGGAACATTGTCTAGCAAGTAGAAGGCACTCAATATTACCTGAATTAATCAGTGAACCAAAAAACAGATACCTACAAGGTACAGTGATGAACAAAAGAAGACACTGTCAACTCTTTCGGTGGAAAAGGAGAAGGTCAGGGAAGCAGATCGAGTGGACGCCATGGCATGAGTCCAAGGAGTTTGAAAAGACTGTTAATCTTTGTATCCCCAGCACCTCACAAAATTCTTAGCCCAGAGTATGTGCTTGAAAAATATTTCCTTACTGGGACGCCTAGGTGTCTCAGTGGGTTTAGCATCTCACTCTTGATTTCAGCTCAAGTCACGGTCTCAGGGTTGTGAGGTCAAGCTCCGGGTCAGGCTCGTGTGCTGGGCGTGCAGCCTGCTTAAGATTCTCCCTCTCCCTCTGCCCCTCCCACCCATCCCTCTCTCTGGAAAAAAAAAAAAAAAAGATTCTAACTAATTTTACAGAGAGTCCTCTTCTTTCTACTAGTACGTATGAAAATATGGTTTACTTGGAGAATATCCACTGAACTTATTCTGTGCCACAATAGTAGTCCAAGAAAAAGCCTAATCAACAAAACTAGAAGCGAAAGAACACATACTCTTAAAGCAACCTGGCCGTGCTACTATCTAACCAACTCCTACTTCCCACTCCCTATACCAGCTACACACCTGCTCCTAAGTAAAGGTTTACATAAATCGACTTCCCCCAGGAAATACAAATACTACATGACCATTCCTTCACCATTTGAGCTCCTATTGCGTCACACTAAATACACAGGACACAAAAGTGAACAAGCCTCTCTGCTTTTGAAGATGCAATCCCTCTATGTGAAATGCTCACCCATCCTACCCCTGGGGCTCCTGAGAGAACATATGTATACTCTTCCAGACTCACACCAAACAGCATTCCTCTGTAAATATTTATCTGATACTCCTTCTACCCTCACCCAGGAAAGAACTGAAAATTCCCACCTCTATGCTTTCATAGGCCTTTCCAAAAATCTCTAATAAAATACTCATATTAAATATTTTATTAATTTTTCAAATATCTGTCATCAGTACATAAACTGTAATGGAATAAATATGGACTCTGGAGTCAGACTGGGTATCAAATCCCAGCTACATAACTTACTAGCTGTGTGGCACCAGAAAAGCTATGTTACGAATCTAATCCCCAATAAGATCAGTGAAAAATGGGGAGGGGGGGTTGAATTGAAATAACATAAATAATCTATCCTCCAGAAGTCCTGATATTTAATGAGAACTCAATGTTTAGTTTGCTCTCTCCTGCTACACCAATGGTTCTCAACCACAGTTGATTTGTACCCAAGGGAACATTTGGCAACAACTGGAGATGCTTTTGTCAGGACCAGACAGATGCTGCTAGATACCCTAAAACATACAGGACAGTCCCCACGAAAAAGAACCGGTCCAAAATGTCAACAATGCTGAGGCTGAGAACCATGTGCCAGAATATGAGAACAGTATATTCATTTTCATATCCTCACTATGCTATGCTTGGCAGTGCAGGTGCTCAAGGCATCTCTGCTGAAAGGATAAACGAGACTAAGATACACAAGATACGCCCCTGCCTCTAGGATACTATTCCTGCCCATCACGATCTATTAATCAAGTGACAGCAAAGATGAAAAAAACCCAATACTCCATAAAAGGGTTCAAGAGTGATTCGCACACTGCATACAGAATAGGGAACAGTCAACTAAAGAAAGACACAACAAAGAAGTGACTTATGAGTGGGGAATTAAAGGATGACTGAGTTTTCTAATAAGATGAACTAGGTATCAGCGCATGGAGACACACTCAGAGTGTAGGGAGTGGGAGCCACAGCCAATTAGGCTAGTGAGAGCGCGAGTAAGAAGGGCCTTGTGTTCTATGCTAAGGAGACAGACAATGTGGCCATAATAGTTGGTTCTAAACAGGAAAATGATATGATGGCAAAGCACTGAACACGCAGACCTAGGAAATGACCAAAAATAGCGACCAGTCCATCACCCTGGTAATTCTCTAAGAATCTGCCCCTCGAAGGCAAGCAAAAGGACAAATGGCCCTTTGATTCGAAGGTCATTTAGGATCCATGCATGCAACATGAAAGAAAAAGGAAAAAAAGAGAAATAACAGTCTATTTTTCCAAATGCTTTTAGAAAGACTAACGATAACAATACCACAAATTAATGAATTCCTATATAGGTTTGCAAAGCAAATTTTGTAATATAGTCATTTAGCAAACCATAATCTCCAAAGACTTACTTGTGCTATTCTACTAGCCCAAAAAAATCGAAATAAGAAAATGAACCGCTTAAAATATTGTAATGTAATGAACTCAGAACAGTCATATATTCAAAAATATAATGTCATACTTGTTTAAGAATAATCGCTTGCTTGCAGAATTTCTGTGCAATGTTTGCAACTTGCTGTATTTTGGCAGGAATAACAAAGCCAAGTGCAGAGAGCTGACGAACTTCTCTCAGAAGAATCACCAACCGATCAGAATAATGAACTTTTAATGATCCATCGTTAGGATCCAATTCCATAATTCGACTATTAGCCTCGATACTACAAGATAAAAAATAACTTTTTAAGATTCATGTTCTCTTTTGACACATGAAAAATGCAACAGTTTTTACAACTTTTCTGTAATAAAATTAACTCGAAGTTAAAAAAATTTAATTATAGTTTTCAAGCAATCTTTTTTTTCACATAGCATCTCACAATTCAGATCTTAGTAATAAACTGCAATATCCAAAATATATCATCATATTAATATTTCAACCAGTTTTTGAAATCAGTAAAATCAATCTCTTAGCCTTCAGCTCAGACTCAAAACTGGCATCATATTCACCATAAAGAGAAAAGGTTTTGATTCATTTTCCCAAGGATACCTTAGGTTTTTTGAGTCAGCCTACTTATTTAATATTTTTATTAAAGGATCAATGATAAGGAACATCAAAATAGAAGGAGTAGAGATATTCAAATGTTTCATTCCTCTACCTTTTTCTCTAAGGACTGTCCTTTGTTTTTCTTATAAATGCTATAATAGCAATTTTTAAATCAGGGCACTCAAGTCAGCATGATTGCGAAAATCCTGAGCTAAATTAATCAAGAAGTATTATAGTTTCATGACTTCCCTTTCAGGATCAGGTTTACATAATGCTTACTCCTTCAAATCACTTTCACAATTAAGAAAACTTGTAGGTCTTAGAAAGTAAGATACTGAAAAGCAAAGAACAAATCTATTCTACCCATCGACCAACACATATAATAAAGCAGAATAAAAAGTACATACTTTAAAGTGGCTTAGAATAACAAAGTAGCCTCAACTTTCCTATAACACAACATAAAGCCTATCAGGAAATTTTAATGGTGATTTCGTTTTTATTTGAAATTAATCTTCAAAATTACTTTCTACATATCAGCATATCCTGAAATATATTCTAAAACACGCTGATTCTATGGATTTCTAAAAATACAGTACTAAGGAAAGTTTACGTGAACAAAGAAGCAATGGTTCTTCCAGATCACCCATTTTATTTTTTTTTTTTTAAAGATTTTTATTTATTTTATTTGACAGAGATAGAGACAGCCAGCGAGAGAGGGAACACAAGTAGGGGGAGTGGGAGAGGAAGAAGCAGGCTCATAGAGGAGGAGCCTGACGTGGGGCTCGATCCCGGAACGCCGGGATCACGCCCTGAGCCGAAGGCAGACGCTTTAACCGCTGTGCCACCCAGGCGCCCCGAGATCACCCATTTTAAATACACATTAGAATAATGAGGTTAACCAGTTAGGTTCAATATCGCTCAGTAAGTGTTTAGCAAACCCTGACCCTATGGTGGGCACCACACAAGTATCTCAGGAAGAGATTACTTCCTGCCTCAAGGAGCTTCAAATAATGAAAGTTTATAGTTTACAATGCGTGTGTATCCATGTAAATTATCTTAACGGAAAAGGTAGAACAACGTGTATGAATACCAGTAGGCACACAACGTGGGAGAGGAAGGCCTACTTCTACAAGGAGACTCTGCAGACCTGAGAAGCAAGGGGGGGTGGACAACCAGCTCTACCTTCCAAGTTCCCAACATTAATGATGTAAAAGTTGATCATCAAAAATAAACCAAAATTTTTAAGGAGCAGCAGCAAGTTTGGACAAAGGAGAGAACAGAGGAAATTCCATCTTGCCACTTAGCTTAACACCATAAGAAACAAGATTTTTGCCCAGACTTTACTGTTCCATGTAGTTACACTTACCACAAACCAGATCTGGAATCAGACAAACCAGACTGAATATCCCTGGACCAATCATCAAACTGTTCTTGTTCATACAGCTTAAACTGCTCTAACAGATCTGCAGCACTTCGATGGAAAGACCGAAATCCTGACAAGTCAGACAGAAGAGCCTCTGCAATCTTAATAGTATCTTCCACCTTAAAAAAGCCACAAGAATATTACAAGAATATACTAATACTTAAAAGAATAAGCATAAAATGAACCACTTTCTCTGTGATTCAGAAATTACTTTCCCATTCACCTATAAATGGTAGAATGCAAGATTTGCCAGCAAACATGAGAAGATCAACCCCTACTTTGCTTCTGACTTGTACAACTCAGAGTAGCAAAACACAGATGTAATGCATATGAGGCATAATCAGAAGAGTAAGATGAGGGAAATTCAGGGGAGAGCCCACAAATTCAGCAATGCTCCTGTACGTGTGCAGCAATAATGTGGTCCTTTGCTTAGTGTCGGTGAAGAGCTCACACAGTATCTGCCAATCCGAATGGCAATCAGAGGAAAGAAATGTCTTTCCTTCACATCTGTACAAAGAATGTGATAGCACTTTGGAAAGCTGACAAAACTGGGTGGAATACTCCAGAAAATAGAACATCAAAAATACAACCTTGAATAAGTAGAACCCTCAAACATGCTAGCCTTTATAATACTCTATGTCTGCTTGCTCTTAATCACAGACCATAACCAATTAATATCCATTCTGTGACTCAGATGGAAGACATGGTACCACATACATTAAATAGTACGTAAGAATCTTAGATCAATTTTCATAATACCAAAATATTAAAATAATAGCTTTTAAATCCATAGCCTGCTGACCCTAACATTAGGTGATGTCATAATTACATTTCACCTTCCCTTTAATCTCCTTTTAACTTAGAATGATTTACCTACATAAACGTACTTGCCGACAGACTTTGCAACTAGCAAGACTTTGCAATGATAATCTCAAAGGATTAAAAAAATCCTTTGAAAATATATAAAGGATGATTTCCTCTTTAATATCTTCTTAAGAAAACACTTTACCTGGAACAACTGCATCTGAATGATAAAGGATGTACTATCTATCTCTACATAAAAAGTGAACGGACCATTCAAACCTCCTCTGTACACTTTTTCGGAATTCTACACTTCACATGAAAATTAGATGGATATGCCAAAAAAAAGAATTTTCTTTCATTTTTCACTAGGGTTCTAGAGTGCCTTCCATATTAATTTAGCACATTTTACAATTAGTGTTCTTCATCATCAATTAAAACTAATACCTTCAGTTCCAACTGGCGAACCCAAACGATATTATTAACAACTTCCGAAAGGTTTTTGCCAGAAAGTGGTCCAGATGCTTCACCAGGAACTCCTCGGCATCGATTCTCAAAGTCTAACCGAAAATCTATAAAATTTAAGTCAAATAAATGATTATACACATTCAGCCAAGATTTCCTAAGTGCCTTCCATACACCAAGTACTAAGTGAAAGGTGTGGATAGAAAAATCCTAAGACCGATCCTATACCCTCAGGGACCTTACCATGCCTCAAATGAGACAAAGAAAGAAAATAACTAGTTAATTTTTAAAATCTATAATTTGTAACAAAAATAGTAAATTAATCTTCAGCATAAGATATAGTCTTAATCCTAAATGGTATTCAAGAAAAAGTAACCTACAAAAATATTTTCTCAAGCAAACACTATGATCTCTGATAAACTTTTACCTTTAACTGAGTCCACAAGTCTTGCCAGTAAAGTTTCTCTTTCTAACATCAGTTCTTTACTTATAGTTGGACGCTTCACCAACTCTTTATATTTCAGAAATGCTTGAAGAAGCTAACATAAAATAAAAGAATACATGTTCATCCTAAGTCGATCGACTTGGTAAATACATAAATATCTCCCAAAATACCTTAAGGGAAATATTAAAAGTAAAATATTTCAATATTTTACCTGCTGTGGACTATCCTGAATTTCTGAAATATAATTTTTCAGTTTTCCTGCTATTTTTTGTTCCGCAGGTGCAATAATTTTTTCATATTGAGACACTGCAGCTTTCCATAAAGGCTAAACAAATTAACATTAACATTAGACTTTTAATATTTTCAATATCTGCCTTTGAGAAGAACTATACAAACAAGAAGTTCTACAGACAAAAACATATATATTCAACCTCGGTATATGGATTATACTGCACAGGATTCAGGCCACTAAAAGGCTCAAATACTCGAGTCAAGCATATGGTCTTCTCTTCACTGGCAGGTAAAAAATAAAGAAGCTTCTCATGAATTGTTCTAACAGCCAAAACCTAAAACATAAAATATTAAAACAATTTATTTAGATATATCTGCACAAATAGTTGTAGACTTTACATATATTTGGCAAGAGTTTCTTTAAACTAGATTCACCGAAATGCATACAACGAACTTTAATCTTGACAATTACTACTCATCAGTAGTCAAAGTGGTACTCAAAGACATCATCACATCACACTACCATCAGTTCATGCGCTCAAACCTCGTGAAAACACACAAAATCTAAATATGGTTAAGCTATGTTTAAGTTCGTTTAAGAAGTGTTTCAGAGTCCTCTATATTTTACCATATTGTAAAAACTTCTGATTTTCATTATTCTGCATTAAATTGCACTTTTAACAAGGATATCATATGTTAACAACCCTATTATGTATAGCTTACAAATAGCTGGGAAACAAATTGTTGTATTTTGTATTTAAAACTTCCACCAACAATGGCAACTGCGTGGCTCAGTTGGTAGAGCATGTGACCCTTAATATCAGGTTCGTGAGTTCAAGCCCCATGTTGGGTGTACAGCCTACTTAAAAAAAAAAAAAAACCAAAAAACTGTATAGTTTAAATGAATAAAAGGTGTGGTAGTTCAATTCAAAAATAAATAAAATTTCCAACAAATAAAAAGTAATCAAAAAGGTTAAGTAAAACCACTATAACCTTTCATTTGAGTTGGAAAGATGAGCATAAACTACTGATTTTTTTCTTGCTAAAAGCAAAAATACCAATTTAACAACCCTGTTTACTGAGAAGGCCTAAAACCATTGATAACTAAGTAACATTCAGCACTTTCCCAACCAGAGTACTGTTGCTAAATATTATTTTCCACTAAAAGAACCAGGCTCTTGAAAGAAATGACTGATTCCAGGAATGAGGCAGAAAATATCCAAGATGGGCTGGTACATTTTGAGGCAGCCCAAAAGTAAGGAAGTTATCAAAGAAATACTGGATTCATGTCAGAATAACAAAAGAGCCAACTTAAATGGGCATTCACTGCCCAAAGATGGGACAATTTGAGGATAATAACAATAACTCTAATAGACTGAAACTCATAAAATATAAAAGCTCATGGCTTCATAATGATACTAACAAAAAAACATTCCATTAACTGCCTATGGAACTTTCTATGACATTAACTTATCGTTCACTGTTCTAAAAAGTGATAAATCAAAGGAAAAAGGTAATTGTGTATACTGCCATTCCTGTACAAACTATTTCAGAATAACTAAAAAACTGATGACAGAAAGTTATTCCGTCGTCACCAAGAAATGAAGAACAACAGAACTGGAGAATCGCTGTCACGACTGTTCACGATCCTCAGTGGCTGGTAAATCACTAGAGTTGAAGGAAGAGCATCATAAGGAGAGTGAAGAGCAAACTGAACTCCCTGCCAGTGGGGACACTGCGCTGTGTGCCTCCTGACGTATCGGACAGGAATGACAGAGCAGCACCCGTGAAGCAGCCTGATTCAAGTAAACTAACGAGAAACATTTTCTGAAACCATCAGGACAACTGAACACTGGTTAAATACAAAATGAAATTAGGAAAGTACTGTCGTTTTGTTGAGTGTGGTGGTGGTATCGTGTTTGTTTTAAGGGTGTAAGTATATGATTTCTTGGCGTAGCCTTAAAAATACTCCAAAAAAAGGAAGGCAGGGGAGACAAAGATGGAACAGGAACTGAGTAATGCCAATGGCTGTTGAAATCAAGTAACAGATACAGGGCATTCATTATACTATTTCACTCTTGTTCATGTTTGAAATTTTTCATAACGAAAAAGGTTTTAAAATCTCCAAAGAACTATAAGCACAAAGGGGAAAAGTCAGCTTGCCTATCCCCTCAAGCTAAATACTTAAGTTCTACAGTGAAACTTGTAACCTATATAAATAGCTCTTCCAAATATTTCCACCGAGTACTCCCTGAAAAGCTGCCCTCCTTCATAACAATTTCGATAGCCAAGACAATGTCTAAGAGCTTCTATACCTGGAGAGGGGGGCTGATTATCCTTTTCACCACAGAGAAGTACAAAATAGAAGGTCACAACTTACCAGGTGAACAGTCACACACGAAAGAAAAAGCAAGCAGGTGGAAACCAGTACTTAGCTGGGCACCAGTCACACGACTGCCAAAAATTATCTCACATGAACTTTAATTCTTATTCTTTCCCCAAAATGTAAATAACTCCTACCGGATGTGTAATGCATACTAATTATAAAATACATTCACAAATGAGGACCTACTTCACACTTATGTCAAAGACCCAAGTAATCAAATGATACCTCTTCAAGGCGTTTGCCAAATTTGTCAAGTGTTTCAGGGAAGTATGTCTCATTTTTCCATGGATGAGGAACATAGCGCTGCCACACCTGACCTGTTAAATGATTACAGGCGATCACCCACTGTTCACAAATTGAAATACCAGCTTTCAGATGGTCTTTCACGAGATAATAAGGATCTTCCCATAGATTCAAAGTTCCCAACTTTTTCTGAACAAATCTTCCAAATGAACCACCTAATGAAACAGAAAGCAGATTTTTTAATGGAAATTTTTAAATGATTGCAGAATACATGCTTATGACAAAAATATACAAATTAGCAAACTAAGGATCTATGAAATACTATATGCACTTCCTTAGACTCAAAACAAGCATTTTTCAAAAACATGCACACACATTTCTTTGAATTTTTGCATCTTTCAAGGTATCATGAGCATCTCTCAAGTGCAAAAATACATATGATTTTTTCAAAATGCTACACTACTGTATGGATGAAGCATTATATAACCAATTCTCAATTATTGTTTCTACTCCTACATTACCAACGATGCTGCAATAAATATCTTTATGTACCTTTATGTACTTGTCTAATATTTCCCGAGAATAAAGAGAATTGTATTTTCTAGGTCAAAAAGTATACACACTTTAAATACTATCAAGTAAACAATACATATTAAAGACTTTTGAGACCATTACAAAATAAACTTTAAATTAATACATGTATAGGAACTAAAAACCTATGTAAATTTACTTCATTAATGGTCAAAGAATTTGACACGTGATTTAAATTAACCAAATATATACAAATTTCTATTTAAACAATCCTATCTGATTTGCTCTAAGTGTTACTCTAAGCAACAATTATTACATTAAGGAGTATTTTCAGCAAGGGCTTGGAGGAAAAACTAGAAAAACAAAGACAGGTTTCCAAAGTTTCCAGAGTTTCCTTCTTTAACAGTACCTATGATATCTAAGAGATGTAACATTCGTGACTCAGGATAGTGGTCATGCTCTGTTTGTCTCCACACATCATCTACAACATCCCGAGTGGTCTCCACCAAGTCAACCACTTCCAATAAGGACAGACCGTCCAAGTTATAAAATTCCTAAAACCAAAAGGTATTCATTATTAAACATAAGGATAACTGTACTTTTGTCAATATAGTCAACTTGTTCCCAGACTTTTCAATTGCTACAATTCTAACACCTGCCATATCATTTCCTCCTCCTTTTTCTACCGGACCATGTGTTACTTCTTTATGCAAACACCCTACAAGTTCCTTTGCAAACATAAATTTCAGGAATGCCAGAAGAAAAAATAAGAATTGCAAAGTTCATTCATTTATGTTTGCCCTTGACCTTATTTTCTCGAAGTTTGGATTCACTTCTTGCAGCTCCTGAAAGGAGGCGGTCCTAACACCATACAGACATTCCCCACTGAAGGTCCCACATGTCGTCACTCAGGGACTGCGCTGCATGTTATTGGTAATGCAATCACGGCTCAAGGTTTGTGATTTTACATTCCAGCATTATGATAAAAAAAAAGTTTACAACCATTTCAAACACTTCATTAAAATGATATATTGAAATAATATTTGGAACAAATAAAAAATTACTATTTATTTATTTTGAAAAGAATAGGCTTTTTTGTAACCATAAAGTGGTCACTTATTTAACCCCTAGGAATATTTCAAAGAATAATCTATCAAGTATAAAACTAAGACTTCATATTTTGGATTACTTCAAAATGCTAATTTGAATAAGCTGAACATTCCTTCAAAAGAACATATTACCTCCATGTAGATAAACTTGTTAGTACATTAAACTTTTGCTTTTCCCTATGTACCTACAGAAAAGCAATTATGTTTTTAAGAAAAATATTTACTAGAGATTAGAATCTAGCTTTCTTAAAAGTGTCGGTTTTTAAGTTGTACGCGTATTAAAGGCACACTTCAAAGAAACCCTATGTATAAGGATATATTTTGTTAACAATCATCAAGTAATAATGTCAAAACAAAGGTAAATCTAGTGAAAACCGCATCCTACAGTACTTTTATCAAAAGTCTGATATAAAACTATATAGGAATCACATACTCTTGCAATTGTTTCAAATAATTCTTTAAAATAACTGGCTCTTTCTTTACTACTCTGCTTATTTCCACGATGAGCTTGTTCTACCCAAAACTGGAACTCATCACTTGGTGTAAGAATACCTGAAAAGGTGAGAAGGAGAAAAAGAAATATCAGTTCAAAACAAAAAGCCAGAAAATTATCTGGTTCATCTGCTGATCTTGCCTATTTCCTGTGCTCTTGAAGACGTACGGAAAATCAGCCTTACAATTTCTATCGACAGAAAGTTCTTCCTTAAATCCACTAAGAACAACCAACAGTACCAAACGTATACTTCACAGGTTTGTTGCTCAGTATGCTTCCCCTATGTTTTTGTAAACTATCTGTCTCTATACTGTCAGTCTCCACCTTCTACCTGGAAGGCTGCTTCTCCAACACAAGGCTTTCCATCACCACTCATATTAGGGAATACCATCCAAATTAGAAATGATTACAATTTAATCAACCAATGCCCACAATTTTAAAATATAAGCAAATTAAAATAATTTTACTTTTCAATTTGCTTTTATATTTCCCAATGAATTGGACAATTTCTAGTTGCTTAATCACATGCTGGAAAAGCGTACTATTCTTTCTGGGTCTATAGTATTCAAAAAACATCTGATTAACTGTTCAAGCAAAGTATAAAACTACATCCAATACTGTAAAATAACGATTAGTGTAGGTCATTCAGTTCATATTAATTGTTCATATAAGTAATATTTATAGCTATAATAAAATTATAATTAGCTTCAAATAAAATGCATTTTAAAATAAAAGTCAATTATCTTCGCAAGTAGACAATTAGGGTCAATCCCCATTATTCATGGATGTTGGATTTATGAATTCATCCATTTCCTACCATTTATTTGTAATCTAAAATCAATGCTTGCAATGCTTTCATGGTCGTTCACAGACGTGTACTGAGCAATGGAACACTGGAGTTAGCCCACACACACGGTGTCAGCTAAGGCTGAACAAAGTGGCACTGCCTTCTTGTTTCCTATCTCCTACTATAAACAAGTATCCTTTCTGTAACCTATTCAGTTGGATGTTTTCATTTTTTTGTCCTTTTAAATGGTCATTTCTCCATTTAAAATGGCTCCCAAACACAGTGCTGAAGTGGTGTCCAGTATTGCCAAAGACAAGAGCACTGTGATGTGACCTCCAGAGAAAATACTTGTGTTAGGGAAGTTTCCTTCAGGCATGAGGTACAGTGCTGCTGGCCATGAGGCCTATTGTTCATGAATCAACAATCTATATTTAAATAGTGTTAATTATAGTAAAACAGAAACACACATATTATGTTAAAAACAGAAACATACATAAAATAAGGTTACATAATAAAAATGTTATGACCAGAGGCTCACAGGAACCTAACTTTGTTTTTCCCCTAGGACCAAGAGCTCAGTATTTACTAATTCAATATTCACAGTGAGTTTACAGAACCTAACTAGGTAAATAATGAGGGGCAACTATATTTTCTATGTCCACGAATTCCACATTGTTAAAGATTACATCCTCCTCTTCTCAAAATCCATATAAATCTATTCATTTAAAAAAAGCTAAGGCTCAGAGAAGATCCAAAAGTGTGGAAATAAATCTGTGAAAAAGTATATTAATTTACTAATGTATTAATAAGAAAACTGTTCTGACTTTCTTTCATTAAGCTACGGTTCTATACCTCGTGTGTCATCTTCCTTAAGTTTCAATTTTGATGAGTTAGTGTCTGATCTTCGTAGAACTATACCCAACCCAGTTTCTAGTTCACTCAAAAGATTCTGAAGCTTGGGATCAAAGTTTCTGCTCCATTCCTGATCCTAAAAAACAGACAAGAGCAAACATTGATCAAAAGTTTTCTGATCAAACTGGCTTCCTTAAAATACTGTTGAGAGAAATAAGTCCAGATACACCTGTTTCACTCAAAGTCTGCCACTGCCCTCCGTCTCATAAGGGAGGAGAAAAAGGCCTTTCAACAGTTAATACTTCATATAATCATGTACTATATAGCAACATAAGAGCTGACGTGGATTGCATTTATATCTTCTGTTTCTCTATTTGTCAACAATGCTGACTTTAAATTTTTTATAATTTTTGTAACATTTAAAAACCTAAAATCCTAATGATATTAACAGCAAATAAAATATTTATCTTTGTTTATAAAGACACTTATACGAATACATAGCTTAAAAAAAAAAAAAATGACCATACAGCTCCTTTAATTTCCTTACCTTTAACAACATTGGTGCAAATACTTGCCGTACTGCTTGGTAAAGAGAATTTATAGGTGATTCTAACATAGATGAAACAAGAATGTTATTATGTAGATTCTGATCAGTAATTACTTCAGGTCGCAGCTTGAAAAACACCAGCACTTTATCTTTTGTGTCAGCAAAATCAATCTGAGTGATAAACAAATGATTTTTTCATGTTACTTTCATGAAAGTACTTGAAAGAAATGTTTCCCTAAAACTATTCTATTACTGTACTTTTTATCCCTTGGAAAAAAGTTACTTTAAAATAATTACAGTATATTACAAACACTCTATCTCTGCTCCTTAAGAGTATCTGGGTTTTAAAATGTATCCTGGGGGCGCCTGAGTGGCTCAGTCATTAAGCGCCTGCCTTTGGCTCAGGGCATGATCCCAGGGTCCTGGGATGGAGAACCTCATCCGGCTCCCTGCTCCGCTGGGAGCCTGCTTCTTCCTCTCCCACTCCCCTGCTTGTGTTCCCTCTCTCGCTGGCTGTCTCTCTGTCAAATAAATAAATAAAATCTTTACAAAAAAAAAAATGTATCCCCACTTATATGTGATTGTATCCTAAAGCTACAGTGACAAGTGGTTTATAAACAGAAAGCACTATATAAATATTGTGGACATATACTGCTAACTACTCCATTCCAACCAGATTCATTAATACTACAGATTAAAGTTGTGTGCCCCAGGTACACTGATTAGTAGTATATGTCTACACTCTATTCCAAAAAGTCTAAACCAAGGATGTCAATTACCCTCTTACCTGAAATTAGCATTTTAAAAGGTGCTTTTTAAGTCATATTTAAACTCAAAGCTACCAAAACAGACTTAAGTTGTCTATCTCCTAGATTTACCTTTACCTGAATCAAAAATTTTTCCTTAAAGTATTTGAGCATCAAACTTCTTCATTTAAGTTGTATAACTAGAAAGTTGGAAATGGATGAGCTAATTTGGAATTCACTAAAGCAACCATGTTTAAAATAGGTCAGTTCACAGTAATTAGTTCATTAGCTGGAAAGTGTATTACCCAAAAGTTTTGTGTTATATATACATTTTCACAGTTGCTCTCATTTCTTTTACCAGAAAGAGAAGTATATGTATTGAAAAGCTTTCAAACAATTTCACTGCTGTGCATGGTAACATCTTACATATGAGATTTCCTGCTACTTTTCTTTTACCCTAACCATCATATTTTTTAGGCACAAGGAGGGAAATGGCACTTACTCGGTATTGCTGCATTTCTCAAACTCCCAGTTGCACACATTAAAATTCTATTGCTAGTATGATTTTATTCCAATTACAAGCAAGAACAATAAGCTACAAATACGTAGTTTTGAAAAATTCACTCTTTAGTCCTTACATAGTACATACCCCGTACTCTCTTTCTCCCACCTATCTGAAGAAAGAATATTCAGAAAATATACATTTTATCATCAAACTTTGAAAACACTAACCACAGTCAGTGGCCAAGGCTCCCTGGCCATCAGTCAGGATGATGAGTTTTGTCCTAGGCAAAGTCAGAGCTAAAACAAAGGATCAGTTGGCTACAGCTGTTCCTTATTCCCAAGAAGAGGAAAACAGAACCAGCACTCCTAGCTGCCTCGCCTGCCAGTTTCCCTATCAGTGCCAACTACGATCTTCTCTTAACTGACAAAATTTTGATAGCTATTAATTCAAAGTACAAAGATTTTCTTTTTCAAGGTTGCAAAATAACTCTATCAGCTACTGGGATCCATCAGATACCAGCCTACCACAACCTGCTGCCTGTTTCTGGACAGCCCACAAGCTAAAATAGGTTTTTTAAAACAATGAAGAGGGCCACCTGGCTGGCTCAGTCCAGAGAGCTTGCTATTCTTGATCTGGGGGGTGTGGGTTTGAGCCCCACATTGGGTGTAGAGATTACTTAAAAATAAAATCTTTAAAAAAAAAAATAACATTTCATTACAAAAATTTTATGAAATTCAATTATCAGTGTCCATAAATTTTATTAGAACACAGTCATATACATGTAAACATTATCTAGGACCGCTTCCATTCTACAACAGCAGAGCTGAAGCTTCAACAGAGACCTGACCCCCTGCAAAGCCTAAAATATTTATTATCTGGCCTATCACAGAAAAAGTTTGCCAACCTCTTTCCTAAAGCATCTGTCTCGGTTAAGATTACCAATAGACTTTCAACCTAAAGGTGTCCAAGGTTCTAAATGATCAGCCCATGCTGTCATCTTCCACACTCTCCAGTCATTAAACTTCTGCAATCACTGGATTTTTTTTTTTTTTTTTTTTTGCCTGGCCCTTGTAACCTAGGTGAGACTACCTCAGGGCCTTGGTACTTACTACTCTTCCTCTAAATCTTAAGTCTGCCTACAGCTCATCATCCAAATCTCACTTCAAAGCTCACTAATCCAGACAGGTAGTCCCTCCCCCTCCATTTTAATGCAGTTCTCCACCACACCCCAATCAGTACTTCAACATTACTCTACTTTGATTTTCTTTAATTTTTATTTAAGAGAGAGAGCAAGAGAGCACAAGCAGGGGGAACACCAGAGGGAGAAACAGACTCCCAACTGCGCAGGGAGCCTGATGCAGGGCTCAGTCCCAGGACCTTGGGATCACGACCTGAGCCTAAGGCAGACACAACCGACTGAGCCATATCAATGCCCAAAATTATGCCACATTTATGTATCTGAGTGGATGTGTTTAGCCTATCTTGTGCACTCGAACGCTACTCCTTGAGGACAAATTCTGCCCTGTTTCTGGCTTCATTCCAAGCACCCTGTAAAGTGCCAGGCCCATTTTAAGTACTCAATATTTATTAAGTCATGCTGTCAGACATCTACCGTACAATGCAAGACACAAAGCATTTCAAACATAACTAAAAGTCTGTAGTGTGGTATATGACTAAATATAAAATATATTGCTGGGCTCTTGAACTACTTATTGCTTCAATTTTCAGTACCCAAGATACATTTTCAGCAATCCAAACCCTCATTCTGTTTTCCCCGGACTACAGCCTACTTAAACTTTCAGTGGCATTTACAACAGTGTACCTGATTTTGTAGTTTGTTGAGTGGTGTAGCTCACCTGAGGCCACTGGAGGGAGGCTCTGGAAGGCAGAGGCAGGGACTCCCATTCTGAATTCTACCACCAATTAGAGCAGTGGAGTAGTTACCACTTGGGATGGAAACTTTGTGCCTTAATTCCCTCTTTTGCCATAAAAATGGAAATAAAAAGACAATCCTTCTCTACAGTATTGCCTCGAATATTGAATGACCCCAAGGGCATAAAGACGCAAAGCAGTGCCTGATAGAGTGTCTTCTAAACCCATGGAGCCTAGCAGAGTGCCCAGCACACGAGTTCAAAATCAAAGTTTACTGAAAAGAACTGAATTACATTCAAGACTACAGATTCCTAGTGAGTGGGGTGAATGACTCAACCATGAAACAAAAATGCGCTCAAGGGTTGCTGTGTGCTGACTGTTGGACCTTCAGATATGGGCGAACAGGAAAGGAAGAGGTTTTAGATAGGTCTGCATTTACTGAGCCCTGCAATGCCTGAAACCAATCTTCTGCTAATCCTCAGGCTTCCTTATCTAGGCGCAGACTGGAAATGGACCGGCCTCTCCAGCAATCCTGCCAGGCAGGCAGCAGCGCCCTACCTCAGTGAGTCAATCACACACTGGCCCCCCAAAAAGAATTCAAACTTTGTATTCCACCACTTCCTAAAAGGTCTGAATTCCTAACCAATCTTGCCCTCAAGTCCATTTAAGCTCAGCGCATACCCCAAAAAAGATGAACTACAACTTGCCTCAAAGAACCTCAAGAGGGAGGAGAAAATTTTTTTTGATAAGGTAGACGTTTTCTTTTTAGTTGTAACACACGTGTAGTGTTTCAGAAGAAAGCAAAACTAGAAGAGCACAAGAGGTGCTCTGCACAGGTGTGCGGGTGCAGATTAGCACACAGGGCGGGGCTACTCCGGGGGAGGGGGGAGCTGGCGGACCAGGTACGGAGGGGACCTGGGGGGAAGGGCCTGAGGGGGAAGGGGCCGAGAGGATTTGGCCCGGGGAAGGACCCCGGAGGAGCGGAGGGCCCCGTGGGGATGGGACCCGCTGGGGAGGGGTCCCCAGGGTGGAGGCTGACCGGGGACTGAGAGGGATCCCGCTTCGGGGGGAGCCCGAGTTGGGGGGCTCCTGAGGGGGGCTGAGCAGGGCCCGCTCCGGGGGGGTTCCCAGCGGGGAGGCCGCGGGGGGGTCCCGTTCTGGGGGGAGCCCGAGTTAGGGGGTGGCTGAGCAGGGCCTGCTCCAGGGGGGGTTCCCAGCGGGGAGGCCGCGGAGGGTCCCGTTCCGGGGGGAGCCCGAGTTGGGGGGGGTCGCTGAGGGGGGCTGAGCAGGGCCCGCTCCGGGGGGGTTCCCAGCGGGGAGGCCGCGGCGGGTGGGGGAGGCGACCCGTGACCCCGGCCCGGCCTGCGGCGTCCAGGACGCGGGGACCGTACCGCGTTGGAGAAGGAGACGCCGGCGTCCGTGCGCTGCACGCGGAGCAGCATCTGGTTGCCGTCGTCCAGGAAGTTGTTGACTTCAGGGCAGCTGTACATCAGCGGCTGGTCCCAGGGCTCCGACACCAGGCCGAAGTAATTCTGGGTCGTGGTGAAGATGAAGACCTTCCGCACGTCCCCGCTCCCTCCCGCCATGGCGGCGGCCAGCACGGAGGAAGGCAGCAGTGCGCCCGCCAACACCCGAGCCCACCTCCGCCCACACGCGCGGCCCGCCTGCTGGCCCGCGCGTCTTCGCCGTTGCCAGGGCCAGTCGCTATGGCGACGGAGCCCGACGTCTGCGCGGCCGCGCGCGCCGTGGGCGTTAGCGCTCGGGCACGCGCACGCACAGCTCTCGGAGGCCGCCGACCGCGGCGAAGCTCCTGAGCTGCTCGCCGCCGCTGCGGTCTTTTCTACCGGGTTCCGGCAGGTGTGCGTCGGGTCGCAAAGCCTGCTGCTGATTCTTTCTGCGGATTTCTCGTAGCGGATTGCTGGAAGCGGTACAGGCAGTGTAACCTCAGTGAAGCCGCGTGACCCGCGTTCCGGAGGGCGCGGGGCCCTCGGGCTCCTCCTGCACCGGCAGCGGCGGCGCCGGGCTCCCCACCTGCGACCTGGGTCGGTACCGGCCGGGCTGCTGGGCCACCTTCAGGCGAGGGCTCTGTGAAAACGCTGAGAAAGAGCAGGAGTCGAGTGCTGTGATAATTCTCTTGCTCCGTCTTCCCCGCTCCTTTATGTGTTGCTTCGTTTCCCACAATCCTTTTCCCTTGTTACTCTATTACTAGTTTCAGAAAAAATGCAACCACCAGTTTTTCATCACGATCATTACCTGAACACGCGGCCACGTTTGTGAAATAACCAAAACGTACGGTGACACCTGTGAACTTGCTTTATAACACGCAAACCTAATACCAATTTCTTAAGAAATACAGGAATGGAATCGGGTTGTATCATTTTCTTCGCCGTGGCATCACTGTAAACTACTAAACTGCTGGTCGTTTACTCTGATATTCCGAATTCAGAAATCATCTTCAAAAACATTTGCTGCGTGCTGCTATGTGCCCAGGAATGGACTAGGCCCTGGAGACGTAGGCCTGCCCTGTAAGGATTTTGTCGTCTAGTCAGGCATCGTCTTGTCTCTGATTTTACCCTTCATCCTAAGGAACTCAGACAGATTTTTTTTTAATTTGCATTCAGTAATCACAACTTCCTCTAAAACTACAGTCTTTTATAACTGGAAAGAGGGTCTTTTTATCTGCTGAGCACCTTGAGTGATATTTGGGAGTGGGAACTAATGAAGACAGAACCGCTGTGAATTATAAAGAATTCAAATTCTCATGAAATAATCCACAAAGTGGGAGAAAGGAGTCCATGAGTTGAGATGCCGGCCACTGGATGGGAAAAAAATCCAAACAGGAACCCAAGATGACTGGGTAGCGAGAAAGGATTTTGAAAGCAAAGATGGCTGAATATGGATACAGAGATTTTTGCTGTGCAGTGGACATCACGACCCTTCACAAAGTCTTCAGGAAAGCCAACTATACTCACATATTGGTCTAGGTGAGTTGTTTCGGTGGAAATGTGTGAAATGGTTGTATTAAGCATCCACAGCAATGTGGTGAGTATGAAGTTAGTACAGGTAGGAACATGAATCTGGGAAGCAAGTGAGGTCATGTGGATGTTATCCTCCCAGGAATTTTTAGGAACCTTAGGTGGGCTTTGGACTTCCACAAGATATGACATTTGAGTGTTCAATTATTCTTTAACCCAGATGTCAAGAAACAAACTCCCGTAGAGGGTAAACCCTGTGAGGGTAGGAATTCTCTGTGTCACTGCCGTCTACCTAGAATTAGGCATAGAGTGGAAAGAAGACAGATTAGGTCTCTGTACTCATGAAGCTTCAATGAATCAGAAGGAATCTCAGATATAAGTAACTTATACAAAGCCACGGAGATGATTACTTGTAGAACCAAGATTGATATCCAAATCCAATTGCAAACTATCTCTAGGCACTATTTCACAGTGGTAGATAGCCAGCCATCTACCAAGATCCCTTCTCTCCTGCCACAGCGAAGAAGTGGGTACTCTCCAGGTGTGGCCCTTAACTCATTCTCACCAGTAGGATGTAAGCAGAAGTAACGTGTGCCACTTACAAGACAGGGTTTGAAAGAAGTGAGTGTACCTTCATCTTTTGCGAGCTGGATACAAAACAACAAGAGATGGCAGACCATAAATGTGTAGCGCGCAGGGCTCCTGACTCAGTGTGGAGCAGGGCCAGCAGCTGTTAAATAAGAAATAAACTTAATTGTGTTTGGGCCATTTTACAGCATATGTATGTGGGGCTGTTTTTTATAGTAAGTTAAGCCACCCTAAGCAATAGAGTAATTGATATCAGCAGTAGGGTGCTGTTCATTTTGTTTTGTTTCTTAATGTAGGATGTTGGTTTAGCAGTTGGCTAGCGGGTGGCATGAAAACAGGAAATGTAAGCCGGAGAAGAGACAAAACCTTTCTGAGCCAAGCTTTCCTGATTTTGATCTGTATTGGCATATCTCAAACATTTTGGTGTCAGGTCTTCTTTATACTCTAAAAAGTTACTGAAGATTCCAAAAAGATTTTTTGTGCATTATTTCTATCAGTATTTACTGTAATGGTCATGAAAACTGAGACTTTTTTAAAACATATTTATTCATCTATTCAAAAATGGTAACTCCATGACATATTAACATAAATGATTTGTTTTTATGAAAATAACGGTAATTCCCAGGCTCCTGGGTGGCTCAGTCAGTTAAGAGCCAATTCTTGGTTTCTGCTCAGGTCTTGATCTTGGGGTCATGAGATTGAACCCCATGTCCAGCTCCAAGCTCAGCACAGAGTCCTCTTGTCCCTCTCCCTTCCCCTCCGCCCCTTCCCCATTTCCTTTCCCTTGTGCACTCATTCCATCTCTAAATAAATAAACAAAATCTTTAAAAAAATAATTCTCAAAACAAACAAATTTGGTCAGAATACTGACACTGTTTTACACTTTTTTAAATCTCTTTAATTTATGCCTTAGTAGGAGACAGCTAGACCCTCTATCTGCCTCTTCATCCTATCTCTAGCAATACGTTGACCCACAGAGGTACCTGGAAAAACCTGGCCCCACATGGACGTGTAGTTGGAAAATCGGAAAGAACTTCATCAGCGTTTTCAGATCATTGTGAATATTACTCATTACTAAAATTCCACAAGTGGTAGCTTGTTAAAGGCGAGTTGCAGTTTAGAATCCGGAAGCATGTCAGTGATTCAACATTTCATACTCAGCTACATTAAAAGCCATTGGTCATCTTGCACGCCAGGTGGGTCTTTTACCCACACATAGTTTCCTAACATCACTCATTGGTCCTTTGGAAAATACTGGTTCACTGAGCTATGAAGATCTTCCAAATGTGGATACATTTCATTATGCAATATTTAAAACACCACATTCATCAGTATACCACTGATCTCGTAAATCTTTATGTCTGAAGAGGTTGTCAAGCTTACACAGAATTTAAATTGGCAACAAATTGTGTCAGCTGTTTTCCCTGAAATGATAGCCTTATTTCATTCATTTTTGAGAAAAATGTCTGCCGCATACCCAGTCTGGATAATCGTAGTTTTTGTCATTCTTCCAGGTAAACGTGGTCTTGCAGGAAACAAGCTGCTAGTTTAGACCACGACTCCCGTCACGTGGATCTTTCCCTTAAGGCAGCCACCGTGCTTCCACATGCGGCCCAAGCGCTTTGTGTGCCTTGCATTTCATCCCTCAGAACTGTGAAATGACTTGCACTCGAGCTGTGGGATTTGGGAAAGCCGGTAATATTTACTCCTTTATGAGGGACGCTCTCCTGTACGTGCATGGAGGTAAGGAATGGGTGACTACTGGAACAGTGTTGTGCCCTGGCCTGGATCTGTGCCAGCGTTTATCACAGAGCTCTACAAACTTAGTGGCTGAAAGCAACACCCCGCTATCAGCTTGACGTCCTGTCCGTCGGTCATGGGAAACTGCATGCCTGGTTGTCTGCTGAGGGTCTCTTGTGACTTCGATCAAGTTGCTGGCCAGGCTGAGTCATTGGGAGTGTAGGCTCCTCTTCTAAGCTGCTATCATGGAGGCAGAATTAAATTCCTTCCGGGTATAAGACTGCAGTCCCCGTTTCCTTGCGGGCTGTCAGCTGCGGTTACTTTGAGCAGCTCGAGGCCCCCCAGTCCCTCACCTCTCTATGCAGCGCCGGCTGTAGACTCCCCCACACGTCAGCTCAACCTTGTGTCTCCAATCTCTTACAGCAGGAAAGGCCTAATTCCCTCTCAGGGTTCACCTGATTCGACCAGGCCCAGTGGATAACCTTCTTTATTAAATCAAAGTCAACTGAGTAGTAAATTCAGTGGGAGAACTAGCCCATCCTGTTCACAGGTGTCGCCCTGCTCAAGGTTAGCGGGTTACACAGTGCATGGAAACCTTGCGCCAGCCGAGAATTCTGCCTACCACAGATGCCGGTGCTTTTGCACCATCAGTGAAAATGTCTTACCTTGTGAAAACACTGTGACCTCCCAAACCCCTGAACATGTCTTCAGCGTCCACAGGGATTCACTGTTGCACGTGAGCTCAAACACACCTGCACCCGTTCTATGAAAGTGACTAGAGGAAAAAAGATTTTTTCCGTTTGATCCATTATGTTTGACAAAGATTGGTTAGTTATAAAAATTGCTCCCCTTATAAAATATACTCGATACACTTACTCAGTTTAAGGAAAAAATGCCACAGGACTGTTATATCATGTTCATAGTATAGCAGTAATCTTCCCGTTACTATTCTTGGACAGTGTGGGGGGCTGGGCATGACAGGTGTTTTCAGAACGCCTTCTTCAGACTTGCCAAAGCTGCAACTTACCTTCGACGTGGCATTTACAGATTTTAGTCACCAGCATAATGAAAGATACATCCTAATGGGATATTTAACACTTACATATATTTACGCCTGTAGGACAAAAGGAGCTCTATGTCTTCTGACCATTCTAAGTCAGTGAGTGGTTGCTAACCATTGCCCAGGACACAGAGTCGGTTCTGCAATCAACTGCAACTGGAAATTGGGGGGAGAGAGGAAGGAGCTATGTAGGCAAGGGACTTAGTGTTTGTCTGTTTGTAACACATAGCTGAAGATAATTCTTTGGTCTGCACTTCTGTGCCCCTCCTGCCCCACAGGTATCCTGGGCAGTGTAGAGGAGGTGGGGGAAGAGGCCAGAAATGTGATAATGTGGGTATGATTTTCCCCAATCTCCACTCACAAAGAGAACCAGAAACAGACTTTACAGGAGAGCAAAAAGTGTGGAGTTCCTTGCAGGTAATACTTGTGTGTTTCATTATTTAAAAAAAAAAAAGACATTAAATAATTTAAATGTTTTGAATTTCTATCAAATTTTAAATACTTTTTATTTGAATGCTGCTGTTTTTTAATTTTAAACATAATATTAATTGTAAGAATTATAGGAGGATGGCAGAGACTGTACCCTAAACCTGTTCTAAGATGAAAAGAACACCAGTCTTGGGAGAATTTATTTTTTTTTTAAGATTTTATTTATTTGAGAGGGAGAGAGAGAGTGAGAGAGAGAGAGGATACATGAGCAGGGGGAAGGGCAGAGGGAGACAGAGAAGCAGACTCCCCGCTGAGCAGAGAGCCCCACGCGGACTCGATCCCAGGACCCTGAGATCATGACCTGAGCCGAAGGCAGACGCTTCACAGACTGAGCCACCCAGGCTCCAGGGGAGAATTTTTTTTTAAGTGTAGTTTTGTGATGTTTTTATACTTCTTAGCAAAAATTGTATTTCTTGAGCTTTGCTTTGTATTTGCTTATATATGGGTTTCATTGACAAATATCTTTTTGGTATTGAGGAAGAAGAAACCATGTGGCAGAGCACTCAGGGGCTCTGGAAGCTTCTGCCCATCAGTTCTATTCACGCTGTATTAGCCAAGCAAGTCACAGGGTCACATCTAATGGCGGGGGGTGGGGGACAGGTAAGCAGCTGGGCCTTATGCACGAGAGAACGAGCGCTGGAAGTTTGGGAGCAGTCCTACTGACAACCACACCTTCCAGACGTCCTTCCAGGTAAGAGACAAAATGCTGCTTGTGCTACACAAAATAACCTCCTGTCTTTCTTCTGCCGCAGTAACGAGCACAGTTCTAGACAGCGGCTGCTCTGATGACAAAGAACAGAGCCCCCAGTGGACCCGACTAGCGTGGAGTGTCAACAGGCAAACACACGTCTTCAACAACTGGACTCGGGCTTCTATGTCGCTGTGTCCCAACTGAGCGCCTCCAGACGCACCCACCCTGTCTCACAGGGAGGCCACTTCACAAATTCACGGGCACGTGAGTTAGTGGCGGCTTTTCAGAGTGCTGTCTTCCCTACACCAACCGAGTTCAAGTGATAATCATTTGTCTGATAAACAAAGCTAGTGCTTTTAATTTTGCCTTTCCATGTGATCAAGTATGCTAGTGAAACTACTGTTTTAAGGTTCTTACTATAAAAAAATTCCAAACCTAGTAATAGGTAGTCTTTTCCTCTCTAATGAAGCTGATTATTCTTTTAAATGCTTTGATGCGGCTTTTTTTTTTTTTTTTAAGATTTTATTTATTTATTTGACAGAGATAGAGACAGCCAGCAAGAGAGGAACACAAGCAGGGGGAGTGGGAGAGGAAGAAGCAGGCTCATAGCGGAGGAGCCTGATGTGGGGCTCGATCCCATAACGCCGGGATCACGCCCTGAGCCGAAGGCAGACGCTCAACTGCTGTGCCACCCAGGCACCCCTGATGCGGCTTTCTTGACTGTGTGCCTGACCTAGCCTACCTTTATTCGCAGGAGATAGTCTTGCTTAGACTTGTAACTGAATGCCCTGTAATATTATTTTAAAAAATACGTAACCACTGAGATAAAGCACTAAAAGGAAAGCTTCTTCATACCATGCAACTATTAATAAAAGTGTTCACATAAACTGTTAGTACAAGTTTTTTATTTTCTATTTCCATTTTTATTTATGTGAAGTGATAGTTGAATACCATGCAATTAAGATGAGATGCTTCTCAGCCCAGCATCTTTTTTTGGATAACTTCTGTGATAAAATAACCCTCTGACATCGCAGCCTGTTGCTATGAGAATAGAGCATCAAAAAATTGGTAGCATCAATTTACTCAAGGGTAGCTCAGAACAGATATAAAGGAAGAGACCTAGTTTTTCTCCTATCACCTTGGCACCTTTAGTCCCTAAAGATATCTAACAATTATGAAATGTGAAATTTTACACCATAAGAACCTTATTCCCTGAAACTAATGGAAGATACTCCTGTCATGGGGCTCATGTTCTTGCCTGGAATGGGGCTGTGAAGTCAATGAACACACATTTGGGGTAGTCCTTTATTAGGGAAAGGAGAGGGATCTAAGATCTCCGTGTGATGCAGTCCTTGCCATCGGGTTCCGATGTGGCTCCTCATGGTCCAGCAACCTGTAAACCAGAAAGACAGCTTCTCTGGGCTTCCTGCTGGGGACACTCTGAGAGCTTGCTTGTGTTACGGCTCAAAATCTTTTTTTACCTGGGTGCATGTTTTCTTCAACAATACAATTACCTTAAAAACTTGACTTTCTGTATTGTAAATCCCACAGCTCTTTCTCATATATAATTCTCAAGAATGATTCATCTCTGATCCCTCATATACGTGCCCCTCTCTTTGTACGAATGATGGCTATCTGAAGGCTCTCTGAAATAGTAAGTTTGGATGGCAAGGTTAAAACCTTTAATTGATCTTAGTAGAAAGATTATGTCATCTTTCTTTCTTTCTTTTTTTTTTTTTTTTTTTTAACTGAGAGACCTTTTATACCTTTTTCACTTAAAACTTTTAGGAAAAGTTACTACCTAGACCTAGTGTCTAGGAGCAGTATGCTTTTCTAACTTTAAAAGGACCTTGATCTGTAGAATTCCTTAGTCCCTCTACCTCTTCCAGAAAACCAACCAGTTCTCATCTAAGCCCCCTCTCTGTTGTAAGATCTTGCGACAGGCAGATAACTGTATCCTACACGTATCACTCTGCCTCCTTCTACTTCCCATAGAGTTAGGGTCTCGCTAGGCTCATGGTCTACCTTCTACTTCTCACTGGGGACAGCTGTACTAGATATGTTACCAAGGCGCACTGGGGCTCTGCAGCTCCCCAGCCTGCTGACCTGCTTCTTCACTGTCCGCTGCCTACTTGTTCTGTACAGATTGTGAGTTTCTGTATGGCAGCATCCTTCTTCCAAGGCCCAATGTCTGTATTCACATGGGAGGCCTTGCTCTCACTTGCCAAATACGTCCGCATTTCCCCTTTCTTGGCACATAGTTGGCCTACAGTTCTTTGCTCTCTCTGTCTGTGTGTCAGATCTGAAAATGTCTCTATTTTTTAGACAACGGACCCCAGGAAGGTTAAAAAGCAATGCCAGCAGGTGTAGGTGCAGAACTGGATGTAGTCATTCAAAGCATCAAGAATATGGCAATACGGATATCTGAAAAGCATCTCTAGGTGTTCAAAACAAAAAATGTATAAGTCATTCCTAACTAATTTGAGCTTTATAGCACTTCCTAGATAGGGAAAACAGTTAACATTTGAAAGTCCTGAAAGCTTTTTCCTTGGCTAATTACATAAGATGGTTTGCCTTTAATCAAATTCCTTCCTTTTAAAACATGGATAAAAGCATTGCATAGGTCCATGGTTAAACAGACAACATGTTGCAAATTACTTCTGGTATAACGTATTCCAACAAAGCTTAGAAAATAAAAGCTGTTGAGTCAGCTTTGGACTAAGTTTAATAGTCATCTCCTCTGCTGACAACTTCTTTACATGTTGGACGCAACAGTCTGGTCTTTGCTCTCTTTGAAGATGGGCACGGGCATTTGAGTTGTTATGCTCTAAAATGTAAGTAGAAGTGATATATCACATATGCACAGAAAACATAAAAGCCAGTGTATAGCGTACCATGGTTCTTTCCCAGTGCTGCGGTGATCGTGGAAGCGTCAGTCAAGATGGGGGTTTGATCAGCCTAGCGCCGAGGAGCTAGCTATGATGGGTATAGTGTTCTTGATGGTCTATCATAAACAAGAAATACTTTTTGTTATAAGATAATGAGATTTTGGTGTGGTCTGTTACTGTAACACTGCCCTGTCCTGACATACACAGTCAAGGTACGGCAACTGTTACAAATAAACACCCCAAATTTCAGTGGCTTAAGGTAACAGAATTTTGTTTATCCTTCATTTGACAGTTGATTGTGGTGTTTGGCAGGCATCAAGTCCTCTTCATTGTCCCCCAGGTGATACACTTCTCTCTAAAGTTGTTTGAATCTGGCTGATTGAGAGAGAAAGAGTGAAGATGGTGGTGGCGATTCCCGACTGCCTAAGACAGTGGGAAGACCTCGCCGTGTGTCCAGGACAGGGGAGAATGACTTGTCATGGGCACGTGGCACTCTGCCATGCACAGACTTTGAGCTCCACTGCATGCGACTGTAGGCCTTGACTTGCTTCTCAGGTGCACACAGCGCTGGCCTCCCACACATGTGGTCTGTGGGGTTGCACACAGCCTTGCGCTTGGAAGGATTCGGTGGTCAGCTCTCACGCAGCATTCAGGGAGTTTTGAACAAGGGCTCTGAATTTTCATGCTGCTCTGGGCCCCACAGATTCTGTAGGTGGGCCCACATGGGAGTTCTACCCAGAACCTGTGCAGATGGAAGCCTGGGCTGCAGATAGAATGTGCAAGAACTGGGGCGCCTGGGTGGCACAGCGGTTAAGCGTCTGCCTTCGGTCCAGGGCGTGATCCCGGCATTATGGGATCGAGCCCCACATCAGGCTCCTCCACTATGAGCCTGCTTCTTCCTCTCCCACTCCCCCTGCTTGTGTTCCCTCTCTCGCTGGCTGTCTCTATCCTGTCGAATAAATAAATAAAATCTTAAAAAAAAAAAAGAATGTGCAAGAACTCACTGAAGGTTGTCTGGCAATTGTCTGCATTTTTTAGCCCGTGGAGAGAAAATATTTTGAAAATTTGTGTGTGCTTTTCTTCTCTGCGCATTCTCGCTCATGACCACATATTTGGTCAGTGTCATTCTCATTGCCTCAAGGAGAATTAGGACTATAAAATCGGAAATGCAAAGAATAGTTGATTTGGGTTTTTTACTTTTAAAAATATGCTGTAACAGTTGAAGGTCATCTTGGGTAGGGATGGGGTTCCAGAGCTGGGTAAGGCTCAGACGTGGAGGGGTCTCTGTGAGGCTGGAGGTTAGCAAGCAGATTGGCGAACAGCATGTGCACAGGAGCTGACCTGGCATCAAGAAGCACCAGCACTGCCATTGCCTGTGACTGTGACCATGACCGGAGCAGCGTGGCTGCCCAGTAGAGGTCTGAGAGCTTTGCAGGGGTCACTGCCCTGCTGCAGACTCATGACAACTATCTACCCTGTGCTGAGTACTGAAGGCCTTCAAGACCTGCCCACACGTCACCAATGTGTTTTCCGAAGAAATGATGCCTACCCGTTCAAATGGCCCCATGCAGACAACCCTATTTTCAGGGGCTGGGAACACGGTTAAGATCCCTAAAGGCAGGGTTGTTGACCTGCAGGGAAGTGGGTGCTGATATGAACGGGAAAGCCCCATTACCAGAATCTGGGTGGGAATGGGAACCAGAGCAAACCACCCCCTTTACGTGCCTCCTTTTCCTCCTTGCTTTGATTCTGTGGAGCACTGGAAAGAAGTCCCCCTTCTGGATTAGTGGGAGTTGATTTTTGTTGAGTGTACCCTAAGGATACATAATTATGTACCCATTGGCAGTTTTGTTTTCAGCACCTTTATACCTATTTTCTCACTTTCTCAATAGTACAATGCTGTGATGTCCTGATAAGGCAGATACTGTTCTTTTACTACAGAGATGGCAAAACTGAGTCACAACATGATTAGATAATTTTTCCATGGCTACAGAATTTTAAAAGGCAAATCCACTAGTCTATTGGTGGTTCTCATTGTAAGAAACCATTTCCACTATGCCATCTTTCCAAGATTAAGTGTGGGAAGTATAAAGTAGAACAAAAACGCAATACTCATCCATACGTAAGATTGTAAAAATGCTTGTAAGAACACACCTAACTAAACCCAAGCTGCTTGCACTCGGTCTTGGTCTTCTCATCCATAGAGCTCTTTTCTGCAGCAGGCCATGAAAATAGTGCACTCTCTGCCAGTAACGTTAATTTTATGAACTGCTCGTCTTTATCTGGGATACACATTCCTATACCAGAGGGCAACAGGTGTCCAGTTTAATATGATCTCCCTCCTGAGCACTTTTTTATTTTTAATTTTTAAGTCATCTCTACACCTAATGTGGGGTCCAGATTCACAACCCTGAAATCAAGAGTCCATGCTCTACTGACTGAGCCAGCCAGGCGCCCCCTGAGCACTTACTCTTAATCTTCCTGGTTAGGTTTCTAACTGAGGGTGCTCTGTTTTTGCCTACCTGATCTACAAGACAGTATCTTCAACCTATGATCCCACATCCAGAATTTTATGTATTCTGACCTTCCTCAAGGCATCGACCTAGATGGCTCTCTTGAGTTACTACTCTTTCTTCCTGCACTCTACTACTTTTAAATTTTTATCTACTTCTTTCTGCTTACTTTGACCCTCTTAAAAATAAACCTTTCTATTTTAGAAGAGTTTCAGATTTACAGAAAAGTGGCAGCGACAATACAGACATTTAAATCCCATGCCCAGTTTCCACTATTAGTATGGTACATTAGTATGGTACATTTCTCACAATCGATGAACCAATAATATTTATATTATTATTAATATTTATTATATTGACTCCATTTTTTAAAAATATTTTATCCATTTATTTGAGATAGCTAAATGGAGAGATCACGAGCAGGGGACAGAGAGGGACAAGCAGACTCCCCGCTCCCCAAGGCGGGACTCAGTCCCAGGACCCTGGGATCATAAACTGAGCCGAAGGCAGACAGTTAACCGGTTAACCGACTGAGCCACCCAGCTGCCCCAAGTAGACTCCATTTCTTGAAAGAACTAGAAGGAACTAGAAAGAACTAGAACTAGTGTGCTGAGATACCATTGCAACGTCTTTTGAAAAGACAATCTGCCACGGTGAGCTGTAAGCAAAAACCAATTGTTTGCTTTTCTCTACTGCCCCTTCAAAACCGTGTACTTATTCTTCCCTGGATCCTGAGTAAAATCTCATTCCAACCCCATATTGTTGTGGACTGTATTTATTTTTCTTTGGTGCCTCTCTCTGCAGGATGATACATTCAGGTCTTGATGAGTCCAGGTGTGGCCATCGGACTGAAATACTTCTCACTCCAGAGCTTCATCATGTCTTCTGTTTCCTCCACCACAATGGGAGACAGCGCCCCAGATGGCGGCTACTCCGTGTTGGGGTCCCGGAGTGAATCACAGCCACAGTCAGGCAGCAGGTGACCTGCCCTAGCACACCGCTTTAGAGTGTAGGGGACACCCGGCATGTGCCACATAGTTCTGCGCCGCTGGGCCTCTCTCAAACACTAGGAGTCATTGTGGGCTTGTGTGGAAGAAGTCATGTTCTAGCATCTCATTTCTACTGTTCTCTGTCTTATGTGTATGGAAATATTTTATAAAATGTTGGCCTGCCAGGTTGTTTTGAAAATAAATGATAATGTATTGGAAGGAGTATTTATGTAGATCCAGGACCAAAATTCTATGTGGCATCCCATAAGTCATTTAATTTTTGTGTTGCTTCTTTTCCTGACAAGTGCAAATGCCCTATTTTAAAGAGGTGTTAAGGAAAAAAAAAACTGTACAGAATATATAAATTAACACATTTTAGGGGACCATTTTTGGCTGCCTTGATTCAGATGCAACTATTTTAAAACATCTTTCATCACTTCATTCTGTAACCTTCAGAAGCTAAGGGATGCGTGTGTAAGCAGGATGCTAAGGAGATGGCAGCGGTAGGGCTCAGTTCTTTTGCTTCTGCCCTATTTGGCGTGAATACATGTCCACTGTTGTGACAGATGGATATCTAGCTGTTTTTCTCTATATCCTTCTATGTACAGTAGAATAAAATGAAGGATAAAGGAAATTATGTCTTACCTAAAGTCACCGACTGTCTTTGAATTTGAAAGCAGAACATACGAGTTTCTGCTTAAGGTAAATGCTTCATGCCTCTCCTTCCTTCTCATTATTCTCATTAAAAAAATTCTACACGAAAAGAACCACAATACTGTGTCATATTTCGCTTCTCCATGGTAGGTGCCTTCTTGATGGAAACTAATGTATTGTCCATGTGTTAGCAACAGAAAAAATTAAAACCACGTAACTCAATGCTATGTACTGTTCATGGGCAGTGATGCCCCTTCTGTGAGTAGCTGGAGTGTTCTATGTTGACCACAGAGGTACGGTGGAGGCAGCAGGTACTGATCAAAGAAGACAGTGAGGAAAACGGTCTCCATGACCCTGGATAGCATCATCTCTCCAATATCACTGATAAGCATAGATTATTGGCCCTATTCTTTGTTACTAAAGTTCTCTTAAATGCAAATGCACCCCACATATTTTCCTCCCCAGACTGTAAGATTCATGAATACAGGAGTCATGCCCGCCTTTTATATCCCTAAACCCAGCACAGTTCCTGGTTTATTTTAAGTGATCATTAAGTACTATGTGAGTAATAAACTGAATGAGGGAATACCATACATGGACTCGGCCTTTCATTTTTTTTCCCAGAGAATTCCACAGATGCAACCGAGATCTCTCCAGTCATGTCCAGGTGTGCTGGGCTCTTATTCCCTAGGTCTAGAAGAAGAAGTTGTAGTTGTGTAAGAGGAGTTCTTCCTCTTCTTCCTTAAAGAATACTCCTTGGAGAAAAGACAGCTCTTCAATAAATGGTGCTGGGAAAACTGGATATTCACATGGAAAAGAATGAAACTGGACCCTGATTATACACCACTCACAAAAACCAACTCAAAACTGATTAACAACTTAAGTGTAAGACCTCAAGTCATGAAACTCCTAGTGGAAAACAGGAATAAAACTCCTTGACGTGGTCTTTGTGATGATTTTTGGTTGTAACACTGAAAGCATAGGCAACAAAATCAAAAATAAGTGGGACTACATCACACTAAAATAATAATATTGTGCACAGCAAAATAATAAAGTGAAAGGACAATCTATGGAGTGGGGATAAAAATTGCAAACCATATGCCTGATAAGGGATTAATATCCGAAACATTTAAAGAACTCCTACAACTCAACAAACAGCAAGGAAACAAATAGCCCAATTAAAAACTGGGCAAAGGATTGAATAGACATTTCTCTTAAGAATATATATGAAAGGCCAACAGGTGTGTGAAAAGATGCTTTATATCAATAGTCATTAGGGACATGCATATTAAAATCACAGTGAGTTATTACCCCGTGCCTTTTAGCACGGCCTCTGTCAAAAGGATGACACAGCAAGTGCTGTCTGGGATGGAGGAAAGGGGACCCTCGTGCACTGTTGGTGGGAATGCAAACTGGTGCAGCCGCTCAGGAAAAGAGCATAGAGGATCCTCAAGAAATGAAAGTCAAACACCGTCGGATCCATAAATTCCACTTGTAGGAATACAGGTGACTCTTGAACAACATGGGTGTTCAAAGCACCAACACTCCCATGCTCAGTTGAAGATCTGTAACTTTTGACTCCCCAGAAACATTACTGCCAACAGCCTACTATTGAGCTTATTCGTCCCATAAACAGCCGATGAACACGGATTTCATAGGTCATACCGTATTATACACTGTATTTACAATAAAGTCAGCTGGAGAAAAGAAAAGTTAGGAAGAAAATCCTGAGGAAAGCACACAGTACTGAAACAAATCTGCGAGTAAGTGGAGCTACACAATTCAAACCTGTCTGTTCTAGGGTCAGCTGTATGTCCAGAGGTAACAGAAACACCAACGCAGAAGCTCCCTTCAGCCCCATGGCCCAGACATGGAAACAACTAACTGTCCATCAATACATGAGGGGATACAGAAGTTGTGTGAGATGTATCTGCGTGTGTATCACAACAGAATATTACTCGGCCAAAAATAAGAAAAAAAGAGAAATCCTACCATTTGGGACAACATGGATGGATCTTGAAGTCATGCGGTTAAGAGAAATCAGACAGATTACAATACTGGATGATCAAACTTCTCTGTGGAATCTAAACAGACGAAAAACCAAACTCGTAGGCAAAGCGAGCGGACTGCGCGTTAGTGGCACGAACTGGTCTGGGCCCTGGGTCCGTCCAGTTGGCACTACGCACACGCGACGCCCCAGCTGGCGGGCGGGTGGAAGCAGCGTCTCCGGAGCCGTAGCCCCGGGGCTGAACGTCAAGTGCCCGAGTCGCCCCCCACCCAGCAGCACTGCCGCGGTGCAGAGGCAGGCTCGGATCACACGCAGGCTCACGGCGCCGGCTTTCTCCGGGAGCGCGCTGGCCCGCGCTGACCTTTAGGAGCGGGCGCTCCTCCGCAGCGGCGGGGCGGGGAATCTGTGAGGGGCCCTCCTCGCCAGGTCGGCCGCCACCCGGTGCCCCTCACCTGGACGGCGAGCTCGGCGGAAGCCGGGACAGCGACAGCCAGGGCTCCAGGCCGCCCCCGGAGGAAACACGCCCGGAGTGGCAGGCAGCCCCGGGCGGCGGGTGCCCCGCGGCCTGCTCCACCGGCTCACTCTGGGCCGCAGATGACTAGGGGTTACCGGCAGCACCAGGGACAAGGCCGGCCCGGTCCACTGCCCCGCCACACCACCCAGCTCGGCAGGCGCGCAGCGCCGGCCCCGCCCACGTAGGGCCACGCCCCTGCCGGCGGCCAGCGCCGCGCTGCGTCATTTCCGGCCCGGGGCGGTCCGCATCCGGGTCAAAGCCAGCCTCTCGCTCCCCGAGTGTGTGAGTAGTGGAGGTGCCGCGCTGTCCGCGTTCTCTCTTCCCGGTGCGAGCTAGCCGCAGTGTCCGCCGGCGAGCAGTGCCCTCGGCCGCGAGCAGAGGAGGACGGGGCGGAGATCCGGCTGCGGGCTGCGGCCGGGCTGGGCTGCTGTGCCGCGGGCTGGCGGCTCTGCTCCTCCTCTTGCTGCTGTGTCTGGGAGCCGGCTGCCAGCACTGAGGCGTCTCCGGCAGACAGCGACCCCCTGCCCCGGCTCCCCTGGCCGCCCTGCCGGGGAGGGCGGAAGATGCCGGTGAAGAAGAAGAGAAAATCCCCTGGGGTGGCAGCGGCCGTGGCGGAGGACGGAGGCCTCAAAAAGTGTAAAATCTCCAGGTATCGCCTCCCCCCCCTTCCGTCTCCCCTCCTTTGCTGGGCGCCCAGAGGAGCAGCAGGCGGGCCGGGGCTCCGGGGCTCGGGCTGGGGAGGCGAGCCCCCGCCGAGAAAGCCGGCTGCTGGGCGCAGGACTCCGCGAGGTTCTGCGTCCGCCTGCACCTCGTGCTCGGCGTGCGCGCCCCGGGAGGGGCTGCGGGAGTTGCCTCACCTTGGTCTCTGCGTGCCCGGGAGGGTGGGGAGACGGGACTGCGCACGGCAGCTGCGTCCTCGGCCCTTGCCCCTCGCCCCCTTCTCCCTGCATCCCCGCCCCAACTTTCGTCCAGACCTGCAAGTGAGTCCAGGTCCACAGAAGGGTCACTTCTAGAATCTCTTTGTAGCGTGCGAGGAAGGGTAATGTCGACCTGACAACTGCCAGGGCTAGGAAAGAAAGCTCCCTGTGCTGTAATTGGCCCCCAAATGGAGTCTTTGGAGGGGTCTCAGCCGGAAAATAACAGCAGTAAGCCCATTTTCTGGAAGGGTAGTGCCTCCACCTGCGCCAAGTCCCTACGTGCAGAGTTAGAAAGGCCCTGCCTGCGGTTTTGTTTTCTAGCATTCAAGATGCTGTTAGCTCTCGGTATAAATATTAATAAATTGGGACTTATTTTGCTCAGTATCCTCTTGGAGAAAAAGAAGATAGAGCAGAGCTGTAATTAGAGCTCTTTGATCCCACTGTAGCATGTCATGAGGGATCACAGCAACGTTGGGTGCTGCACAAAATCATTGCAATTTAGGTGCAAGAAGTGGCTCTTTTCTACATCTCGTTGGGTGTCTGACTGTATCACTGGTTGGCACTTGATGTAACAACTTCAGATGCTGCCATTAACCGAGGACTGTAGTCAGCGTTATAAACAGGTAATGACAGAGCTCCTTACAGAGAGAGCTGCTTCAAAAGCGAGGGAGCCAATTTACTTAGTCTGCATCTTCCCTTCTTGTTGACGGAATTTTTTACTTTATCACTAACGATATTTTGGGGCTATTATTGTGAAAGATGGTAAGGTTTTCTTATATCTCTTGGTAACTCAACACAAGAATGTGACAGCGCTGCTCCACCAGCTCATAAGTTTATTACTCTAACTTGTAGCCATCTTAAGTGCCTAACATATGAAAATTATTTAAATGAAGCACATTAAAATAGCCAAGCAGTCAGTTATTAAAACTCAGGTGATACTTTGCTCTATCAACTTAAAATGTTAAATATGGTACCCTTATTTATGACATTACTCAGTAGCTAGAGTTGTACCTTTTCTAGGTCATTGTGATGGTGTAACTATCTGAGCTCCTTGAAGTTCATTAAATCCTAAAGGCCATTTGTGAACTTCCCAACCTTTAATGATTTTGTGGAAGAGATAGGCTTTGGGATTAAATAGCTTTGGCCCAATTATTTGTACAATTATTATTTTCATATTTTCAGTTACCGTTATGTTTTTAATCTCTGGAATTTAATTATACTGTTGGGTCCTAAATCATCTTCTATCTTTAAATATCTAAGTTTGGCAGATGATAAATAAACAACTGTTAATTATGATTTTTTAAAAAATATTAAGTATCAAAATATAGTTTGTAAGATTTTGTTTTCAAACATGCATATTATACACAAATATAATTTCCATACAAGTCAGCAGAACAATCACTATAAATATTAATACTTTCCCAACTACTAGTCTTGTCTTGAGACCATTAGGTTGAACTTCCGTGTGGTCATTTGAAATCTGGGGAAATGATTTTAGTTGATATTTTTGGATTTTGATAGTGAGCAAAGTAGCATTTGGGTTTTGTTAGCAAGAAAATATGACGTATACACTACTGTTTCAAATTGCAAATACTAAACAACTCCAATTTTTTTCCTAAAACACCTGCTGTAAAAAAAAAAAAGTTCTTTGTTTACTTTGAATTGAAGTAGTTCATATTGAACTTAGCTTTTCACTGAAAGTTGAGACTTGATAAAATTCTTAGGCATTTGTGTGTTTTCTAAGCTATTGCAGATCCCAACCCCCTGCTAGACTAATAAGTGGAGAGGAACATTTTTCAAGCAAGAAGTGCCTGGCTTGGTTTTATGAGTATGCAGGTAATGAAATTAATATAAGAAGATATCAGTCACATGCTTTAACAATTTTTTGGTTCATTCATTTAACAAATCATTTATTTCAGGCCTGCTTTGTGTTAGTGCTGTGTCCTGGGATCAGGGTCAAGACTGAGGATTATGGGTAGACTAAGCATTTGGTGCCATGTCAGGATGATATTTTCAGTACATATTTCGTGAGGGGGTGAAACTCATTTACTATTGATACAGTTTGTAAACAGATACATTATTGGTTTATGTCCATTAACTAAAGTAGACTTAATATTCTGGAAAACACAAAGTATGTAACAAAACATTTTATGCTCTATATAGTTCCTACTTTTCTTTTCCATATTCTATTGAAAATTTTCTGAACCCAAACTGACATTTTCTGAAACTTTGGGGAGGCATAGTAAAAGATTTAAGATTCAGATCTGTCATTACACAACACATGTGCCCCTTAATCGTTGCTGTTCAGCCCTCTTCATTTCTACTAGAAATGTGGTAATAAATCAGAAAGTAAGCAGACTGATACTAATACAGTGTGCTAAATGCTGTATTAGGAAGATGTCCTGTGAGAGCTCAGAGGAGGAACATGTCACCTAGCCTTGGCAGTGTCAGGGAAGGGCTTCTGGAAGGAGCTAACTGAAGCTAAATCCTAAGTGCTGGAAGCCCTGATCTGGGGTAGAGCTGTAGCCTGGGGGTGAAAGTCAGAGCCAGGGAGGAGAGGTCACTGTTAAGCACACATATGAAAAAGAATACTTGTTTCCCATTTGTTACTAATTTTTTCATACGCACGTACGAAAACATTTTTTTTTTCTCAGAATAGTTTTGGTCTTTTGGAATTAATGGTTTTATAGATTCTCCCTCCTCCTTTTATACTATCATTCTCAGCGTTTTGAGGTATAAGTTTAGGCTGACTGTATGGGAAGTAAGACTATTGATGGGGGACAGCAACTTCACTGTTGAACCAGCTGAGGGATCCCCAAAGTATAATTTAAAAATTGTTTTGTAACAGAACAGATTCTTTCTAGACCAGAAAAACTGCTATTACTGGCATCCCAAGACAATGTCTAACCCAAATTAAATGAAGGGAATTCATTTCTTACTGACCTCCATTTAAATGTTGACCCATTATTCAAAATGCCAGTTTTACTGGAATTCATGTTATAGAATCAAAAGGTCACTTATAAAGAGATAGTATAATTTAGTCCATTTTTTTTTTCTTTCGTGCTTATTTGTATTTCCTCTCCTTGGGACTTTCATGGGTAGCATAATATTCTATTTAGCTCAACATTTATTTCCTATACTAACATTTTTGTAGTAGCCAGCATAATTGCTGTCTTTATTTCAAAAATCATACTTAATTATATAATGTTTCCTTACAGTCATTCTGTTAACTAGGAAGTGTTATCCCTTTTTATAGATGAAAAAACTGAGGTTTAGGTTGAGTAATTCGCCCAAGATCATACAGTGACAAGAGCCCGGATTCAAAGTTTGGTCATTTTGATTGTAGAGCCTATGCTTTTAATTACTACTATCTTATAGTTTCTTTATTTAAGTACATACACAGCAACTAATTTTCCTTATACAAAAAAAATATTAGTAAATGTACTTGAGGGTAATTTACATTACGTCATTTATTGAATGATTCATTCAGTAAATATTTATTGAGCATTTGCTGTGTGTCAGGCACTGGTAAGCGCCAGGGATATCGTAGTGAACAAGTTAGACAAGATCCCTGCCCTCGAGGAACTTGCCTTCTAATGGGGAAGACAGACAATAAATAGGTAAGTAGGCAAGACAATTATAGTGAGTGGAGCATTATAAAAGTAAAAATATGGCAAGGTGTAGGGATGGAAAGTAGAAAGTTTGGATGGACTGTCAAGTCGGGTGATTAGGGAAGGCCTCTCTAGACGTTACTTTGGGCAGAGACCTAACTGACAAGGAAAAACCAGTCATTTACCAAATGAACAGTCACTGTTCATTTGTAGTAGTCATTGTGACTACTGAGAATAATACATGTAAAGCACTTAGCGCAGCACCTGGAATGTAATCAGAACTCAGTAAATGTAAGCTCTTATTAACACAGCAATAGCATTACGGCATTAGATTTTCTCATTGTGGATTTTGACCGTTCTGTCCCAGGATTAACAGGATAGCTCCTGTGTAGCTCACGTTGAACGTGCTGTGTCATTCATGGAGCACAGTATTTTCCCTGAGCATCTGCGATGGCTGGCATGGTTTTAGATTCTGCAGATATCGCTGCGAACAGTTTATGGTTATGAAAAAAAGAAAATTGATTTTTTTTCTTTTAAAACATATTTTACCACTGATTCTGTTAATATGATACCGTAGGTGATGTGTGTTAAGCCTGATGGTTTTGCTCTTTCACAAGACCTCTCATCTTGAGTGATACGTACATTAGCAAGGACTCAGTAATACAGGGGTCCTATTACTGAACAAAAGTGTGGAATGTGAAAAGGCACTTTTAAAATCTTACAAAGAACTGAAAAAACAGGATAGAATTGCTAACTTATATTAAAGTTCTACCAGCTGGTAGAGTGAACTAAATCATTCGCATAGCTTCTTAGATTGAATGGAAACTTCTTTTTGCCTGAAAGAGTTAAAGTCAGCTGCAGAGTAGATATATTGGAAGAGTATATTTCAATAAGTAGAACTAACATTATGCAGTCCGGGAAAAGAACATTGGTATTGACCTTGTTTTAGAGTTAGATTTGTAATTACTTGCCTTGCTTTGGGAAGCTCACTTAACATTTACAGAAAGGTCTTGTGTATGTCTTGTATATCTCCCTGTAACAAAATTTAGCTTGATTCTCATCAAATGTTAACCACTAACTAGTCCTGCAGTTTCTAGGGAGGCTGTATTTTGTGATAGTAACTGATAGTTCTCGACACAACTCTTCAGCTCTCTCTTTTGATTACTAATGATGGCAGCTTTGAGGGCAAGTCAGTTTTCTTTTTCGTAGGAAAAATTTATAATACATTTTTTGTCATGGCTTGAAGAAAAACTTTGTTTTCTTCCATTAAATTTTTTATCTAATTTTTACTTTCAACCAAACCACATATAGGGATACATATTCAGTTATATTTTAAACAGCTTTATTGTATATGCTTTTAAAATTACATAATTAACACGTTCTCGTAAAAAAATCCTCCAAATATATATTAGGAAGTGAAAGTATCCTGTAATTACCACCCCTCTCACCTTTAACACCTCACTGCATAAATAACTGCAGTACTTATTTAAACCAGAAAATTAAATAAGGGTTTTGGTTTCAGACCATGTTTTAATGTCCTCTTAGCAGCCTGGATCTCATCTGAAGCAGCAAGAATATATTGGCCCACGTGCTAGATGGCTCTACTCTTCTGTGAAGAGAAAACCATAGGGCGTTGGCTTCATTTTGTATTTGTGAACTAATGATGATGGTGCACAATGACACCACCATCGAGTAGCCATGGTCTAGTCCATGATTAATAAAGCTGCAGGATTTTTATAAGTCCTTACGAAAGGAAAACAAGGGGGTTTTTTTGGCCATACATAGTCGGAAATTTTTTTTCTTGGTGATGAGAACTTTTAAGATCTACTCTCAGCAACCTTCAATATTGTATTAACTGTAGTCATGATGCTGTACATTACATCTCAGAACTTACATACTTTAGAACTAGAGGTTTGTACCTTTTGTGTGTGTCCCCCCCCCCCCCCCCGACCAATCCCTGCCTCTGCCAGCCATCAATCTGTTCTCTGTATTTATGAGTTTGGGGTTTTTTTGCTTGTTTGTTTGTAGATTCCACATATAAGTTACATCATATGTTATCCGTCCCTCTCCGACTTACTTCACTTCACATAATGCTTTCTGGGTCCATCCATGTTGTAACAGATTTGTGGTAATCTTAGAGAGTTACAAAAGAGACCTGGCAATGATGTAATTACTATCTTTTCGAATCTGATAACATAAAGAAATAGGAAAATTGATGTATTGATTTATATTTAGTGCTACTAAGGGAGAAAAATAAGAAACAAATTAAGTATCATTAATTCTTGGACAAGTGGTAGATATAAGCTAATTGAGGGATTAAACTTTTGTTTCTATATTAAGGTGGCATAATTAATGCTTTGCTGTCTATTTTAGAGCCAAGATGATAAGGGAAGTAGTAATTTTCCTAAGTTATTGTTTTCAAAATATGTGTATCTTTTTAAAGTATTAAATTTTATTTGGTTGTATTTCAAAAGGGTAATAAATGACCTTATGTTTTAGTAAGAAAACAGGTATTCTCTGATTACTGTCTTGAATTGTGTTCTGGTCCTACACATTCTAGTAAAATTTATGCTTCTTTACATTTACGCATTGCCAAAAATTTTCTTCAGGGAAGGCTGTCAGTAAATGTTTTTTTTTAATGGATAGGTTCAAGTTACTGTACAAATGACTGATACTAATGCCACTTCATCTTTTTCCCTTACTTTCATTTTGTAATGTGTTTAAAGATTATTTCAGAAATTTTACATTTTAAATCATGTAGCAAATATTTATATTTTATCAAAAATCTGTCAAAATTCAAATTTTGTTATTTACAAAAAATGTTACGGTGTATTCATAGATGCGTTTAGTACAATGGCTTATGTTTTATGTTGGTATTAAATTATAACAATAAAATATGTAAATTATTTTTGTCTTTGAAGGTCCTGATGAAGTTGTAGGGCCAGAAGGAATGGAAAAATTTTGTGAAGACATTGGTGTTGAACCTGAAAATGTATGTTTTATTTCTAATTAGAATGGAATACAAATGGGGTATAGCATATTTATAAATTTCTAAAATTTGGGACACTTTAATCTTATATGAGGATTTTGTTTCTTCATGTTTAATACTGTAGATTGTCATTTTTGTATTTTTAATCAATTTTAGTTGGGCACGTGTTCTCTTTCTTGGTACAAATATCATTTGTAATAGAGTGAGAGAGAGTCTACCTTCAGAAACTGTTAGAACTTTTTACTTTTAAAAAATTGGCCCATCTAAATTTCTTTGGAGTTAATAATTCCAGAGGTTGTTCTCTTTTAATAGTTGAAGGATGGAAATAGTTGTATAAAAATGCTCTCCGTGATAAATATAGACATGATTATCTCTGTGCTGACTTTTCCCCTATCCTTTATGTTCTGTTCTTTCCAGATTATTATGTTAGTTTTAGCGTGGAAATTGGAGGCTGAAAGCATGGGATTTTTTACCAAGGAAGAATGGTTAAAGGGGATGACTTCATTACAGTAAGACATTTTTTTAAAAAACAAATTTGATGGCCTATTTGAAGATCTTAATTGATATTTTGTGCTTCATAATTTTTAGGAGTAAGGTTTTACCTTAAAGTAATCAAATTGGTTTGATCTGTATCAATCAGTTAGAGATTGACAAAATTTATATTGTGGTCTTGACAAAATGAAAGTTACCCCATTTTTCATATTCTCTGAGAACCTCAGTACAGTCTAATTAAAATCACTGGCTCTTGGTGGGTGTATTGGAGGTCTGTGATCAGAGTTATTTACACACAGATTGTTTGAGCGATAAGGGATTTCCTTCTCTGAATATAGAGTTCTGCTTGGAAGGAGTTGGTTCTTGGGGCAGTCTAAGCAGTCCTAAGCAATTTTATGCTTGATTTTGAAAACATATTTGAAGATAGAGTTACATAGCAGTTCTATTATTTCTTTTTTGCCAAATTAATCTTACAAAGAAGAAAAGTAGAAAGGTTGTGAGGCTCCCTTGCAGCCCCTAGCCACGTTCCAGTTACACTCTCAGATGCTGCCTTCCAGCTCTTTCTTGAGGTTTCAGAATTGTTTCTGTATAAAAATGATGTGATTTTGACTTTCCAGAGTAAAGTGTGCTTAGTTTCAGAATCAGTAATTATGTGTTATTTTTAAATTATGCCATGTTCCTAATGTTCATGCAGGATGTTACTAATTACTAACATTCTAAAATAGAGGAAGCATTAATTTATAATACTTTTGAGCCAAAAACTGGGGGTTAATTAGCCATGTGGTTTCCTGTTGTGGTTATGCTTTTATTGACACATTTAACTATTCTTTACTACTTGTTTGCATGTCCTTAAATATCAGAATACCTGTCATTTTTTTTAAGTGTATCTGTTCAAAAGGAACTTGAATTTTTATATTTGAATTTTCAGCATGTAATACTTTGTAATTATCCTTTTTAACCAGCATTAACATGTAGATATTTCTTACTTATTTAGGTAAAAAACTTTGCTTATATGAGCCAAACCATAATTTCTAGAATAGAACGTAAAATCAACCCTGTCATTTCAATTACTTATAGGTGAGATAAGGAGTCAGACTCAGAGAGGTGAACAAAACGTTTGCCAAGGTTTATGTAGCTATTTAGTGGCTCAGCTAGGACCTAGAATTTAAATTTCCAGATTACCAGTCTAGCATACTATACTTCCTGTTGCATTATCTGTCTGCATATATGTTAGCATTCTTCATAAAATAAAGGGCCATTATTAACGTCTTGAATCGTACTATTTACAACCAGGCTTGAATTCTGTTATTAATGTAGGTGTCATAGCATACTAAATTAAAATGATGTTGACTCTGAAATTCTTTGGAAATATCCAACCTTCAATTAACTTTTTGGAGAAAGATAAAATACACAGACAAGTATACAAAGAATATAAACTAGTTTTCATATAGTTTTTTCTGTTTTATTGAAATTTATATGAGTTGTAACGTGGCTTATTGATTGTAAGACATTTTATTTGGCACTATAAATGCTTTTTGTAATGCTTCTGCCGAATTTTTGTATATTGCTTTTTTGAATATCCCAGCTAACAAGTGTTTGTGTATTTTTAAACCAAAAAGTTTCTCATTATTTGTTTTTGCATAACTTGACATAATATAAAGAGCCTTTGTATTGTATAACAGAAATGTGTAAACACAAAGCAGTTCTAATAATTAGAATAATTAGCATATGGCTTTGGGTACAAGAACAGAAATTGACTTAACCCTTGAACATATTTTTTATTAGCACATCTTTTCTATAGGAAGTTCACAAGCTACACAACATAAAAGCAGTTATTGAACACTTAAAATTGACCCCGAAGTTTCTGTTTCACTCGTTTACTATCCCCTGCCCCTCTGCTTTACTCTATGCTGTAAAGCCTTGCTGCTCAAATTAGGCGAGCACTCTTGACTGGGAAAATAGTGGTTTTTTCCCCCACAGTCTAGATTGCTATGTGAAGTACAAAGTATCTCTTATCAGTTAGCTAAGTCGGACTACTCCCTGAGTTTTCTTGTAAAAAACTTGCAAAGACTGCAGTAGTTTAGAATTTAAAGGAGGAGAGATGAAAGCATGTATAGAAGTCTTAATTTTTGATTTTGTAGTTGCCTGGTATACTTGGTTTTGTTTAATACATATAGTCATAAAATGTAAAACTTCACAGACTCCATTCCCTTCTTAGATTTTTCATATCTCTAGGATTTGATTTAACCTGGGCATAGTTATTTGATGGTCCCTGAATTGTCTTAATGTAGTTCTCATTTATTTCAGATTAATTCATTTTAACCCTTAGAAAACTTTAGTGGGGCTCTGCTAAGGAGTAGAAACAGCCTGGTAGTTAAAACATATAGACAATGCTCAAGAAAAGTAGACTGTCACAACCGTGATTAATTAAGATCTGTAGTTGTGTAGAATACTTCCGTACACTCATTTATTTTAAGGCTATTTCTTCATACAAACTTTTTGTATATGATCTGCTTTTCTGTTTTGTGCGGAAGAATTTGTGGGGGTGAGTTTGTGTATAATTAGACTAGAATGGCCATTTTGTAGGTTTCAGAGGATGCGGTTGCCACATCCTTTCTAGGGATTTTACTCTCATTTCCATCGTTGTTCAGTAACTGCCAGGTTGCCCCTCAGATGGGATTTGATCTGTAGACACGTACAGTGAACACCTGTGCTCTGCTGGATGCCGTGCCGCTTACCTGTGGCCACGGTGAGGCAGAAGGCTGGCTCTGCCCTCTGCTGACCATGCTGAGAGGGTGGGCAGTGCCCTGTGATGCTGTCACCTGACCCCCAGGTGGAACGTGAGGGGCGCTCGAGTGTGGAAGCACAGCTGCTAATGAGATTCATTGAGGCTGAGTGGACAGGAAAATCTGTAGATGTGGATCGTTTGAACTGGGCCTTGAAGCATGATGAGGATTTTGATGCTTAAGGATATAGGAAATGTTACTTCTGAAGAGAAATATGAGCAGAGCCTTGGGAGAGGAAAACGTGTGTGTGAAGGAAGTGGTCTGGTTGGTTCTAATCCAAAGGTACATAAGGAAAATTGACAGACTAGGTTTGAATTCCAGATAGTGGGGATAATAGCTACATTATGGAGAGCCTAGGCTAACATGTGGACAGAGCTTAAATCCTATGTTCCAGGCAGTAAAAACTATCAGATAGCAGACACTTTGCGAGAGAGCAGTTATTCTAATGTCTGATGGTCGTAGACTCTTGGGAGAGCCTTATGAAAACTGCAGACCTCATCCCCATTACAACGCACCTGCGCTGCTAAGCACAACACATTCCATGCGGATCTTCCTCTTCCTTGCATCCGTGGATGCGGGATTCCAAGGGTGCTCAGTGGCTGGAGTGGAGAACTTTTCTCGCGTGTGCTAGCTGACGGTGGGTGGTATTGGAGCAAGGGTGGAATACCATGTTGGTGGAGAAAACGGTCAGCATGGAGCTCTGAAAAGACTGTACTTGATTATGATCATGAGAAGATGAGGTAGGAAGATAGGACCTGCCCAGACTGGCAGCAGGTACGCTGCCTGTGGCTACGTTACAGGTTGTACACCCTCCACTGTCTGTAGTGAGCCCCGGACCGTGAAGATTGAAGGCAGTGAGCTGGCTTGACTGGATTTAGGTGAGAGAGGAATGGGGAGCATTTATCCGACTTTTTGGTGGGGATGGAAGAGTGAGGTGGACAGGGTGCTGTGGTGTGTGTGCTGTGTGACTGTCATTCATTTAGCATTTGCGGCCCAACTACTAATTGCCATTAGCATTCTTCCCCTCTGCTCTCCCTGACAATTTCAAATGCCCCTCTCCACATCTTCAAGTATCCCCAGGGATGTACCATTTTGTTTTGGTCAGTAGACCTTATTAGGAGAAAGTTCTAGATGCAGAACTTGGTAGGTAAGATTCTTCTGTTGTATATCAGCATGTCACAGCATATTTATTGGGACTTCTCTAATTAAGGAAGAGAATCTCACGTAGATCTAATACATAAATGGTTATTTCTTCTCATTTTCGAGGTCTTTAAAGAAGCAGAAATTTAAAAGCCTCCCTTGCTAATCAAATATTTAGCAATACTTGGGAAATTAATGTGCAGGTCCTAATGTTGGAATTTAAACTCGTTTCTACTCTAACCACGGTGGCCTTGGGGAATGGTACCCTATGGTGCCAGTGTCCCTAAAGTCTGTGGGGTTTTATTTGATTGTGTACTAGTGAAGTATGCATTTCTTTTTACTTCAATGGAAATGTCCTTTCTAAACTTGCCAAGTTATGAGCTATGGGCATTATAACCTCTGAGTCTGTTTGGGCTAGGTTAACTGTAAGAGTTGTAGTGTTAGTGATTGCTTGGGTATGCTCACCGGGTTTGCTGGGTCCCTTCACAGTCTTTATGATATGGGTACTAAACGTGGAAGTTTGTTCTCTTGTGTCTTCCACTCTTCTTTTCGTTGTTCTGTTTGATTCTCTCTCTGCTCGGGATTGAGGTAGACCATCAGGAATGGTCTGCGGTAGTTTGGACAGAGGCAGCAGGGTGCAGGTGACTTTTAAGCCATTTGCCTCAGAAGGAGCATCTCAGGCTAAGAGCTTTTGTAATCACGTAAGTCGGGTGTTCTTCTGTAACCTCACGGTTGTCGGTCACTGCTCCTGACGTGTTATGAGGAGCCACGTAGTTGCAGTGGCAGAAGTCGGAATTACAGCTGGTCTCTCTGACTGGAAACTTGGTTCTTCACCTTCTGTCTTCAGCTTATTGAGATCATACCCTAAATAATATCGTTGCTCTGTGTACCTGTGGAATGTAAAAATATTCGGAAAAGATTGTGATTTCTTGGATTCTTACCAACTTGGTAACTTGTAAGTCACCACTTACACACTTTATGATTTTATCAGAACTACAGTTTCCCACTAACCTTTCCCCAGGTAGGGATTTTGAAACTTTTTGTAATTAAATACATACGTAGTTTGTGGCTTCTTTTTGGTATTCATACTTCTGTTTAACAAATAATTTTGGAATGCTTCTATATGCCAGGCCCTGAAGAATGATTTCAAACTCTGGTGGCAGTGAGAGGAGGAACCTGTGAACGTAGGGAAGCATCCTCTATCGTATTTGCCTTCCTGAGTCTCAAGTGTATTAAGATTCTGAATGAGATTTTGTGTGAAAATGTGAATCACATCACTAAAATATATATGAAAAGCACTTCCTCAGAAAGCTACAAAGGTTTGAAAGATGAGGCCTCTACTTAAGATAGGTATACAAGGAAGGTAGTGCTCCTTAAAATGTAGCACCCCGGAACATTGTCACCTGATCACTCTGGGGATGCTGAGGACATCCAGATTTTCAAACAACATTGCAGGAGCATGTGTAATCTAAGAATTAGTTTCTTTTGTACATCCCTCTCGTAGAAGTTAACTAAATTTTCAGTGCCATTAAAGCTTTATTTTTCACATAATGAAGAATTTTTGTGCTGATAAAAGCCACTTAATGAAATAGTAAGTAATACACTTTTAATAAATAGTAAGAATACGCTTTTCTTGTTTTCTGCATGAAATATATCATACACTCATTCATACATAGGAACTAGGCCCCAGACAAATTGGACAATTAACTTATCCAAATTTCGATTTCTTTTTCTGGCCATATGACAGACTAAATGTGCAAAGAAACCATTTATCATGTAAAACACTTAAATGCTGGATAAAATATAAAAGCATGTTTTAAAAAGCATGCCTGTACTTGACTGTAAATCAAGCAAGATAATTAGAGACCAGAAATGACAAGAGCTGGTGATACCTTAGGGATCTGTAGAGCTGGCATTTACCTTAAGGTTACCTACCTATTCTTAGTCACCTAGGCTCTGGCCATTAACCTGTGGTGCATATTGCAAATGGGAGACAAAATTGCAAGGCCTGAGTAGGGAGGGAATCAGAACTCTCATATGAAGTCACTGATATCACACCTACCCAGTAGATAGAGATGTGATTGCCTGGGCTTGCGTCTACATCCAGAGAAGGGCTTATCCCCGAGAGAATTCTTATCAAAAATTCTTCATCGTGCAGATGAAAGCTGGAATTCATTATTTGTATGACAAGCCAAAAATCTATTTTACAAATGTCCCAGGTAAGTAGTAGTCTTGTATGTATAGTGGAAGTGATTCTTCTGTATAAGAATACATTTTAAGCAGAAGCCTCAATTTCTGCAGAAGAAGATTCAGTTTTCATTAATTAACAATCAAAAAGCACTTAGCATATTGAGAAACAGATCTTAAACTTAAGAATCACAACTCTTTAAGGCTAGTATTTTGTAATTTCAGCATAAAATGAATACATTAAATATATTTAAAGAAAAAAGAATGGTGTCAAATGATCAGATTTCATATGTGTAATTATATCTCCATAAGTGAAAAATACTCAAGATTTAATACTCAATGGATGAGTTACAAAGAGGTGGATGTAGATAATGTAGGAATCGGTGACTTGTAATATCTGAGGAAAATAGGAAAGAGGCTAAGGGACATAGTGGATAAATTTTTTTTCACTGTGAGTTTTCTGTGTGTTTTAGATAGAAGTCCTTCATTGAATATGTGGTCTGCAGATATTTTCTCCCACTCTGTAGCTTGTGTTTTCATCCTCTTACAAGGATTTGGACAGAGCAGAAGTTTTTAATTTTGACGAAGTTCAGTTGATCAGTTTTTCCTTTTATGAATTGTGCTTTTGGTGTCAAATCCAAGAATTCTTTTCCTAAGTCCTGAGAATTTTATCATATGTTTTTTTCTGGAAGGGTTTATATTTTTATATTTTACTTTTAAATCAGTGATGCATTTTGAGTTCATTTTTTTAAAAGATAGGGGTTTTGGTTTGTTCTTTGCCTACAGAACTCCACTTGCTCCACATTTCCATTTGTTGAGAAAGGTCTTTCCTCTCTTAAATGGCTCTTGCACCTTTGTCCTGTATCAGTTGGACGTACTTGTGTGTGGGTCTGTCTCTGGGTTCTCTGCTCTCTTGATCTGTGTCTTAACCTTTGGGCAGCACCACACAGCCTAGATGACAGCTGCTATGCACTAAGTCTGGAATCACGTGACTGACTGATTTCCCCCCCCCCCCCCGGCTTTTTTTTTTTTAAAGATTTTATTTATTTGTTTAAGAGAGAGAGAGCGCACAGGCAGAGGGAGGGTCAGACAGAGGGAGAGAGAGAATCTCAATCAGACTCCCCACTGAGTGCAGAGCTCAACGTTAGGCTTGATCCCAGGACCCTGAGATGATTGATCTTTTTTCAAAATTGTTTTAGCTCTTCCAATTCCTTTGCTTTTCCCAAAATTTGAGAATGATCTTCCTTTTACCTACAAAAAAATCTTACTGTGAGTTTGGTTAAACTGCATAATGAATATGGGGAGAATTGACATCTGTACTATTTGGGTCTTCGAGTACATGCAAGAGAGAGATGTCTCTTTTTGGTGTTTAATTTCTTTCATCATTTGTGTATAGTTTTCAGCATACAAATTCTGTATGTTTTGTTAGAATTACGTGTAAATGTTTCAGTTTTTATTTTCAGCCACTCTAAATAGCATTGTATTTTTAATTCCAGCATCCATATACTCATTACTAATACAATTGATTTTTGTGTGGTTGTCTTGCATCCTGTGACCGTGCAGAACTCACTCTAAGTTTTTGTGCATGTGTGTCTTCCTTGGGTTGTCTACATCGTCATGTCATATGATTATAACATAAAATAGGGAAATGGGGACCGTTTTATTTCCTTTCCAGTCTTGGATGTCTTTTATTTCTTTTCCTTGACTTATTGCATTGGCTGGAACTTCTACCACGGTGCTGAATAAGCCTGGTGAGAGTGGCCATCCCTTCCTGCCTCGCCATCTCGGGACTGCATTCAGTCTCTTACTATAAAAAGTACGTCAGCTATAGGTTGTTGCTCTTTATCAGGCTGAGGGAGTTCTCCTCTTCATGTTTTCTTGTGATTTTCACATGAATGCGCATGAACTATTTTAAATGCTTTTTCTGCATTAAATTGTCTAATCACGTAGCTTTTCTTTTTTTTGACTGTTAATGTTGTGATTACATTGATTGGTTTTTGAATATTGAGTCAGTTTACATACCTAGAGTGAATCCCACTTGGTTATGGTGTGTAATTGTTTTTATATACTGCTGAATTCTTTTCGTTAGTATTTTGTTAGGGATTTATGAGAGATACTGGTCTGTTATTTTCTTTTACTTATTTATTTCTTGGGGCATAATTGACATAACATTGTTTCGGGTGTATAACATAATGTATTCAATATATGCGTGTTTTGGGAAATGATCACCACAGTAAGTCTAGTTAACATCCATCATCATATACAGTTAAAATTTTTTTCTTGTGATTTTTTTTCTTTTTTTTATACTGCCTTTAATTGGTTTTGATGTCAAGGTGAATCTGGCTTTATTAAAGGAATTGGAGAGTTTTTCCTTACATTTTATTTTTTGGAAGGTATAGTATAGAATTGGTCTTTAGAGATTGATAGCGTTTTCCAGTGAAATCTACATTAGCTGGTATTAATAAAGCTACCCCTCCTTTCTTTTGGCTAATGTTTCCATGATGTGTCACTTTTCATTCTCTTACTTTCAATTTGTCCCTGTTATATTTGAAATCTGTTTCTTCTAGATAGCATATCATTGGGTCATTTTGGTTTTGTGGGTCTTTTTGATCCACTCTTTCAATCTGTCTTTTAATTGGTACATTTAGACCATTTACATTTGATATAATTATTGAGACATTAAGGTTTAAGTATGCCCTGTATTTTACAGTTCAAAAATTTCCATTTGGTTCTTTTTTATGTTACATTTCTTTTCTTAGACTTTGTTTCTTTGCTGAGACTTGCTATCTTTTCATTTGTTTTACTTCGTCTATAATTGCTTATTGAAGCAGTTTCATAATAGCTGCTTTAAAATCCGCATCAAATCATTTTAAACATTTCTTGTCATTTCAGTATTTGCACATATTGGCTCTTTTTACATTCTGCCTGACATCTTGGTTGTTGCTATGACAAGTGCTTTTTTTATTGGAACCTGAAAATACTGTTATGAAACTCCGGATCTTATTTAAACCTTCTATTTTAGCTACCTTTCTCTAACCAGCACCTCCGCGGGAGGAGGGCATTCCTCATTGCTGTTGGCAGGCGTGAGAGGTCCACACCCCCCGAGGTGGCCGCTGACACTACCCTGGGGCACTGCTCCTTACGGCCTGCTGGAGTGGAAGTTCATGCTCTTCTGTGGTTTCCACTGATAGTGCGGGAGGTGAAAGGGAGGGCCTTCCCACGTCCTGCTGAGGGTGGACGGTTGAGGTCCTCATCCAGTCTTTGCTGATGGAGGTGGGCGTGGAGCCAGTTTTTTCTGTGGTGGTTGAATAGAGAAGAGTGTTTTTTCTAAAAGTTTTTTTTCTTGCTCGGCTGCTTGAGTTTTGCAGGAGGGAGAGCAGGTTCTTGTTGGTTTTTTCGTTTTTGTCATTGGCATTCTGGTCTCTGACTGCTTCATCTCCAGGTCTGGGGTAGACAAGGCAAAAGAAAACCCAGGAAACTCACCACTGTGTTCTTCCTCAGAGTCTTTCAGATTCTTCCTTATGTTTGTTTTTTAGCTAATGTACAGGGCTTTTAGTTGAATTAGCAGGAGACATAGGGAAAAAATACATTTACTTCATCTTCCTGAAAGCAAAAGTTATTTGTTTAATAAAAAAAAAAAAAAAAGCGAGCCTTCTGTCCCCTTCCATCCCACACTAGTTAAGTGTCACTTTTCCTCTGCTTCCTTTTAGAACCAAATTTTCTGGCAGCATTTGTCTATACAGTTGACCCCTGAACAATGGGGGAATTTTTATTGAGACCTGGACATTTTGCGTATTATGTTATAAAACTTTGGATCTTATGTAAATATTCTGTTTTAGCTAGCTGTCTCCAACACCACCTTTCAGTCTTCTTTTAAAACTGGTGAGACTCTTACCCTTCCAGTTCTCTGAAACCATCTTGTTGAGCCAATTTACAAGTGGATTATCAGCAGTAATGTCCATCAGAACTATGGCTGAAGCTAAAATTGTACTTAGAGAACATCTGTAGCCTTAATTGTTATATTAAAAGAGAAAGAAACCTTCAATCCAAATGAACTAATCTAATTTTTTATAATAATTTTTTATTATATTATATTAGTCACCATACAGTACACCCCTAGTTTCTGATATAAAGTTCCATGATTCATTACTTATGTATAACACCTAGTGCACCATGCAATACGTGCCCTGCTTAATACCCATCACCGGCCTATCCTGTTCCCCCACCCCCTCCCCTCTGAAGCCCGCAGTTTGTTTCCCAGAGTCCATAGTCTCTCATGGTTCATTCCCCCTTCTGTTCACCCCCCCTTCATTCTTCCCTTCCTTCTCTTACTGATCTTCCTACTTCTTATGTTCCATAAATGAGTGAAACCATATGATAATTGTCCTTCTCTGCTTGACTTCTTTCGCTTAGCATAATCTCCTCCAGTCCCATCCATGTTGCAGCAAATGTTGAGAAATCGTTCTTTTTGATGGCTGAGTAATACTCCATTGTATGTATGGACCACATCTTCTTAATCCATTCATCTGTTGAAGGGAATCTCGGCTCCTTCCACAATTGAGCTATTGTGGACAATGCTGCTATGAACATTGGGGTGCATATGGCCCTTCTCTTCACTACATCTGTATCTTTGGGGTAAATCTAATTTAAGAAGTTAGAGAAAGGATCAACCTGAAGAAAAAGAGATATAAAGATGTTCAGACATTAGTAAAAGAGAAAGCAAAGCTGCAATTGACAAAATTAGGGAATTCTGGCAAGATTAAGAAAAACAAAAAAGCAAAAATAAATAGTAATGCATATTAGGAAATGTTACAAATTTAATCATCTTTAAATAAAATTATATGTGAAATAAATTATCAAAAAACGATGTCAGTGATCTGTTGATTCAAAAAGAAGCAGAAAATCTGAATGATCCTATAACCATTAAAAATGGTGATTGAGTAGTTAAAAATTCCTTCCCTCGTGAAAAGACCCAGGTGGTTTTTCAGCTGATTTTGGACAAATGCTAATTCTAGTATTCAGTAAACTTTTTCAGAAAACAGAAAAAAAGATGGGGCGCCTGGGTGGCACAGCGGTTAAGCGTCTACCTTCGGCTCAGGGCGTGATCCCGGCGATCTGGGATCGAGCCCCACATCAGGCTCTTCTGCTATGAGCCTGCTTCTTCCTCTCCCACTCCCCCTGCTTGTGTTCCCTCTCTCGCTGCCTGTCTCTATCTCTGTCAAATAAATAAATAAAATCTTTAAAAAAAAAAAAAAAAAGAAAACAGAAAAAAAGGGTAATAATTGTCATTTAGTTTTTCTGAGGCTTACGCTATGAGCTTGTTATCAAAATTAGTAAAGAATATGAAAGAATGAAATTGACAAGCTTGTCTCTTAAAAAAATCTAGCAATGTATGAAACCGGTAACATTTCCTAGTTTGGCTTTATTCCAGGAATGCAAGGTTTGATCAATGTTAGACATGCATCCAAAATATTTACATCTTAATAAAATTAGGAGTCACGTGTCACATTTTTGACTTAGAATAGTGAGGGTCTTCATTAAATCTGAGAATGCTAGATGTCTGCTCCATGATGAGTACTGAAACTCAGTTTGGGTGGGAGACTGTGGGTCACAGGAGATGGCACACTGATTTAATGCAGGGGAGGCCGATGATCTGTCAGTGGTGGCACAATGTGAGTTCTGTGTCGGGCAGTGATATTTTATGAAACTGTTGGAGGGAGCACCTTTCGGGTAGAGTGGAGGCAGTACCATGTGCCAGAGCATAGCTGTGACCCTTGGGAAGGGTCGGTGAGCTACGGCTAGAGCCCGACAGGAGGTGAGAGCGTCGTGCACCGTTGGCAAAAGCGTCGTCCATTGCTTTTCGCTGAGCAGCCCAGTGAGTCAGGACGCCAGTGGAGATCTGTGAGGGTTCTGTTTGCCCTTTTAGGTTTCACGTCTGATCCTTAGAAATAACATGGGTAACTTGTTTGCACTCTTCTGCATATCTACCTTATTTGAGGTCAGGTGCTGCCACTATTTACCTTGATTGTTGTCACTAACAATGTAGCAATCTGAGTTTATGACAGAAGCACTAATATAGTGTGTTCATTTTCTCTGTGTTATATCCCAGACTTCTAAACCACTCATGGCTAATCTCCACCAAGCTGGTACCTGAGAACTTTCCAGTGAAATACGTGACAGAGGCCTGATTCATGACCCTTGTTCTGCCATCTTTTTAACCTCACACGTGATGAGGTTAAAGCACATTTTAATATACCTCTTCTTAAGAGATATTTGTGATTTTACTGGAGTTTTTGATTGAGTTGTATTTTTTTAAAGGAAAGTCATTGAACTGAACTTTCACTCATTGCCAGGTTTTCTCTTTTTTCTTTTTCTTTTTTTAAATTCCATTGGTACATAGAAGGCAACAAGTTTGTTAGTAACTCTACATTTGTGAATCAGAATTTTAAACCTAGGTTAATTTCATAAATGCACTCACTTTTCTCTTAATACATTTTCTTCTGACCCCCTAAAGATGCTTTTATTTAATTTTCTGGATTATATAATGTATATGGCTTTTTTAATTTAAGGTGTGACTGCACAGAAAAGTTACAGAACAAATTTGACTTTTTGCGCTCACAGTTGAATGATATTTCTTCGTTTAAGAATATCTACAGATATGCCTTTGATTTTGCAAGGGTAGGTGGAATTTCCATGTTTTGTAATTTTAACATTTTTCTAATCTTGAAACCACACTCAGGAGAATTTTTCCTTATGTTTTAGGATAAAGATCAGAGAAGCCTTGATATCGATACCGCTAAGTCTATGCTAGCTCTTCTGCTTGGAAGGACATGGCCATTGTTTTCAGTATTTTACCAGTACCTGGAGGTATGTATGTTCTTATTAAGGTTTGAAAATATTAATCTGGTTAATATTAAATTTTAATATTTATTTTAAAGTTTAATCTGATCGAAAATATACCTTTGAGGAAAAACAAATAGATTTTTAAATATTGTGCTTTAAAAAAAATCTGCTTAAGTAATAAAGTTTCTGTTAAAGTGTATACATATATATTGTTATTTATAGACACAAGTTCATGTTCATTAATACTTTCTGTACATGAGATACTTGGATTCCAGCCCTGCATCTCTCCCATAAAAAAAGTAACCTTCAAGAAATACATTTTAGCAAAGACGTTCTTCATGCAGAATTCGTTTCTTGGGCTCTTGGCAGAAGAGAGTTGATGCTCGTATACAGATGTCGAGCTTCTGAATCAGGTTTCTTTAATACAAGATCTTAGGCTGAGATCTACATAACGGAACTGGTTGTAGTGATAATAAAACTTTACTTTTCACTTAGGTTCAGTCTAGATAATTAGAATTAAAATATTTTATGTCCACAAATATGAGAATGGCTATAATCCTATATTTCAGCGTGCTGAGTTAAGAATGTATGCTGAATTCATGGAGAAAATATTCTTTTAGAAGGTTTAACATAGCACCCACCGCTGGCAGTCGTTCTGAGATACTGCTTTCTTTGGTTTTCTGTTTTTGTGCCTTCTCAGTTTTAGGCTTTTTTAGTATGGCTCTCACCATTTCTTAAGGATAGATGACTTTTCTTTTTGCTTTGAAAATGATTTCTCGTAAAGCTGATTATCATAGCAAATTCCTCGGAGTAATTTTGTTTAAAGCTTCTCATAAAAAGCAATGATAGGGGGATGCCTGGGTGGCTTCGTCTGTAAAGCATCTGCCTTCGGCTCACGTCATGACCCCGGAGCCCCGTATCGGGCTCCCTGCTCAGTGGGGGGCATGCTTCTCCCTCTCCCTCTGCCCCTGCTTGTGCCCTGTCTCTCTCTCTCTGACAAATAAATAAATAAAATCTTTAAAAAAGAAAGAAAGAAAAGCAACGATATGGAGAGGACTTAAATGAGTAGGTTTTGTGTACACTCAAATCTTTAAGTCTAGTAAAGTGGGTGTAATGAAAGCTAGTAAAGTAGATGTTTTTGATGGATGTTACCAATCTTCCTCCTATTACTAGTTTTGGGCAAAAATAAATAGAACTGAATGTTAAAATATTCACCTGTAAAGGGAGCTGAGAGAACTAAATATTTTCAGTGCTTGTTATGTGGAGGGTGTTCAACCTACAGTGTTTCTTTAAATTTTTATAACACTGTTTTGATTTCTTTTATCCCTCTTCAGCAAATGAAGAAATGGTCTTTGTTGTTAAATAATGCTCCCAGGGTCACCCAAGTACGTGGAGGAGTGGAGTTTGAACCCACGCCAGTGCGCTCTGCACTGCCTCCAACAATGCCAACTTCAAAATATGGCTGAACATTAAACGTCAGTGAAGAAGTGGTGTTCTGGGAGGCAGCATGAAGGGACGCAGTGTGTGCGGGATGGGTTGTCGATCCTGAGCGCAGGGGTGGTTCCACAGGTGTATACATAGGTAGACATCGAGTTTTACCTCACTCTTAGTGTCTTCGATGCTCCTGTTACTTCTCTAAAATGAAGGAAAGATAAAGGAAAACGTAACTGGGATAATGTTAACATGTAAATGTCCCTGAGACTTTCCTTAGAAGCACAGCTAATTTAAAGAGGAAGAAATGTTTTAAGAAAGACCAAATCACAAAAAAATGTTATAACTAGATTTACCGAAGTCAAGTCCTAATAAATAATGCTTGTATTCAAAATATTTATATCATTTTCTACAGCAATCAAAGTATCGTGTTATGAACAAAGATCAGTGGTACAATGTGTTAGAGTTCAGCAGAACTGTCCATGCCGATCTTAGTAACTATGATGAAGACGGTGCTTGTAAGTATGCTACAGTGTTTTCCTATGAAAATAAAATTCTTAAAAGTCTCAGATAAGAATGTACTTTCGTGTAGCATTGCCATAAAGGATTTAAACTTCCCGGCAGGAACTTTCACTATTGAATCAGGTGGAAAGTGTGGGGGCGGCAGGTGCAGAATGTAGACCAAGAGCTTAGATTGAACGGATATTATGAAATCCATGCTGCAGGGGCACCTGGGAAGCTCAGTGAGTGGAGCACCCGACTCCTGATTTCGGCTCAGGTCATGATCTTGGGGTCATGGGATCAAGCCCCCACATTGGGCTTCATGTTCAGCAGTGAGTCTGCTTGAGATTCTCTCTCCTTCTGTCCCTCCCCCTGCTCACATGCTCACTTACACATGTGCTCTCTCTCACTCTAAAATAAATAAAATCTCTTAAAAATATATATATAATCTTTCAGTCACTTCAGTTATCAGTCAGTATTCTTCAGTGGAAAGGGCAGAATGCCTTAAAACAGATCTTTGAAGTAATGATAAGTTAGGTAAGCCACATCCTCTAAAATGGTAAAAGGTTTTCAGTTTCCACCACCAGTTTGGTTACATGCGTTATTATATACATGTACGTGGTTACATGGTAAGATACATTCCTATAAATGTCAGTTGAACTGTGGACTTATTTAAAAAAGGAGTAACTTTATTTCCCCCTATATATATATTGTGACCTCTCTCTACAGAATGGTATAACATTTAACAGTCTTTTTAGAAGCAATACGTTGAAGCAGTAAGCCAGAAGCCTAAGGACTATATGTGGCCTGCAGATGTGTATTATTTGTGTGTGTTTTGAGTCAACCTTTAAATTAAGAGTTTTTGCATAAAAAGAAAGCTTCTAGATTTGTTCGAAAAATCAGAAAATATGACAAAATTGTACCTGGAATTAGTGACTGAAGCCGAGTAGTAGCTCCCGTTGGACTCACTTCCCGCTTTGCTGGCCTGCAGTTTATGCCAACAGCTAGCTTGCTTTTCAGCTGCTGTTTATTATCGAGCTTGCCTGCTGCTTGTCTTAGAGTAAAGAGGTATGTCTGTGAAATCAAGAGAAAAAGACCACCAGAACGTGTGTGCTTTAAGAAAAAGAGAGCAAGCACATTCGTTTCTGGAGTGAGTTTTCCTCTATTTAAAAAGAGAGAACAGTGAGCTCATTTAAACTGCCTACCTGGCCTCTGTCAGGAAATGAGTTTGGACCCCCCACTTTATACTAATGCCTTTTATAGAACAGTTCTCAGGTTGGGTATTGATTAGGCACCTGCTGCGTGTTTAGACTCATACTAGGTCCTGTTACCGGCCACCCTTTCAACAAGCTTACACACTTCTTGGTGAGGGAACCTGGAAATACTGCATTAAACATTTTGCATATTCCTTAATAATAACAGAATGCTGTGAACATGTAGAAAAAAGGAGTGGTTAGTCTTGACTTGGTTATTGGAGAGTTCTTTGAACACTTGAACCTTGTGAATGAACTTGCAGCAAATATCCATTGTGGGAAGTCCCTTCTGTCCAAAAAGAAAAGGCTAGGGAAGCAAGTACCAGTGAGTCCAGCAGCAGGACGGGGAGCAAAACCTCTGTGACCCCAGAGGGCCCGTCCTCAGCACTGGCACAGAGCTCATGGACAGTGTGTTCTGTAGTTGGAGGGATGAGTTCACTGAATCCTAACAAAAATTGCTTCTTTATTTCTAGGGCCTGTTCTTCTTGATGAATTTGTTGAGTGGCAAAAAATCCGTCAAACATCATAGCAAGAACTAATGTGAAGAAAATGCAAACCTTTTGGCGCCCACGTGTATACAGGCTGAAGGGACGACGAAAAAATCCAAAGGGTGCATTTTCATTCATATGAAAGACTTCTCATAGTACTTTGTTTTCCTTTTTTTTAAAGGAAGTTTTCTTGTTACATGTGATGGGCATTGAGCCACACCTCTTCTGAGACTGAATATTGAAACTTTTGTTTTGAGTTATGTTTATAACATTTATTTCAGAACAATAAAGATTCAGATTTGTGACAAAGGCCTTAAAGTGAAGATGTCCCTTGAGTGTCAGAGTGGTATTTATTTTTGTACATTTTAATTCTTGAATTTTAAAGGATGTTTCTCGCCATGGATTTGGAATTTTAAAGATTTTAAACAGTATTTGGCAACATAGTCCACTGATGGTATGGCTCATTATAACCATCTGTGAACAATTAGCAAGAATATTGGCCTTGGCTTCTGGGATAATGATGTTCTGATACAACTAATAAAAAACATTTCTGGATATTGGGAGTTCTCTGGCTCTCAGCTCAGGTTTCTGTGAAACCAGATTTGCAAATGCTTTATCTGAAAATTTGAGAATTGGAACGATTATGTCCCGGTATTTTGCTTCCAAACCGTTAAATAGTATTGTCAGTAAGCGTTCATCAGCATTGCATGTGTATTCTTAATATGACTTTCCAGTTTTCTGTATTGTGTGTTACAGAGTTCCTTTTCTGTTTGAAAGAGCAAGGTTCCTGTATTAACGGTCTCAAACTTAGGCTGATGAGAGAATCGAGAGCAATATTGAAGTTGTGTGATCGTCACTGTTGTCATTACTAGTGGCATGTATATGATATCTTTGTCATTTTGTGATACGGAGAGTTTTCTTGAGGGACCTTTTTTGGTCTTAAAAGAAAACCTTTAGCTCTGATGTTGTGGATTGAGTTAAGATACATATAGGAAGAGAAGATAATAAAATAAGGAGTCTTGAGAGAGCTCTGTGTATAATGGTGCACAACTCAAGGATACCATTAATATGGGTACAATCACAGTATTGCTAATTATCACAATTTTCTAAATGTCTAAAGTATCTTGAGGAAAGGACAGTCTTGTCTAAGTCATGTAAGAGGCATCTTTTGGACGAGGAACAGGGCTGTTTGAATATTGCTTTTCAAACCATCCAGTATCCCATTCACAGTCCAGCTGCGACCTTAGTAGCATTGCTAATCTCAGTGTATGAGTGGAAGGAAGTTAATAGATTATTTTTCCACAATAAGGACATTTCTATTGGGGTTTAAGGTAAAGGTTGATTTTTGAATGGTGAATTTTTTTAATGAGTGACTTTCAGTATTGACTGCATAAGGGAAAATAGCATTTTAAATATTTTTATGGTTTATTTGGTTAATGAGTTGGGAGAAAGTGATTACTGTTTTACTTGCCTTTTAATGAAATCACTTTGTACAACTTTGTAAAACACTGATATAACATTGCAAAAACTTGTCTTTTCTAAATGTCTAATCAATAAGGATAATTTTCCTAAGATGCGCCTTCTCGGTATTAGAATCGCTGAATTATTAGAACTGAGCATTTACTGACAGTGCTGTGATTCAACAACATGAATAATGTTTTAGTATCAAATTTATTATAAGTAAAGCGTTTAGATTTGTAAACATTTGAGTCTTTATAATTTAATTGACTCTTCCCTCCAGGGCACAGCTTCTAAACTTGAAGAATGTCGCCCACTTCTGTTTAACTTCAAAAGCTATAATTTAAGTGAAATCTTACAAGTTGTCAGTTTATAGCCTGAAGTAATATATTTTCTTGTCATCTTCATTATTTAAGTACAATAAGGAACACTCAGAACTTATAGATGACTTTAAAAAAATAAAATAAAGGAAACTATTTGTACTTATCCAGAGTACATTTAGACTTTTGGAATCTGAAAATGAAAATGAAACTTTTTTTCCTTCAAGTCGACAGCCCAGTCCTGCCTGGGCCACACTTGCTTTACTCTGTCACCTTCTAGTTCTCTCATCACCTTAGAGTCGTGACATTTGCTTACTTTGGAGGCAGATTTCCCCTCCGTAATTCATCAGTCAGGATGTGGGCTTCTTTCTTACCTTTCATCTGTTAATTTATATTTGAACACCTTTAATTTATTGGGAAAATTATGAGAGGTTAAGTGGTGTAAGCAAATAGGACAGTAGTAAGGAGCCTACAGTGTATTACGAAAGTCTAACTGCCGAGGCTCTTTTCATTAGTTAGCTTCCAGTGCCTTCCTGGGAATCCTGATGTACAATTTTCTGAGTTATTTTCTTTGTAGAGGATGAAATACTGGTGCTTTATAGTTGGGGACGACATGCTTCTAGAATAGCGCACATACCAGTGTAACACTACCAGAAGGAAGCGGAGCCGGGTGTGGATCCTCAGCTGTTCGAAGATGCAGAGCATGTTCCCTGACCCCTGGGAGCCGGTACTTTGTGACAAGGCCTGGTTTCTGCAGGAAATTGCCAGGGATTCGGGTCACACAGTGTTGTCTCTAAACAGCTACCACAGTTTTGCCTGAATGAGAGAGAAGAAATGATGTTTTGTCATGTGCTGATCTGCATTACAGTGTCTTCTGTGGTCTAATGACTTCTTGTTTTTTAAAATGCTTCCAGTAAAATTCTTGATGGAATACATTTTTGACAGTAGTAGTATTTCTATGTGTAATGCACAGGTTTTGTTGATTTGGTTTTTACTCTGTTTGAAGTCCTCTAGATGAGTGTTTCTCAAACTAGAAGTGAGAGCCTTCTGTGGTTTGTGAGACTGACCCTGGGGACTGTTTCTGTTACAACAAATGCCTTTACATCTAGAAAACCAAACATTTATCTTTAACAATATTGAGGGCCATCACTTTGTGCAGGGACGGGAGGAGAAAGAGAGGAGAATTAAAGGCATACAGGTTATGTAGAATAACTTAGATTCTGAACACAAGAAGTGTATTTGTGGTGAAACATTTCACTTTGAACTGAGTGTTCCTTCAAAAAAGCATGTCCTTTCTGTCTAATTGCTCATGTGAATTTATGAATGGATTTACTGGAATATATTTTGTGGTCACCTTGAGAAGCATATCATAAGAATGCTGATTTAATTTGTTTTACTGCTTTCTTGAAGAAGTGTGCTTAAAACTGTGATAATTCATAGTCTGATAAAGTTTTCTTTGGGCTTTGAAGGCTCTTGTTGCCTGAAGTTTTGTGGCATGTCTTGTATGTTTATCAGATAACTGAAGTGTCAAATAAATTAGGGATATTAATACAGAATTTAAATGCAGTTCTTTATTAACCTAGGAGAGAAGGCACAGTAATCTCTTAACCTTATGCCTAAAGAATTCCTGCAGAACTATTACTTCTTGAGTTGCACTGGAAATTGTTACAAGGAAACCTTCAAGAACAGTTCGTTTTCCCTTCCGAAAAGAAAAACAGCAAAATCTCATTGATTTCCTCAATAGGAAATGCTGGTCTGAATTATTATATATTCTGGATCATATAATTTTTAATGAGTGTAGTTTTATTAGTTTCATAAATGTTTCATAACGACCAGAAAAAGAGATTGCTTAAGACTTGGCCTTTCTTGTTGACAGTCCCAGTTACCTATGAGTGGTACTGCGGAAACCCCAAAAACAGTCTCCCTTGTATGGTAAATTTACATAGATTAAAGATTGTGGAAAGCTGAGTTTCAGCCCCACAGCTTAAGCGAATTGTCATTACGGAGAAATTTCTAGTGAACTTCTATTTCTTTGGAGCAAGTCTTAAGAGCTTTTAATGCACAATTTATTTAACTTTACCCAAACACCAGTCCTTTTTTTTTTTTTTTTTTAAGATTTTATTTATTTATTTGACAGTGCACGCATAAACGGGGAGCAACAGGCAGGGGAAAAGCAGACTTCCCACTGAGCATGGAGCCCAGTGAGAGACTCGATCCCAGGACCCTGGGATCATGACCCGAGCCGAAGGCAGACACTTAACGACTGAGCCTCCCAGGTGCCCCCCAAACACCAGTCTTAATAAAACATCTTAAGTTTGCTGTATCCACCTCACAGTCCGTTGACCCCTGCAGAGATAGTGCTTCCCTTGCTCCTTCTCTAGACCAGTTGTTACTAAAACATTCTGTCTGTATTTTGTGTGCTTCGTCATTTCTTAGGGCCTTTTGTAATATGGCTCATTTTTGCATGAGTTCTGGTTTACCATGTGTTAAGTATTCTTTAAAATATATGATAAGGTTAGACTTTAATATGAGTATAGAATCTTTCAGTGTCTATTTTAGTGGAGCTTTTTTGTATTTATTTTATGGATCTATGGTCCATAAATGGAAGAGCTAAAGTAGTTTCACTAAAAATTTCTTAGTTTCCTCCCAAATTCTATCATTTTGAAGATGTTTTATCCTTCTGTGTTTTGGCTTTGTTAGCTTTAGAGTATTAATGAAAATCCTTCCATGGATTGTTTCAAGTATTAAATTAAAAATGTGGATATTATGAAACAACCAAATACCATACTTAGAAGCTAACAGCAGTGAGCAAAATGGATGTGTTGAAAGCCAGATTTACCCAAAACTCAGTGGTGTGTGTGTGTGTGTGTGTGTGTGTGTGTGTGTCTTAATGTGTGCAAACTGTTACCCGTATTTTTCTGTGTAGAAAATAAGATTGTGCATAGCAGCTCTTCCCATGTCTGAAGGTGAAAGGAGAATTTTGCTTTCGTGTGTGATTGCCGCCAGTTGGCTTGAACCACAAAAGATGAAGGACTAATACTTTACTTGAACAGCTTGTCGTGTGAGACTTCCTATCATTAATTCATCAAGGTTAGCAAAACTAATTTTTGTGAGTGTTGTTAGTTTACCTCGAGTATTTTAGCTGTATTATTCTGCCATGCAAATGAATTCAGACTCATAGGTGCAGAAACCCGACCCGTTTTGGATTCATATCATTCCTTGAAAGACTGAAGATTGAGTGTTTTGGGAAGTAATACCAGAGAAACCTGGGTGGGTTTTCTCTTTGCCACATTTTGTTACATCACTTTCAGACACATCACTTGACCTGTGTTCTCTTCAGTTTCACCTTAGGTAAAATAAAAACACCTACCAGAATTCTTAGGAAGTCCAAGCAGGGCCTTGTCCATAGCATTTATTAGTAAATGTTCAAGGAATACACCTTGGTATTTGAACAGAAACATAATTTTTTGTAATAGTTTTGTAATAGAAAAACAAGGTTTTCTATCTTGTGTAAACTGAAACTGTTGGGGTTTCTTGTTTTAGCCTCCTATTTCTTTTTATAATCAGGCTTTTTCATATTCCTCTGGGACTAAATATTTCAGCAAATCCCAAACATCTGCTATGTGCTAGCAAGTGTTCTAGGCCTGAGTGTGTGTGTGTGTGTGTGTGTGTGTGTGTGTGTGTATAGTTTATCATATGACAAGGTAATTAAGCGAAAATAAGTCGGAGAAAGGGTCTGGGGAGTGTGTGAGTATAGGATCGCTATTTTAAACAGTGCACTGACAGAGTGAACCGTTGAGCCATTTGCATGTCTGGGGAAGTAGCTTACCAGGCAGAAGGGATATTACATGTTAAGGCCCTGAGCTGCTAGTATGCTTAGTGTTTTCAAAAACTAGCAAGGAGATCACTGACTGCAGAGAGCAAGGACAGAGGAGAGGCCAGGACTAGAAAGTTGGGTTAGAGAGATCGAGGGTAGTCATCATACCTGATGGCAGGTAATCATAGAGGGCATTGTTGGCCTTTCTAAGGATAGGCTTTCATAGAGGGAGGTGGGAAGCAGTTAGGGTTCTGATCAAAGCAAGGATGGAAGGTGACACTTTAGATGGGAGGGTAATACAGGAATCCAGATGAAAAATGTCGTTTGGCTGAGACCAAGGGCAATGAAAATGGATTCAGAATTCATTTTGATAGTAGAGCAGATTGTCTACGCAGATGCATTGGATGAGGCGTGTGAGAAGGAAGAACCAGGGAAGACTCACATTTTTGGCTTGAAACATTGGAGGAATGAAGCAGCCATTTGCTAATGGAAGACTGAGAAGAGCAGGCTGGGGAGCTTGGTTTGGGACGTGTTATGGTAGATAGACCTATTAGATGTCCCCGGGGTGTGTAGGACAGACTGGTAGATGCTTGAGTCTGGAGTTGGAGGGGGAGGTCTGAGCTGGATACATAAATACACGGTTGACCGTAGAACAGCACATGTCTGAACCGTGTGGATCCACTTCATATGTGGATTTTTGTTGATAAATACATTACAGTACTGTAAATGCATTTTCCTTATGCTTTAAAAACATTTCCCTGCCTGACTTCAGGTATACAGTGTGTAATACATACAATGTATAAATGTGTGTGAATTGGCTGTTTGTGTAATCACTAAGGCTTCTGGTTAACAGGCTCTTATAGGTAAGTTTTGGGGGAGCCAGAAGTCATGTGGGTTCTTGACGGTGTGGGGTGGCACCCTCATGGCCGCGTTGTTGGAGGATTAACTGTGTTTGGACGTCATCGGTGTATAGCCCTCTTTTACGTCAGGACATGATGAGATCACTGAGCAAGTAAGTGTAGCAGAGAATAAAACCACGCTGAAGACACAGGATTAGTGAAATTTAGGGCTGACTTGTGATTTCCCAGGAGGAGACGGAATGCTCCTGTCTTCTACATGCAGGAACCCTTACTTTCTATCGTGTTATGGAAGCACTGAGGTTTAACAGTTGGGATTGAAAGCGTACACGTGCACGTGGCACTTAGATTTAAAGGATGAATTCCACTCCATTCCTGGAACAAAGCCTTGTTTTGAGACCGGACAGCTGTACATTTTAAGAATGTCTGAAGTACTCCTTCCTTCTGCTACTTGGGAATTGCTATGATTCAGTTCTGCAGTTCTGGCACCAGGGGGCAGGCTTGCTTCTAGTTTCTGAAGGGCTGTAACTGGGATTAATTTAGCCAAACAGCACGGGCGTTCAGCCCCAATCCAGGAATGCACTTGCTTCTCAAGTGACAAGTTCAGTGTCCACTATGTTTTCCATTGCCGGGAAAGCATCAAATAAGGCTAATGGTTAGTTTCAGTACATCTAGGATGGAGTTGATGAATATTTGCATATAAAGTACAAGGAAACAGGTGTAGCTTACTGCAGTTAAGATCTGATACGGAGCCCCCACCCACATAGGTACATAAGAGAGCTTGAAGCCAGTCGGAAGGAATTCTGGACGTGATTTATTCAGGAAATGTAGAGAGCTCTTAACTTTGTCCTGTCCATTGTGGTAAGAGTTGGGGCTACAAAGATGAGTAGATGATAGCCCCTGCCTAAAGCTTCGGTATAGCGTCTTACAGCACGTAATACCTTGTGCTCGATTTCAGTGTCTTTTCCCCCAAGGTTAGAAATCCTGACTCATTTATCTCTGGCACCTCCAAGTGCCCAGCACAGGGCTTGCTACTTAGGCTAATTCATAGTGTATGAAAAGAGACAGAACTAAGAGGGGGGAGAAAACAGTGAGGGAATTGGTTCCTTTGCAAAAAACTCCCCTGCAGGAAGACTCTCCTATTAATGTGTAAGAGTGGTTGTGGATGTGATTCCAACTCGCCATATTTGCCCCCACTTGTCTCCCAAATCGTGTTCATCTCCCCCCCTGATCAAGAGCGGTTGGTAGAGCTTGCCTGTTGCTATCCATAGAGAAAGGAGGTCTAGGCTTTTTGTCGTTACTGGAGTGGAGAAGGATCCGTGTGGAAGATGGACACATCTTCCTGTCTGGCTCATATCAGTTCAAGAAGTTTGAGGTGAAAGGAGCTTGCTGGAATAAGGGTCCTCTTCTCTTTTTTCCCCCACTTTTCACCCAGGAAGTTTGTGCACACAGGACCCTTCTCCCTTAGTTCTTTTAGGGTCCCTCCTTGTACATTGTGAAATGAGGATCTTATCATGACCTCATAGGATTGTTTTGAGGATGAAATGAAATATTGTGCAGTGAATATTAGCTGTATTGCCGTCTGGAAAAACATCAGTTGGACTGTGTAGGAGAGGTTTGTATTCAGTGAGTGCTTGTTACTGTAATAGAATCAAATCAATGGGGAGAAGTTGATCGACTAAATCAGCTAGATTGAAAAATGCAAATCTCTTAGGAAATTCATCTTTAATGTCAGTGATATAAACTAACTTGTTTTATTCTGTGGCTGTGGGGCAGTGTAGTTAAATGGTTTTCAAAGGGGTATGCAATATGACTAAACGAAATGATCTATCTAGAGTGCACTTGGTACCAAGTACTGAGTGCTGGGTAACATTGGTGGCTTTCGCTGTCTTTAAAAGTGGATCATTTTGACCTCATAGCGGGGACTTTTTTTTTTAAGGTAAAAATTATAAAGGCAAAATACAAAATACTGGAATGTCTTATACTGTTTGATTCTCTTAAACCAGTTGTTTAAAATTTTTTTTAAGTAGCAGGACTGTTTTGCACACGAAATGTTACTTAGAAGCACAGTATATAAAGTCACATGACATGCTCTGCTTGAAGTGGCAGATCCAGGCCACTTCTGAGACGCCTCAGACGAGCTCCGGCTTTCTGACGAGTGTATTTTGAAAATCACTCCTTCCACGTTTGCACCTTGCCCTGTCCGACGTGAACAGAGTATGTGAATCTATTTAGAAACTTCTGTTTCATTCTCTATAACAGCCCGAAAGCGGCTGGTTGTTTCGGTGTGGAACAGGATGAGATCTCGTTCAAGAGCACTGGGAATGTGTGTACTAGGATGATAGCTTTGTGACCATTCTGTCTTCATTACCTAGAGTTGGTCTCGAAGGGCAGGATCTGTAAGAACGGCCAAGGGAGGTTTGGAATAGAAGCAGGAATGAATGAATGAATGAATGAATGAGGGCTGAGGCTAGAGCTGTGGCCCTGTATCACGTAGGATAAGCAAGAGCATCGTTCCTGGTCTCTGCCTTTGAGGAGTCCAATCCCCCCGTGGCGAAACAGCTCTGGGATCAGAGACCCTGTAGGTCACATGTGTTCCCCCCTCTGTGTTCACTCAATAATAAGGGCTTAATAGATGTTTGTTGAATGAATGAAAACATTTGTGTCTGTTTTCTCTCCAAAACTGCAAATCACTGGGAAGACAGAGGCCCCAGTTTGTTGATCTTTTTGTGTCCAGTGGCAGCACATGGCCAGTAAATTAAAGAGTTTACTTGCAGAATTCATGAGTGAGTGAATGAACCAATGTGCACATGTGGACATCAACATGGCTATGTCTGCATTCTGGTTTGAGTAAGATTCTTGAGGGGGAAACCGTGTCTTCAGCTCTCGGCGGAGTTGGCCTGGCTCACAGGCGGCTGTTGGCTGTGTCTGTGGAACTGAGTGCAGCGTCACTTTGGTACCAGAGTCGTCTTCCGCAGCGCAGCCCTGAAGGGCTTTCATGTTACTCCACGAAGCATTTTCTGAGCTAGTGCCACTTGGATACTGAGCAACAAGCAGTAGGCGTCCAGAGGAGGCAGAGTTGTAGGGACTCAAATGGCCGAGTCGGGTTCGCAGAGCCGGTGAGGCCAGATGAAGGTGTGTTTTGAGAGGGGGCGACTTCGGTGTTTGAAAGCATGAGTTCGGCAGCTGGAGGGGGAAGGCAGGCGTGGACAGAGCCCCGGGCTCCGAGCGGGATCCATGGGGAGCCCTGGCTGTGCCGCTTCCCGGCTCCGTGGCCTTGAGATGAGTGTAGCTCTGCTCTCCCGTTCTGGAAGCAGAGCTGGGTCGATGCGCATCCTGACGCTGGCGGGACGCTAAGTGAGACCTCCTGCCACACGCCGGCCTCCAGGCACGTGTCTGTGGAATGGCACAGCACGAATGAGCCTGACTCACTGAAAGAAGGGTCCTGGAATGTCAGCTCCGGCATGTGCCAGGAAACCTGTCACCGGGCGGGAAGGAAAGTAAACATGCGAAGCCACCAAATCTCATGATCCCAAGAAGGGCGTTTGGGGTCATTGGGAAACGGCTTCGAGACTCCGAAGTCATGTCGGGTGAGTAAGTCGTGAGCGCTTGGTGCTGACATGATGTCTAAGGATGCTGTCTCACTGGAAGAGGCAAACCACAAAATAAACCATCCAGAGAAGCCTCACAAACAGCTTCCTGAGGGTCGGACGCGTCGTTGGCTCTCACTGCTCGCCTCTTCACTTACTGGGGAGTCATCTTTGTTCCTTCTCTGGTGACTTGTTTTAAATTTTGGTCGTAAGATGGTTACATCAACTGGACTCACGTTATACAGTAATTGAAACATAATTGGTGGCAGGCCACCGGCCGGAAAAGGGAAAATCCGGCTCTTTTTAAACTCAGAACATGTGAGTTGGTAGAACTAAGCCTGGTCTTGCTGATGTAAGAAGGGTTTGTCGTAACTTCTCCCTTCTGCCCCAAAGCCACAGCACCTGTCCGCCTGTTGCCTCCTGCCGTCACTGTGGGCCCCCCTCATTGGAGAAACCTCCCCTCCTTCCTGCCCGTCTTTGAGCCACTAGCCGCTTTGTGTGCACTCTTCTCAGAGTGTTGACAGCACTGTATTCTGATGCATGGTTTCCATACTTGTTTTCCTACCTGGACTGGGATCTCGTTGAGAGCAGGGCTGGTGTGTTTGCCTGCCGTTTGTGCGCAGTTGGCAGCGACCCGCAGTCCGGGGACGCACCTGACAACCGGAGCACACAAAGGTGAACACGTAAAGGATTTTGCTTCTGTAAGAGGCTGCGTTATCTTCCGTGTATTTTGGTCACTGTGGGGTAGGCATTCCATTGCAGCCCTATTTTCAGTGTTGACCTGTGGAAGTTACAGTCAAGTGTAAATCCAAATGAGAAATGTGTATTAAAACAGGACATGTCTGCCTCCCGGATTGGCACGGATTTTTAAAACTGGTCGTACCCATTGCTGATACAGGTACAGGGAAGCAAGGATTTTTGTATTTTGCTGAAGGAAATATAAACTGGCCGAACCCTTTCTGGAAGGCATTTAGGGAGATATATTTAAAGGCCTTAATAATGCTTATCTCCTCTCACCCACCAATTCTAAGCCTACGAATTTATCCTAAAGAATAAACAAATTTGCAGAAGAGTTTTTTACTGTACCGTAGTTTATAGATGGGAGGGGGAGGAAACCAGCTAGATGATTAGCCGTACAAACACTGGTTATATAGATGACAAACCTACTTCGGAGCACTCTGCCGAGAAAAGTCCATGTTGTACGGTGGGGGTGGGGAGGAACAGGTTTGAACACAGTGCGCCCACTGGCTGCTCCAACGTGTGTGTGAGCCGACGGGAAACGCCTGAAAGCCGGCTTTCCCAACAGGAAAATGGTAGCCGCCTGGTTGTAGAGTCACCCGGAGTTCTCATGTTTACTTCATTCTCTGCATTCTCCCTAATAACCACGAGCAGGTATCCCTTCTGTGATCGCCTGTTCTTCATTGTTGTTCGTTGGTCTGCCATATATTTCTCCACGGTGGAGAGAACAATCTCGCTGTATTTTGGAGAAGCCACCTTCTGTGATTATGGAAAATGCGCACCCATCCCCTGTTGTCTAGCAGTGGGGCTTCTCGTGGCGCGTCTCCCGGGACCTCACGGACTGTGCTGCGGGCATCGCAGGTGTGGGTTCGTGAGCGCTCGGGCTGCAGATGGGGTTCACCTCAGAGCAGCCAGCCGGGAGATATGGAGGAAGAATCACCTCACAGGGCGTGGAAGAGGCGATTCTGGTCCGCGTGGAGCCACGGATTCGCGGGGGGACCTTACAGTGGCCGTGCGTCTTTCCGGGGCTTCAGTGTCTTCGCTGTAACGTGAAGGCAGGGGTTCAGTCGTCAGGGACCCTTCCCTCTGCAGGATTCTTGCGCAGGCTGCTGTGCTCTCACAGTGCTGGGACCCAGCCTTCGCTCTCAGAGTTCATCGCACGTGGCTTCAGAGGCCGGTGCTCGGCCCGGGGTTGTGCGTGCATGTTTTCTGTGGTTTGATCTCACTGTTGCAAAAGGCATCCCAGTCACTGCGGGTTGTGCCTGATGCTGACCCTCCACACGTTTCTTCGTAGCCTCCGGGGGTTGTTTCTGCTTTGAGCTTTGCAGTGCAATTCCTTTGTCCACACGACAGACTTCCAGGTACTTGAAAATAACAGTACCCCAGCCATGAGTCTCTTCTCCAGGTTGGAAAGTTCTAGATTCTCTAGCAGTTTCTCCTGTGCCCACTGGTTCTTCATTCCTCCCCGACTCTGAAGACGCCCTTCTTCCGCTCGTCCATCTTGCTGGCTTCCTCCGTCCGCTTAATCGCTCACCCTTCCACCCCAGCTAGAGCCTTTCTTCTCCCAGCCGACCGCGTCCTCCGTCCTGACTGCTTCAAGGGGCTTTACTGTGTTTTACACACCCTTTGCTGCAGTGACTCTTACACTGTGGCTCACGTTTTTACCTGCCTGTGTGCCCTGGGGCCGCAGGGACCTTCAGGGACTGGTTCCCAGTGCCCGGAGCGTGGTGGGCGTGTGCAAGCAGAAGAGTGGATGAAGCTGTTTTCTCCCTTGTAATACGGGTTCTGGTATACAGTGGGTGCTCAAGAAGTGTTCTTCGAGGAATAAATGAACTCGTGATGAACAAATGAACACACTACTGCTTCAGCGTACTTGATGATCCTTTGAATCCTCTGAAAATATTGAACCTAGAAACATAAGACTCCGGAGGCGACAGCCAGTACAGGGTGCAGGGGCCTGGTTACTCACCGCCTTCCTGAAAATACCTTCTTTATTTTATGGTATTTTACTTTATTTTAGTTCCAGTGTAGTTAACATGCAGCGTAGTATTAGCCTCAGGTGTGTAATGTAGCGGTTCAGCACGTCCGTACATCAGCCTGTGCTCATCACGACAGGTGCACTACCCCGTCCCCCACCCACCTCCCCTCGGGTCACCAGCAGTGTGTTCTCTGGAGTTCAGAGTCTGTTTCACGGTTTATCTCTTTTTTTTCCTTTGCTCATTTGTTTTGTTTCTTAAATTACACACATGGGTGAAATCATGCAGTGTTTGTCTTTCTCTGACTTATTTCACAAAACATCGTACTCTCTAGCTCCGTCCATGTCGTTCTTTTTGGTGGCTACGTAGTAGTCCATTGTGTATACACCACATCTTCTTTATCCATTCATCAGTCCATGGACACTTGGGCTGCTTCCGTATCTTGGTTATTGTAGATAACGCTGCTGTAAACATCAGGGTGCTTGTACCCCTTTCAGTTACTGTTTTTGTATTTTGGGGGTAAATACCCAGTAGTGCAATTGCGAGATCACAAGGTAGTTATATTTTTAACTTAATTTCAGATTCACATTCACAGAGAAGAGGGAAACTCAGCGAGCACCTACGTGGTCCTTCCTCTCTGTGATCGCTGTGGCACTCCCTGGCCCCGGCACCTTTCTCCGCTCTCCCACCCCGAGTGTAACCGAGGGAGTCCACAGCAGTACCCAGGTTCTGCCGAGTTCTCTTGCCTTCTGATGCTACTTTTAGCTCTTGAGACAGTCTTGCTTTTATTTTTCACTTCCGTGCTTTCTCCTATCTTTTATTATAATTAACTGTGGTCAGAGTTTAGTAACTTCAAGATCCTGCTAAACTCATGAAACGTCTTTCCTTAACATAAAAAAGTTAACTATAGAGGACGCCTGGGTTGCTCAGTCGGTGAAGCGTCTGCCTTCAGCTCAGGTCATGGTCCTGGGGTCCTGGGATCGAACCCCGCATCTGGCTCCCTGCCTCTCCCTCTGCCTTTGCTTCTCCCCCTGCTTGTGCTCCCTCTCTCTGTCTCTCTGTCAGATAAATAAATAAATCTTTTTTAAAAAGTTAATATAAGACTTGAAAAAAGTGATCGTTAGCAACCCTCTGTTATGTTTTAAAGTGATACAAGGTTTCTTAGAAATAAAAGCTGTGATTTAATATGGTTCCCATATATAGGTTTGGGTGCAGTCTGCCCAGAACTACTTATTTCCTTCCAATATTAAGGAACGAGTGCCTTCCACATCTTCTCTATGAAGGCAAATGCCTGCAGGTAGAGGTGCTGGTCACGGAGTGGGTTGTGATGCAGGGGAACAGGAGCACAGAGCACGGTGTGTGTGTGGTATGGATGGGAAAGGGAGAAGCAGAAGGACACCAGCTATTGCTATGAGTGCGTGAGTTGTCCGTCCTGTTCCTTTGATTGGAAAAAGACTTGGAAAGAAGCCAGCGGGGCTAACAGAACACAAGTAAATTGTTTGGACTTCTGATACATGTATGTAAACGGAACGGGAGAAAAACAAAACAGGAAGGAAGTACTTCAGAAGTACAAACAGATCCTCATTGTATTACTTTATGGGACAATCCAATTTCCAGAGGGAAACCAAGTGGAAAGAATGACAAGTAGGAAAAAAAAAATCACATGAACCAGACTCTGGCCGTGCTACAGACTCCAGCTATTCAAGATGTGAATTTTAAAAATTATTCAAGTACTTAAAACATAGAAATGGTTGAGAAAAAGCCCAATAATATCTAAAAGTAAACAAGACATCAGCAGAAATCAGTTATTTCAGGGGGTTCCTGGGTGGTGCAGTCAGTTGCATGTCTGCCTCTGGCTCAGGTCCTGAGCCCAGAGTCCTGGGATCAAGTCCCGCATCAGGCTCCCTGCTCAATGGGGAGTCTGCTTCTCCCTCTGCCCCTTCCCCCTGTTCATGCTCTCTCTCTCTCATGCTGTTTCTCTCTAATAAATAAATATCTTACAAAAAAAAAAAAAGAAATCAATTATTTCGGTCAACAACTACTTCTTTTAAATATAAAGCTCTAGTGCTTCAGGGAGAATGGTCTGTCCATGTTTTTATGGTGAATGAGATAAATATGTCAAGGGGAATTTGCACATCCACTTTGTGGGATTGGACTGACCCTTTTAAAAGTTTGGCTGGAGAAGACTAGAAAATCTGACCATTAACAGCTGGGAGTTTACCATTCTCTTTGTATTTTCGTGACCCTTAGTTATTACCAGTTGACAGAGCTCTGGATTAGAAGCCAGACGATTTGCCTGGATCATTTCCAGGGTTTGTCATAAGGTTCTAATAAGAGAAGGCAAGGCAAAGCACTTTGTAGACTCTGAAATGCTGTTCGGCGATTTCAGATGGTGTGAATAACCTCACTAGGCAACAATTAGTAATGCGAGGTGCATGAAACTGTGATAGAATTCCGTGATTAGGAAACTAGTCCAATAAATATGTCACCGTAACGTTTTCTACGACTATGATTAACACATCCCTGACCATTTCACTAACTTTTAAAGCCACTTA